>NC_138143.1:19515489-20103650 GCF_964188305.1 Podarcis bocagei
CTAAATGATGACACAGAAAACTGTTTCAGTCATGACCCAACACAAAACACTTGCTTATGTCGTAATATCGGCAACTAAGCTTTGACTACAGAAGGAACACTGCAAGCCATTTCATGTCTACTCAGAAGTAAGTCCCACAAGGTTAGATGGGTCTTACTCCCAGGATATAGGATTACAGCCTGAATCAACGAAGCTTCTTATATAGGCTCCTAATACTGTAGTCCAAAATACAAATGCAATGTTTAAGATGCTCCATAAAGTTGGTGTTCAGTTTTGCATTTTGAAGTTACAGTGGTACCTCTGGTTACGTACTTAATTCGTTCCGGAGGTCCGTTCTTAACCTGAAACTGTTCTTAACCTGAAGTACCGCTTTAGCTAATGGGGCCTCCCACTACTACTGCGCCACCACCACACGATTTCTGTTCTCGTCCTGAAGCAAAGTTCTTAACCCGTGTACTATTTCTGGGTTAGCGGAGTCTGTAACCTGAAGCGTAAGTAACCTGAAGCATATGTAACCCGAGGTACCCCTGTACTTGAAAGATCATATAGTTAGCAAAGAAGTTTACAGGTGAATGCTGCAAAAGGAAATCCACCAGGATAGTTATCTCTCAAAATATTATGCCACCCAGTAAAAGGAACTGAGAATATGTTCGGGGGGGCAGGGGGGATGAAACAACACATTCAAAGCACTTTGGTTACTATCTCTGTTCTTCTCACACCAGCCCTGTAAGGCAGGCTGGTACTGTCATCAGAATTACAGGCAAGAGTTGAACTCAAGATATAGCAGTCTGGCCTGTGGACACCTTGTGAATTCATGGCTGTGAAATTGGAGTATCTGGATCATATTTTTAAAGTTGCAAACCTACTTGGGAGTAAGCCTTAATTCAAAGTAAACATGCATAGGAGTGGTCAGAAAGCCGCTCCCTAACACCAGATCTTAAGAATGTTAATGTAGCATACAATTAATGTACTAATAACTTCCTTGCAAAAAATAGTGATGCCTTCTAACTTAAAAAAAACTTTTAACAAATTCATGATGCAAGTTAGGTCTGTCAGTGGCTCTTAATCAGGACAGCTAAAAGCAGAACCATATTGAGAAGCGTAGTCACGTTTGTGATTAGAAGTTACTGGAGTAAAAAACAAACATGGGGATGATTATGCTCCACAGTTAAGCTGTCCAGACGGGCTGGGGAAACACCCCCAGATGGGCGGGGTATAAATATATTATTATTTTTTTATTATTATTAATAATAGTTAGTTGAAGACAAAAATGTTAACCTTGCTAGGCTGTTAGTCAAATTGATCAAAGCAATTCATAATTTTACCACCACTATTCAAATTTTGAATATAAACGTTTTTGGTAGTTCTTATTTGATTTTTGTAAAGCTCCCCCCCCCCATTTTGGGTTTCCACCTTGTGATGTGCTGCAACAGATTCTGTATAAAGCTGGGTTACTCTAGGACGAAAACTGGGTCGCAAACAAGTAAACGGAACAGCTGTTCATAGCAAATGGACACAAGTCCAGGAATATGGGGGACGTTGCTTCAAAAATCTCATGAAGCTGAATCCAAACATAATATAAAATAGTAATAATAAGAAGAAGAAGAAGTGCCATCCACGTAAGCTGTGCTTTACAAATACTAAAAGGTCCACTCCCAGTGCTTTTAGAAAACAACTATAAGAAGCGCGCGGGGGGCGTGGCCGCCAAGGCACCTTGCGCACGCGCATACCAGCCCGGCTCCGCCTTCCCTCAGGGCGGCCCAGGCGGCGGTTACCTCGGCCAGGCCTTGAAGCGGCTCGATGCTCCGGCGTTTCCTCTCGGTGCCTCCGCCTTCTTCGTCCAGGCAGCCCAGGCGGGAGCGGTGCCGCTTCTTCTCCTTGGGAAACTTGCGCCCCGTCATGACGGCGACCCGAGAGAACTGGCGTCGGCCGCGCCCTCTTCTCGCGAGCCTCTCGTCACAGAGCGAGCGAGCGGGGCGTTGACGGCGTAATATATCAGCGGCCCGACGACGCTTTCGCCCGCCCGCCGTGCGTGCGTCGCGCTTTGACGACGTCACCCGCGCCGCCCAGCCAACGTAGAGCTAGTGAAGAGAGGAAGAGGCAGAGTGGCCCGTTGTGGAGAGGCCGGAGGTTCCGGTTCCAGCTGGTCCAGAGTGGGAGAGGTTGGGGCAGAAGTGGAGGCAGGTGGAGTTCGAATCTGCCTTTATTGCATGTGGGAAAAGTGATAAACGATAAAATGATAAAATAAAAATGCCCGCCTTGTTTCATGTGGAAAAGAGATTTTATTGAAATCTAAAATAAAATATATAATGGAATATAATATAATGGAATATAAATAAAATAAAAATACCCACCTTATTTCGTGTGGAAAATAGGATCCTTTAGATTTCAATAAAATAGAACATATAATGTAATATAGTATCAAAAAAATACCCACCTTATTTCATGTGGAAAAGAGGACCCTTTAGATCTTAATAATATAAAATATATAATTTAATAAATAAAATAAAAAACTCATATTATTTCATGTGGAAAATTGGATCCTTTAGACTTCTATAAAATAAAATGAAAATACCCATCCTACTATATATCACATGTTCCCATGTTGCAAGCTCTTAAATACTGCTTAATGCTGCAGCCCAGGTTGGTCAGGACTTCCAGCCCAAAGTCTTCTGTAAACCCTTCAGGTTGCAGTCAAAATTCAGCCTCCGCTCGACTCAGATTTCATAGAATCATAGTGGTGGAAGGGACACTATCTGAGGGTTATCCAGTCCAACCCCCTGCAATGCAGGAATTTCAACCACAGCACCCAGGGGACAGATGGCCAGCCAACTTCTGCTTAGAAACCTCCAAAAAAAAAGGAGAGTCCACAACCTCCCTAAAATATCACCATATACTGTGTGTGTGTGTGTGTGTGTGTGTGTGGTGCCTACATTATGCATGGACTGTTTGCATGGCAACAAGTGCAAATGGCTTTGGATACCTATTAGGTCCATAAATTACCATATAGCATATGTTCAGCAGAAAAACAGCGACAATTTGTTGTTGACAAAGAACAGCTGGGCATATGAGGGCCTTCTTGGTGGTGGCGCCCACCCTGTGGAACACCCTCCCATCAGATGTCAAGGCAATAAGCAACTATATGACTTTTAAAAGATATCTTGGGAGCCCAAGGTTTCTTAAAGGGGGGTTGATACTTGACCCCCTTAGGGGATCTAAGGGACTGGGCAGGGGGTGTATAAGGACCTGGGGTGGAAATGCCCAGACTCTGAGGTCCACCTCCGAAATTAAAAACTATCTGACTTTTAAAAGACATCTGAAGGCAGCCCTGTTTAGGGAAGTTTTTGATGTTTGGCGTTTTATTGTGTTTTTAATATTCGGTTGGAAGCTCTCCAGAGTGGCTGGGGAAACCCAGTCAGATAGGCGAGGTATAAACTATTATGATGATGATGATGTAAAAGGCCCCATTACCTTCAGTAGCTTAGGGCCTCATCAAACCTAAATCCAGCCCTGTGTGGGGCTCATGTGTTTCTCATTGGCATTTGGCTGGCTCCTGTGAGTAGAGCAAAGCTATACTTATGTTCTCTGGCCGTTCTCAAGACAACTCATCCGCAATGTCTCAGCCTATATGGTTCTTTTCCCAAGGACTTCTTCGCACGTTGCAGGAAAATATATCCTTCAAACCCCACCTTCCCACTTGTCTTCTTCACCTGTCTACTCGCATGCAAGTTTTTACTTTTCAAAGACATTCTTTATACAGCTTTATTTTTATCTGAGCTATTTTAGTTCTAGACATGTTTTATTTTTTAAAAAAAGGAACATGCGTTGTCCACTTGGTTGAGCACACTTTAGCAGCAGTGTTTGAATACAGTCAGAAACGGGTGACCTTATTCGGTGGAACAAGATGTTATTTGTCCAGACCAAAGCTTATTATCCTTACATGTTTAGCCAAGTTCGGAAAAGCATCAAAGGAGCAAGTGACAGGGGGAGTTTTACAACATTAGCAGACTCCAACTTTGGTTATTGAGTGAGGTGTTGCTGTCAGAAGGGGGGGATTCCCCAGAATAACATTTAACATCGCTTGTTTGAATTTCCCAAAATAAAACGGTACGTTCTGATCTCAAAATACTTATTTGCATATTTAGTATTATTGCAGCTGTATTTCTAACTGGACAAGGACAAAAAAAAAGGATAAACGCATGAGCTGCATGTGTCTGATAAGGAACTAAGAAAAAATGCTGACATTTAGGTATAAGGGATTAGACTTTAGAATGAACATCTCATCAATATGAATGAGACAGCTCAAACTTGGCAGCAATATTATTGCACTCTGGCTGGCTGCAGATAACATTGCACTTCCTTGCATTGGGAAGGTTATCGCCGAATCCCAAGAAAGATAAAACCATATATATATATATATATATATATATATACTCCAAAGGAACATTTTACAGAGGGTCGAAAAAACAAAAAAGCCTGCACCACACACCAGAAAACTCAAAGTATATGTTTCCTGGCATACTAGACATTATCAGATAAAGTGGTTTAAAAAAAAACAACTATGTGAAAATTAAAAACTTTTGCATTATTCTGTTCCACAAAAAATCAGGACCATGTTAGGCAGCGGTGCCTCACAATCTAAAAGCTGGAACAATTGAGTGTAGGTACTAAAACTTAAAATGCTGTGGTTGTACACTGATGCGCTTTCTTTTAAAATATGACATGAAAAATAAAGCTAAGATAGCTCGTTCTTAAAACTGTCTCGGTCAATCAAGACTGCTTTGTTGATTTCTGTTGACATTTAATTCCAAACACTCAAAAGCTACTGCAGACTGACTCTCATGCATTGCAGCTTTGAAGGATAACAAATTCCGTATCAGTGCAAAAAAAGATTTTATTTAGGTTTTTTTTCACTTAATGTCCAGATAGTTAACCCACAGTATTTCTTCTCTCCATTGTTGTAAAATATGAAAAAAGTTTATCTTCAGCATAGCCATAGACTTTCAAGTGCTTTTTTAAAAAACGAAACGGTTAGAGCATGTTAAGCACCAACCTACAGCATTCGTTTACCTTAGCCGGTTCCGATACAGAGGAATATTTCTTAATTTGAGAATCAACCCCCAGAGACTTAGCTAACTGTACAGCATCTGAATCACCACTGATCAATGTCCCAAGAGCCACAAGTAGTCTAAAGATAGCTTCGAGGTCTTGCACAATTTCCATGACTGTGCTGATCACTGATAAGCACTGAGCTTTCCCCTCAATGTTATTAATTTTATGTAAACAGACAGCGTAGTTCAGAGCCAGGGTGGCTAATGCAATGTGAATGTTCTTATTGCTGCTTATTTTCAGCTCTATTGCCTGTGACATTATCAAGTCCCCCTGTGACATCATGAGCTTCTGGCCAACTGGGTGGATAAAACAGTTGCAGAAAATTCTAAGGGCCAGCATCTGGTTGGCTTGCTTTCCTCCGGGGTTCAGGAACTGGATCAGGTGGCTGCTGAACTGTAGGCCATCCTTCTCGCTGCAGAAGCTTTCGTTCACACTGGGATGCCTGATGGATAACCGAAGAATATCGAGCGCTGGAAAGACAATGTCTAGGAACACAGGGAAAACAAGCGACCTCGTTACACTCTGAAATGTTGCAGAGCTTTCAGCAGGTCTGTTGTAATAACCCCTATGGGAAAGGTTCGTCTAGCCCAGGGTTTCTTAAAGGGGTTGACACTTGACCCCCTTAGGGGGTCTAAGGGACTGGGCAGGGGGTGAATAACGACCTGGGGTGGAAACGTCCGGATACTGAGGTCCAGCTCCGAGGACCTTCTAGTGGTTCCCTTAATGCGACAAGTAATGTTACAGAGAACCAGCGCCCACCCTGTGGAATGCCCTCCAGTCAGATGTCAAGGAAATAAACAACTATCCAACTTTTAGAAGACATCTGAAAGCAGCTCTATATAGAGAAGTTCTTAATGTTTAATGTTGGAAGCTGCCCAGAGTGGCTGGGGAAACCCAGCCAGATAGGTGGCATGTTGTTCTAATTGTTATTAATGATGTATAGTAAAAATAATATTTATGAACTCTGAAATAAAGGGCATTAAGAATGTAGAGAGTGCACCTCCCTTGCCCAATGAGGATCTTCTGTGTAGGTTAACTGCATCTAACATGGAGGTTCAGTTCTGAGGGTTCTACCTATATAGTGGTGCCTTGGTTTACGAACTTAATCCGTTCTGGAAGTCCGTTCATAAACCGAAGTGTTCTTAAACCAAGGCATGCTTTCCCATAGCAGCGGGGGACTCAATTTACAAATGGAACACACTCAACAGGAAGTAAAACATGTTCTGCTTCCAAGGCAAAGTCCACAAACCAAAACACCTACTTGCGGGTTTGAAGCATTCTTAATCCAAGTTGTTCATAAACTAAGCTGTTCTTAAACCAAGGTACCACTGTACATGAAAATCAGCTATACACAAAACCTTGAAACAGAGAGCTTAAAAGCTCTTGTTGCTCGGGAAATGCCAAGTGGACCAGACACAAAAAAAATTTAAGCTCTCCTGCCTTGCCTGCATTTAACTTGTGCAATTTCATCCAACTTTTGTCTTCAACCATGCATGAAATTGCCAAAGTTAAATGTGTGTAAGAGGCCATTGTAGTGTATTTTTTAAAAGACAATTCCACTATACAACGGTATTCTCAGAACGTGCTGCTGTACGAACAGAAAAGCCGGCTAAACAACAAAGAACATGGTGACTCAAGACTCACAAAACCTACAGACCAATATTCATACGCTTGTTAAAAGCCCATTAGGCCCATATATCTCATTAGAGAAGATTAAAAAAAAAGTTGTCATTATTTTCACTCGTTTTTCTTTTTCTTCTTTTTTTACATTTTATCAATTGCCATTACCAGGAATCAAAATTAATAAATTATTACATATTGATTATTTCTTAAACTTTTTCATTTATAGTCCTAAGAATTTGGGTTGGGGCTGATGACAATTTTATGAACTCAGCAGTTTGGGAACTGATCTAGCCTGAATTACATCTCTCTATTTTTGGGAAATAATGGAATCCTTAGCATATTTATGTAACTCAGACAACTGAATTACAAGTGTCATTGCTATTAAAATAATAGCAATAGCGATAAGTAGGATAGTCTGAAGATTAAACTTCAGAACTCTAATCAGCATAAAATCTTCGCCCTATGGGCAATGGAACAGCATCCCCATCAGCCACTAATATATTAAACTGACAATCACCAATACAAAGAAATAAAATTATTTGTGGTATAAAAACTGGTGTATCTAAAAAGGTAAAGGTAAAGGACCCCTGATAGTTAAGTCCAGTCGCAGACGACTCTGGGGTTGCGGCGCTCATCTCGCTTTACAGGCCGAGGGAGCCGGCGTTTGTCCGCAGACAGTTTTTCCAGGTCATGTGGCCAGCAGGACTAAGCAGCTTCTGGTGAAGCCAGAGCAGCACACAGAAACGCCTTTTACCTTCCCGTTGGAGCGGTACCTATTTATCTACTTGCACTGGTGTGCTTTCGAACTGCTAGGTTGGCAGGAGCTGGGACCGAACAACGGGAGCTCATCCCATCGCGGGGATTTGAACTGCCGATGTTCTTATTGGCAAACCCAAGAGGCTGAGTGGTTTAGACCACAGCGCCACCCGCATCCGGTGTATCTAACAATATGTGAAATAAGGTGAACTTTTCTAACTGCTACCCACCCATCTAATCTGCTGGACCTACTAGATGTCCCCAACAACAATTCCATACCATTTGGCCAATTAATTGCCTTCCACAAAGTCTGCAGTTGCTGGGCTGTGGGAGCTTCAGAGGAGGTGTTGCAGGTTATAGAGAGCATCTTCTCCAGAAGATCTAAATCATCTTCAGTTAACTGCTGTTCAGCAGGGGCACTTCTGTTAAGTTCTTTCAGTTTGCCTGCGAGACAAATGGGAGATAGTTTGAAATGCTCTATTTGAACCTCTTCACATTATGAATACGAAAATGAATTCTCGATCCAGTTCAATTCTATTGATGCCTGTCGGCATATTTCATGTCAACCTAGTTGCCTAACGGGCAAATCCCCATTGATAAAACAATTTTGCTTCATCTCAAATGTGCTCCAAAACCTGATTTGCGTTATACACAAACAGTGTGCTCTCTAGGATTTGTGCAGGAGATATTTCCATGGCATTGCTTCACAATTGTCTTATGTCCCTTTCACCACACAAATGTTAAGATGTTTAAGTGAGAGTTTGGAAAAAGTTGTAGAATGAAAGGGAATGTATGAAACATATGAACTGTAGTCCAGAACAATTTAAGATTTAAACCTCAAATCATGAGACAAAGGCTGCAGTCCCAAGGTGTACTTACCAGGAAGAAAGCACAACTAAATGCAGTGTAAAGTACTCCCAAGTAAACCTACCAAAGTTTGGTGTGGAAGATGAGAACCAGGTATTTACAATAAATTCAAGAGCATTTGTAATTGCTATGAGCTTCTGAAAACGAAACTATAGCCCAATGGGAGAGGGAGAGAGAGCATGTGAGCAGCGTGCCGAAGTTCTCATTTTCAGACCGTCCAGGATGAAGATATTTGCACAAGTCACCCAGGAGAGCTGTAGCTCAGCAGAGCAGACATTGCTGGCATAGACAGTCAGCCTGACTTGGTATAAGGCTGCTTCATGTGTACCTCATTCTTGAGATTTATAAGTCTCTGCCCTATGGATGGTTCCTATGAGGACTCCCAGCCTGCTCTTAATTTTGAAAGTCTTACAAACTCTGAAAATCATGAAAGGTGAGAGGCTCACTAGGTAACCGGTGCCAAAGACAGTACTGCTTGCCTTAAAAAAAAATAAACATTAAACTAGGTTCCAGTTTTGGGGTTCCAGAACAGTGACCCAACTTACATGGCAGAGGAACAGGTAAGTACCCCTTCACTACATGCCTGAAAGAACATGCAGTGTGGGGGGCAGTTGTACAAGTTGATTGGCACTGCAGTGTTGTGGCACCGACTGGCACCTGAGTGCCCCACATGCAGGTGGGGTGCGGAGGGTGAACAAAACTTACCGCGCCAGTGGAGCTGCGCTGCACTGCCTGCCTGTTAACACAAAGGGGAGCCCAGCAATATGAAATGGCCCTTGGTGGACAAATCCCCCCCTCCACGCTGGCCAGGCTGCCATTAAGCAAGGGGGCAGGGGTTGTGGCAGCAAGGCCAGGCTGGGCTGGACTTTGGGGTCCAGAGACCTCCAGCGGCAGGCAGGCAGGCGGGATGGGGATCCCTGCATGGGAGCGCCCGGCTTGCACCCCCTTAAAATTGTGTGCCCCCCTGCTCCCCCCCGCTATGCCCCTGAATGGCACAAATTGAGGATGACATGTAAAATTGCACCCCTCGTGTTATCTGAAGCACACAGTGGAGAAGAGTGCCTGCAGAACCCATGGCAGATTGCGGCATGAGTTTGGTGTCAGCAGCAGGCTTGGGTTACACTAGCACAGGGGTCAGCAAACTTTTTCAGCAGAGGGCCGGTCCACTGTTCTTCAGACCTTGTGGGGGGCCGGACTATATTGGGGGGGGGGGGAAATGAACGAATTCCTATGCCCCACAAATAACCCAGAGATGCATTTTAAATAAAAGCACACATTCTACTCATGTAAAAACACGCTGATTCCCAGACCGCCGTGAGCCGGATCTAGAAGGTGATTGGGCCGGATCCAGCCCCCGGGCCTTAGTTTGCCTACCCATGCACTAGCATCTCAGATGATTTCAGGAGTCTATTCCAATATCCTTGCAAGACATTAATCACGTAATACAAATCAATAAGCTTGAAACTAACCTTCCTTTTTAATGCCTTAAGAACATAAAAAGGTTTGTACTGTACAGCTTTGCACAAAAGTCCATTTGCCACAAAAGCAGATCCACTGATTATGTTGCTGCTCATTGCTTGCACCCCTTGTCATCTATTCCAGCTGCATAGAAAGGGGAAAGTAGGCAGTGCTTTTAATGCTCCCAGCTATCCAGGGAGGACTGCGGTCAACTGAATACCACAGGGGCAAAATGGCAAGTACATTCGATGTATTTAGCAATTGCTCCAGCCCTTACGGCGTATCAAAATATTCACTTCTTCTCAACAGGGGGAGATAAGCAATACTGGAATGAGCCTGACCTACAATATTTCTAATTCACAAGACGCAAGTGGCTGCTTTACTACATTAAAAACACAAATCTTTTGAGTAATCCAACCTTCCTATGTTTTATTTCTCAGAAGTAAAAATAGGCTGAAAATAGTTTCAGGGGAGTAAAATAAAACGTTTTACGGGACTGGTGTGTTTGAAGGATAATTGCTCACCCCAACCATCATTTAACAAACCGTATAAATACACTCACCCATTATTTGTGTAGGGTTGGCCTGATCAAAAGCAACAGCTTCCTTCTTTGGAAAATAAATATTTTCATTTTTAGGTATAGTTAATTTGTAGGCACCCGTCCCTAGAAGGGAGAAATAAATTGTTAGAAACTTAACAGTACAGCTTTGCACCCTATAGCAGGGGAAAAACAGTTAGCTTAATTGTCACACATTATGTAGCTATTTCAAAGATTGCTAAACCGTAATTTAAATTATTCCATGTCTACAGGTTTTTTATAAAAATAATGCTTTGTTCACTGTGTGGCCTTGACCAAGTAATTTAATCTAAGGCTACCTCAAACTCCTCTCTGCACTCCTGGGAGAAAGTGTGAGATAAAATCTAACGAATTAACTCCTACAGAACAAAATGGTTACATAAACAGCACTTCATATCCTGAGCGTTTCAGATTTTTAATTAGCTAACACATTTCAGAGACTTAAGTGGCCTCCAAAATTTAGTTCAAAGGGAGCCCAGTATAATTAATTTTATTAACTCCATTTGTGTTTATCCATGCGCTATTACAAAAGCCAGTAGCCACATTTCACACCCTTCTGAGAACAGGGATGGAGAATCTTTTGCAAAAAAATAAAAATAAAGTTATTAAAGATTTTCTTGTGTAACAGACAAATAAAGGCAAGGACACGTAGTGTGTCTCTACTTTCAATTCACACAAGTCTTTTTCACAGTTCATTTGATTTCGGTATGAGACACTGTTGTCATATGTGGTTCGGGGAGGAAAGAAAGTTAATTTTATCTAGGTTTTCTTGCCTTTTTGAATAGCTTCTCTTCTAAGATTGTTGCTGCTTCATGGCGAACAGGAAGGAAAGGAGCTTTTCAAGGCAAAAGGCAGGCAGGCAGGTAAAAAACTCTGGGAGTCTTAGCGATACGACAACTGATAGGTTTCAAGGAGGGAAGCTTTTAGCATTGGTCACCTGTGAGATTTTTGAAAGCTCTCTTGGGTTCAGTAAACCAAGAGAACGTGCGCATGAATAAAATTAACAGCTTAAAACAGATTTGATAGAAAAATTTCCCTGGAGTCTTAATTTACTTGCTATACTTTTATCTCACCCTTCCTCCAAGGAGCTTAGGGTGGCATCCATGGTTTTTCTTCTTCTCCATTTGGCCTCTCCTGTTTTATCCCAAACAACGGATGCTTCACTTGCCGCTGCTCCAAACACACACACCTCTGGGCTGCTCACCCCATCTCTCCTTTCCTTGCCCTACCTCACCTTACTTCTACCCCAACTTTCCCTTTATCTGCATTTCTGCCGTCTGAACTGCAACCAACTTATCCACAAGCATGAATAAGTGGAGAGAAAGTGTGGTCAGCTATTATAACACTGTGCTTGGTTTTTCTAGTTAGAAGCAGCACAAAGCTTAGCTGGAGTGAAGTGGCAACAAGATGGAGGGGAGTGGAGATTTTGTTATTTTGGGGGAGGAGGAGGGCAGATGTAAGTGACCAGCACCGAACTTTGGCCTAAGTTTTCAAAACTGTTAGACGAATGATTTACTTACCTGTAAATGGATCAGCTCCGCTTGCAGGAGCTGCAGGAGCTGAACCTGGGACGTAGCGACCTGTACCTAGCGCAAAACAGGAACAAAATTGCATTCGCATTGCTTAAACGTTCACAGTATGAAGTGTTTGGGTTTAAATAATCATAATAAAACAGCAACAGAAAGCCCACACTCCATTTTTGTAGCTCCCATATTTGGATCCCAACATCTTTGCTCAGCACCAATGGGTTCTACATGGTTTTTACTTCCATTATTTCCAATGTGTGTATACATTGTTTTCCTAAAGAAAGTGCACGGGATTGGAGCCTTAAGTTTCCTGTGTGAGAGAGCCCAGGATTGAGTCTCGCAGGAATCATGATCATAACCCTTGGGCAATCATTACGTGCAAGTGCAATTCGTGTCTCAACTTCTATTCTGAACCTCAAACTCAAGCAGCTGGCTCCTGGAGGATGCTATGACTCATCCACCACAGTTGCCTTAGTGCCCAGATGTATGGTCGCCATCGAAACCAAAGCCCTCAATTTACTTGCCAAGGAAACGCCTTGCCAAGCGCGATCATTCCCCCCCCCCCGATGCAAAGTTTTGTGAAACTGCTCTATAACACCCATACTCATCTGAATTAATCAGTACCAAATGATCATTCTTTCAAGACACACCTGTGAAAAAAAAGGTTTTGCAAAAAAACAAAACAAAAAAACCCAACCAAGCTACAAGTTTCTGCTCCAAAGTTGCATTTAAATGTCGCACCTTTGCTTCTAGAAATGTGGTGCTTTTTCTGTATAACAAGTGCTGGACATTGTAGGGCTCCCCTGGGTGAAGACTAGATTACCCTTCCAACTCTACAATTCTATGATTCTAAGGCACATTTTAAAAAAGAAATAAAATGATTCTGAGCCAACATCACAGCTTTGCTCCCTGCCTCGTCCATCCGGAATTCCAATAAGCTCTATTTCCCCACACCAACTATAAACCCAAAACTTTACATTTATTCTCCCAGAAGGAAGAGAGAAAAAACTCTGCCATCATTGACACAGTACCTGTAAACGGATCTGCAGCTGGGAGCCCTTCCCTGGACTCCGAGGAAGAACCTGGAACATAGCGGCCACCGCCTATGAAAAGATAAACCGAAGAAAAGAATGTGATCCAAAGCACTATTATTATTATTAAAACATGGAGGGGAAACACCCCATCAACTTTGCTCCTTAATGAAGTGCCCATACTTTTAAAAACACTCCAATTCATCCGCTGCAAACAGAAAGGAAAATTATTATTATCATTTCTTACATTTATATGCCGCCCGCAGGTCTCAGGGTGGTTCACAAGATAAAATTACAATATAAAGACACAAAATACATCATCAGTGTTCCGCAGTATGGCCAGGGGCAAAAGAACTCTGGCACGCTGTTCAGCCACATATCTAACAAGGAGCGAGGTAGCAAATTTAGGGCAGCTTGGAGCAATTCGTTACCTGTGAAAGGATCTGAAAATTCCGCGTTCGTGGGTCCCAGCGTTTGCCCTTTGGTGTTATCTATTATGAATTTGGCCACCTGGTCCAGGAACATTGGATTTAGATCATTCTTCTGCAAGAAGTTGTATGCCGTCAGCCAGGGATCATCACTGATGTTGTAGGGCAGCTTGTGAGAGGGCCCGCCTTCATTCACATCAATAGTAAAAACATAGTCGTATTCCTTTTTTAAGGAAAGGGAAACGGCGAGAGTGATTTATTCTTATATATACCATTCCAGTGCACACAGCTCAACAATAGGTTGGGCTGCCAGGGTTTAATTACTAAACGTTAGGGGTGAAAAATTACTTACCCTTCCTTCAAATAAAACCTTTCCAGATGTCTGCTGTGTGGCTCCTGATGAACCGACAACATCCCCGATCTTCATCCACCTCCCTTCGCCAGCGCTCCACTGATAAGCTTCAACTTTCCCATTACTTTTAATAAGTCTCGTTTGTCCATCTCTTGTACCTTAAAACACAGAGAGGAGAAAATCAGCTGCGGGCCTGGAGAAAATGGTTTTAGTTCAGGGTTCAGCAAAGTTTTCGGGCCTTGGGCCAGTTCGCAGTCCCGCAGACACGCATGCGAAAACGCTATTTCCGGCGCTCCTTCCAGCACAGAGGAGGCATGCGCAGAAGTCTCTGCAGCCAATCAGAAGCAGCAGAAGCCCCGTCAGACGTTCGGCTTCCAAAAGTAGTTCACAAACCGGAACAGTTTGCGATGTTCGGGAGCCAAAACGTTTGGGGAACTAAGCAATTCAACTTCCAATGTACGACTGTAATCCCTAAACAAAAGGGTGGCAATCCATTTAGGGGGCAGAGGACCATAACAACCCCCAGCCAACTCCCTGGGGCTGAAGTGTAGAAGTGAACATGCCAAGAACTACATTTCTGAAAATGCTATCCAAAAGGGGAACAATGGGTAAGACAGGGTTTGTTTTACATAAAATATAGAAAGATGACACACCTGGGAGGCCTTGGAGACCACAAAAAACCTAAAAATGTTTGAGAGCAGAGTATAATAATAATATTACAGGCTGAGGGAGCTGTCAGTTAAGAAAAAAACTAAACTGAAAAAGATGGACAGTTTGTAGAGTCTTGGCATCACAAGAAAACCTTGGTGGGGAGGGGCAGATATAGCCTGTGTATTAGTCACTCCTGCCCTAAACCTTTTCTTTACCAGGACAGAATAGATGAGGAGGGATGCATGTTTGCCGGATAAATTTAAAATTATACCTGGTTCGTCCAAATGCTCTCTCCCAGGAAGCTCATCAACACTGATGTCCCCTAAATCAGCAGTTTGAGGATCAATTTTTGCTTGAGAAAGTTCGTTTTCAAAAGCCTGGATCTCCTCCAGATTTGCTGTGCGCTCCAAAGACTCAGTGAACACTCTGATAATGCCATCACTGAAAGAGGAAAAATAATAATTTCATTATCTAGGAAAGAGGTCCCCTGCCCCTACACATCCTATTTCCTTTCTTGCTGCTGTCCCTGTCCCCACCCCTCTCTAAGAAAGAAATCCAGATTGCTGACCAGGTTTTATATCATAAGATTGATGCCTCATCTTCAAACCGATCTTCCCCAGGAAGCAAGGTAATTAATTTTAGAATAATCCAGTGAAATGCATCAAGTTGAGGACCTACTTCAAACTTGCGCGGTCAACGTTTTTTTTAACCCTAGTGTTCATTTCAGTCACTGATCAGGTACAAAACAAGAATGCATGGCCAAACTGTACTCAAGGTTAAGACATAAATGATCGGTGTTAACTGATACCGAGTATATAGTCCTGGTCAGGGGTCAGCAAACCTTTTTCAGACCTTCTGGGGGCCAGACTATATTTTTTTTTGGGGGGGGGGAATGAACGAATTCCTGTGCCCCACAAATAACCCAGAGATGCAGTTTAAATAAAAGCACACATTCTACTCATGTAAAAACACGCTGATTCCCGGACTGTCCACGGACCAGATTTAGAAGGCGATTGGGCCGGATCCGGCCCCCAGGCCTTAGTTTGCCTACCCATGGTCTTGGTTATCATTCTGCCTTCCAGTATGCAAGGTTCAGTTTTGAGCTGAGGTGTTCAATAGCTATCCACCCTCCTTGACAATTTGTCATGCGCCTACCTATCCCAAAAATGAAAACGAGGGCAGGATCCTGAGTCAGAGCTGCTTGTTACAACACTTGGAAGTGGTAGAAACAACTGGGCTGAGGCTGGAGAAGGAAAGCAAGCTATCTATGTTTTTCTACTTTGTGGGTAGTTTTCGAGTATGCGCTTTCTTTAGGTTGGTGCACAATATTCCTGTTTGGGTTTTTTTGTAACGTACGCAAACAAAACAAACACAATAAAGATTTAACAACAACTGCTATGTATCGTCTACCAGAAATTGGCCAGGGATCCACTGATCAAACTTCTGCCAGTTCCCAAAATGTATGATGGGAACTGCACGTGTGTCTTTAAAACTCTGTTTTGTTCAACAATCTCCTTAGGAGGCAATGATGTATCATAGTTTAGCATAACAAGAATATGTATCGGGCTCACATGTTCCCCTCCTTACGCCTCTACTGCACTCCTCTAGGAGGAGTTTTTCCTCTCGTTTTTCATGCTAACTTGTAACAATAACCAAACCCTCACAAACTGGGTCCAATGTTAACTTTACTGAAAGAAGTCAGCTTCAAACCATAGCATAGGAAACTGGCTGGTTTCAATTAATCATAGAGTTTAGCCACGGTTTAGACACACTGAACTGTGGTCAATCGAAAAATGGAATAAATCTTCCATTTCCTCTCTGGCTCCGCTCCAGAGAAGAGCAAGGAAGTGTGTGAGCATGAGGCCAAATCATTCCTTCTCGCGGCACAAAAATATCTACTCGGCCTGCCTTCAGCTTTGTGCCTATTTATCTTGATGAACAGATGATAGAAAGCCGAAATCTGAATACCTTGCTCCAACGACAAGGTCCCCGTTGTCCAACACACAACAACACCAGATGGATTGAGCTGGAAGTCTGATTGTCTGTGTGCATTCCCCCTTTCTCCAGATCCTGAGCGATCGGTCTTCGCTAGTAGTAACAAAATCTAAAATAATGCAACGTTCCATTCATTAAATTGAGAAAGATGCAAATGTAAAGTCAGCTTTCTCTACACCAGTGACTCGAATTATGATCATACAAACACATTTAATACACATTACACAAACATAGCAATATATGTTATAAACTAGCTATAATTGTGGCTTTTGGAAATGACCCCAAGGGTCATGTAGTCCAACCCCCTGCAATGCCGGAATCTCAACATGCTGTCCCCCATCCAATTTGAAACCTTACCATACCCTGCTTAGCTTTGCTAACGTGCTAGCTGTTTTATTGCTGCGCCACTAGTTTTCACTGTTCCATTGCAAGCCAATGGCTTGCATTTCAAGACTTGCCTGTGCAACTGAAAGCATTTTAGCTCACAGCCAGATGTGATTGCATGTGCAAACCCCTTCCCCTAGCAGCAGCACTTGTGCCTCAAAAATACCTCTCTCATCTTAAGAGCACCTTTGGATCAAATCCATCGGTTTGAAATAGGGGTAGGAAAAAACAAGGAGTCAAAGCCACTTGCCAATCAAGCCACTCCATGCTTAGCTAAAACAGAGGGTTATCATTATAGTTTATCTGATTGCGAAAAAAGCTGGAGAAATCTGTTATTTGTGTTTGTGAATAGCACTGTCTTCCTTTGACATCCTCTTCAGCCATCCATTGCAAGAATTTTCAAACTACAGTGGTGCCTCGCAAGACGAAAATAATTCGTTCCGCAAGTCTTTTCATCTTGCGATGTTTTTCATCTTGCGAAGCACGGTCCGTCGCAACTGCGCCTCTTCAAGCGGCTTTAAGAAAAAAGCGCAAGACGCTTTCGTCTTGCGAAGCAAGCCCATAGGGAAATTTGTCTAGCGAAGCAACGCAAAACCGAAAAACCCTTTCGTCTAGCGAGTTTTTCGTCTTGCGAGGCATTCGTCTTGCGGGGCACCACTGTATGTTTAGGGAAATCTGGGGATTCCTTGGAATCCTAGGTTTCCTTAGCTGCCAGGTTTTAAAAGAACTAAGCAAACCTGGCCAGCTCTGCACATATACTGAGTGAACCCTCGATTGCAAGCCAAAACAGGGGTACTGTGCCAGATAAATTAATGTGGAGTCTTCTATGGAAGGGAGTTTGAAAACCATTACTCTAGTGCCAGTCAAAGAATTATAACTTACTCAGTTCTAAATCTACTTTTCATTAGAAGGCACAATCCTTTTTATAGCATGTCTTTTTTTTATTAAAAAAAGTATGTCTTGAGGACAGTTTCTTACCTTTACTTTGCGGGAAGACCGATATGCAATATATATAATTGGTGTGGCCATAGTAAACCTCAAGACACTCTCCCGATACCTGCCACTTTCGAATGCTGGCGTCGTTTGCACAAGAAAGAAACTCTGTCTCGCTTAAAATGGCTAAGCCCCTTACACAGTCTTCATGTCCTTTATGAAAGGAAAGATAGATAAAACGTAAGTCTCACTGAGAGCCTCTCCACATCTTATTGAAAGGTGATATTCTCTAGCCATGAAAATGCTTTATAAAAACATGTTCTCATGTGGTGTACTGAAAAGTAGATCTCACTTTAAAATTACTAGTAGCAAGCCATGTGGTCAGGAATGGGGTCTTGCTACTCCCTGGCCAGTGAGATTGTCTCAAATATAGACCCGTTGTGTAAGTATCATTTGTGTAATTGTAGCCTCAGACTCATGACCACTACCTGAGTTCCCTCCTGAAGACAGGAAGCTACGGCTGGCACATAACAAGATGGCTCAGTTTCTGCCCAAGCACAGACTGCGGGGAAACATTAGACTAGTGGTTCAACATGAGCATTATGCAAAAACCTAAAAGGCACTGTACCCTGTTCAAAGCATAAGAGCATGAAAAGGAATCTTTAGTGGCACTGCTTACAGCACAGGACTGTCCTTTCACCAAAGGCATTTTAATAGATTCCATTCCTAAATTTGTTACATGTTAGGGCGGTCAAATATTTTTCAGAGGTTAATCATCCACTTTTTAACAGATCTGTTTACATGGCAGTGGGACTACATACACACAGAGCTTGAATACAAGTATTGAGCTACTGAAGGGAAAGCAAGGTACATTGTTAATGGAAAGGCAAACTTTATATTCCCCTTCCTTTTCAGGATGCACTTTCCTTGCAAAAACTCAGAAGCCATTGGCTCTGTCACTTTGCTGTTTCAGGACATCGTCACTGCTGTGCCTGGCAAATGGCACCTCCAAAGAAAAATTACTATTAACAGTTTTCTGCTTCTGAGCAAAAAGAACTGCCCTCCCTCCCAAAATGGACTTGCTCAGTGTGTTAGCTTTGTACTTTGACCTGAGCTAAGTGTTCAGTTCCAAAAACTGCTCCAGCTAAGTGTCGACAGTTGGCTCTGCTAAGTTTCATTTCTTTACCCCAGCCTAAGTTTCTGTTCTTTGGCCACGCATTAAGTTTCATTTTCTTTTTCAACAAAAGTACTATGAATAGCTCCTGGCTCCTATCATGTGACTGGCTTGGCCCAAGTGATCTACATAACGAGAAGTAGCAGCTCCCATTTCCAGACCTTTTCACAGTGAAGAGGCAGTGAAAACCCATCAATGGGACTGTTAATGCTTTGGAATACCTTGACAGGTATATCTAAAAATTCTATCCACACACCCCAAATGTACCATATTCAGATAGCTATTATGCCAACAGCAAAAATCAGCCATAAAATAAAAACCACAAGGTCTCCAACACTTTGTAACCACAGATTTACAGTACAGTAATCCCTAAGAGCCGCATAGAAAAGTGGGGGGAGGTATTCCATACACTTTTAAAGATTGCAAGCGACAAGGCCTGGCTAATTTCATAAGTGAAAGAATTCCACGACTGCGGGGCCACCACTGGCAAGGCTCACCATTTTAATTGTCTTCGATTTACTAGCCTTTATTACATGAAGTTAGTGAACTTTACATTTTCTCTTCCTCTAAGCTTTCAAGATAAAGAACCACACTAATTTCTACAAATGGGGTGGGGAAGAAGAAAGAACCATCAAAACCCAAATCCTAGAATAAAACGCAGGCCTCTTTAATTCTCCGGGTGTGGAGGCATATTGCTAAGTTGCGTGTATACACAAAAACTGTTTCAGCCAAGTACCTACCAGTAAAAGTTCTCTCGCATCGGCCTGCCTTCCACAGCTTAATAGTTTTGTCAGCCGAACCAGTCAACATTAATCCTTGTTCAGGTAATATCTTCACAGCCCATACTGCTGCAGTGTGGCCCTATAAAAGTGAACAACATGAATGCTGACGGAGACAATCTACATTTTCTGAAGTGCAAATAATCATGATCTGCTGATAATGAACTCTTGTCACCAGCAGAGTTTCTGTACCTGTAGTGTCATCATGCATTTGTCATTCAACCAGACTTTGGCTGTCGTATCCCACGAGCCACTAAGCAGGGTGCCAAACTTCCCAGAGGAGAGGCTGCAAACTAGAACAGAAGATTAAATAAACATCGCCAAAATTCACATTTAATCTACTCCCCGATTTGCGTGAGCGTTGCGTTCCAGGACACTGTGCGCTTGTGTGAAACTGGATCACCCCGTTCCTCCCTTTTAGTGACATCTTTTATGACGTTTCCAGGTCACTTCAAAGTTCAGCGGTTTGCACATGCGTGCCACTGTGCACATATCAGTCGCGCCTAAAACGGGCTGTGTGTAGCTGAGTGAGAAAAGGTGTTCTGATGTGCTAGCAAAGCAAAGCTACAGATTTTGGTCTTATTTTCAGACGATACGCCATAGCAAATTTCACTAACCTAATTTTCATCCTTGGAAATACATGAGGTGATGAGAAGCTACCACAAACAACTGGAAAACAGAAGCAGCACTTTTGACTGAAAAAGTAAGGTTCTGTCTTCTCAGCTGTTAACAGATTGTGGAAAATATTTTTCTGTCTTGGCGACACTATCACCAGTCTTTCTTATGTCTTCATTAAACCAACTCCCAAGCCGTATCTCTCTTTTTTAAAAAAATAATATTTATTACTTTTCCAACAATTTAAACAGGGTAGTTACTTTGAAGTCAAATTGTCCACAGGAAAAAGTCAGTGCTCTCCGGCAGCAGCTATGCGGCTTCGCTCCGTGGAAGAAGCAGACGATTCGAAGCACCGCGCCACTCACCCCACTTCGCTCCGGATCCCCGAAACCGGGTTTCCCCGCGAGTAGAGGAGGCGCAAAGGGTGCCCGCCGAATCCCACACTCACAGGCTTCTCCCGCCTGTGATTTTTTGCGGGTCTCCACCTTCGCCATGGCAGCCAAACCCAGATTCCCACGGGGCAAAATCCTCCCGATCAGAGGAATTCCGCCATTACCGGAGGCACCAACCCGGAAGTCCCAAGCCGTATCTCCTACCTCCAAGCCCATTTCCCTAGAGAACCTCTAAGGTGCTAAGACTGGTGGAGTGCTAAAGACACACCTCTTTGCCCTGGCTTTTGACGCTTGAGAGGTATATTTCTAGGATGCACCTTATTTCTACAATTTCAAGGTTTTTAAAACTGTTTTTAATACTGTGCAGTATTTCCTTTTACTATTAATATTGTATTTTAATTATTGTAACCTGCCCTGTGACCATAGTGTGATGGGCAAGTAATAAATTGTAATAACAATAATAATATAATGTAACATTTCTAAAGGTCCTAATGTTTCAGAAAATAATGCTAACGTCTGCTCATGATAAAACTTTACAAATCAAGTTATTTCTTAGAACACATAAAACCAAGCAACTTTGAGTCATTAAGATTCCAAAAGCAGTATGTTGAAAATAAAATTTTAAAATCTATGTATTCTTACCTGTGTTTTTATGACCCTTAAGGACGTACAGAGGTGCAGAGTTGTCCAAAGCGAAAATGCAAATGTTGTTGTCATTACTGCCGGTGGCAATTAATCCACGTGGATAAAGCTCGCTTGGAGGGATGACACACACACAAGAAACAAAATTTGAATGGCCGCTCATGCAGTGCACTTCCGTAAATCCTCTGTTGAGACTGGAGACAAAAAAGAAACCAAAGTTTTTATGTTCCTGTAGTAAGGGAATCCTACCCATTTAAAAAGCCAGGGAAAATCTATCTGGTATCTAAATGCCAATGTACGTTCTAGGCATAGTGCAAATTTCAAAGGGTGAGCGCCCAATTTGCACCACTATAGCCAATTAGATTTATCATTGGTCACATTAACACAAGCATTGGATTCATGCGCTCCTAACACCCCATGCATGTCTCCCCTCAGCCAGAAGGCAGAGGTTGGAAGCTTTTGTTTCCATTTCGACTAACTGGTGTGTTATGTATGAACTCATTCACAGAGGTAGTTAGCTTTTAACTGTACAGTGGTGCCCCCCAAGATGAATGCCCCGCAAGACGAAAAACTCGCTAGACAAAAGGGTTTTGCGGTTTTTGAGCTGCTTCGCAAGACGAATTTCCCTATGGGCTTGCTTCGCAAGACGAAAACGTCTTGCAAGTTTGTTTCCTTTTTCGTAAAACCGTTAAAACCCAAGGTGCATTGCTTGAAGAGATGCAGTTGCGACTTGACTTCGAGGAGCAACTCATAGCACGCGGTGTGGTAGCCTTTTTTGAGGTTTTTGAAGACTTTGGCGATTTCTGAAGCTTTTCCAAAACTTCTTTTGCAGCCATTTGGTAAGTTAAACTTTTAAAACTTTTTTTTTGGGGGGGTTGGATTTTGGGTTGGGGTGTTTGGAATTCAAGGACTTGGTGTTGGGGAGGGATTTACAAGAATCTGGAAGCTTGTGTGGTTTTTTTCTGCATTTTTATGATTTTTGTGACCGTTGGGCCATGTTGTTTCTTTAAAAAAAAAAATTCTGGGTTTGAATTTCTGTGTGGTGGGTGGCTGGGGGAACAGTTGAGGAGGGGTTTGCAAGAATTTGGGAGCTTGTGTGGGGTTTTTTTTTTGCATTTTTATGATTTTCTGTGACCAGTGGGCCATGTTGTTTTTTTAAAAAAAAAATCTGGGTTTGAATTTCTGTGTGGTGGGTGGCTGGGGGAACAGTTGGGGAGGGGTTTGCAACAGTTGGGGAGGGGTTTGCAATTTCTGTGTGGTGGGTGGGTGGCTGGGGGGAACAGTTGAGGTTTTTGAAGACTTTGGCGATTTTTGAAGCTTTTCCAAAACTTCTTTTGCAGCCATTTGGTAAGTTAAACTTTTAAAACTTTTTGGGGGGGTTTTGGATTTTGGGTTGGGTGTTTGGAATTCAAGGACTTGGTTCTGGGTTTGAATTTCTGTGTGGTGGGTGGCTGGGTGCTTTTGAATTTTTTGGATGTGATTATTTTTTTTCCTGAGTTTGCGAAGCTAGGAGCTGTGCTGCCATGGGACCAAAGAAGACTGCTGCTGCAGAGGCCAGCGAGAGGAAGAAGGAGAAGGTGATGCTGGAAATGAAGAAGGAGATCATCCGGAAGCACGACGGTGGAATGCGTGTGACAGACCTCGCCAGGGAGTACGGGAGGAATCCATCGACCATCGGGACCATCCTGAAGATGAGGGAGAAGATCCTTGCGACTGATGCAGCCAAGGGAGTCACCAGGATCATAAAGAACCGCCCAGCTGTTCTGGAGGAGGTCAGGAAGTTGCTGCTCATCTGGTTAGAAGAAAAGCAGCGTGCAGGGGACACAGTGACTGAGGCCGTCATTTGTGAGAAGGCCAAGGCCTTGCACGCAGACCTCGTCCGGGAACAGCCAGGAACCTCAGGCGAGCCAGAAGTCTTCAAGGCAAGCAGAGGTTGATTTGACCGGTTCAAGGCAAGATCTGGAATCCACAGCGTGGTCAGGCATGGAGAGGCTGCCAGTTCTGATGTTCCTGCAGCTGAAGACTTTGCAGCGGAGTTCCTGGAGGCTGTGAAGACGGAGGGCTACGTTCCACAGCAGGTCTTCAACTGCGACAAGACCGGGCTGTTTTGGAAGAGGATGCCCAAAAGGACTTTCATCACACAGGAGGAGACCAAGTTGCCTGGCCACAAGCCCATGAAGGACCGTCTGACCCTGCTCTTCTGTGCCAACGCAAGCGGCGATCTGAAGATCAAGCCCCTGCTGGTGTACCACTCGGAGAACCCACGGGCCTTCAAGAAACACAAGGTCGACAAGGAGCAGCTGAGTGTCATGTGGTGATCCAACAGTAAGGCTTGGGTCACTCGTGTGCTGTTTGTGGACTGGGTCAATCTTGCTTTTGGCCCTGCTGTCAAGCAGTACCTGCTGGACAACGACCTGCCGCTGAAGGCTTTGCTTCTGATGGACAATGCTCCTGCCCATCCTAAAGGCCTTGAGAAGGACTTGTTGGAGGAGTTCAGCTTCATCAGCATCATGTTCCTGCCACCTAACACCACGCCACTGCTCCAGCCGATGGATCGGCAGGTCATCGCCAATTTCAAAAAACTCTACACCAAGGAGCTTTTCAGGCGATGCTTCGAGGTGACTGTTTGCACCACCATCACCCTGCGGGAATTCTGGAAGGACCACTTCGACATCGTCACCTGCTTGAAGATGATCACCACGGCCTGGAATGGGATCAGCCAGAGAAATTTGAATTGCGCTTGGCGCAGCCTGTGGCCGGACTGTGTGGCACCACGTGACTCTGATGCACCAGAGTCAACAGTGGTGCAGGGCATTGTTGCCTTGGGGAGGACCATGGGCCTGGAGGTCACAGAGGAGGACATCAGCGAGCTGGTGGAGGAGCACGACCACAAGCTGACCACCCAGGAGCTGGTCGAACTGCAGGCAGAGGCTGCGCAGGAGCAGGCCTCGCTGGAAGAGGAGGAAGCAACTGAGGAACGGCTGTCCTCCAAAGAACTGAGGGGCATTTGCCTGAAGTGGAAGGATGTGCAGGCTTTTGCACAGCGGCACCACCCTGACAAGCACGTGGCACATGACCTTGTGAACACTTTTGATACGAGGGTCATGTCGCCTTTCAGGGAGGTGCTGAAAAGGCGGATGAAGCAGCAGACCATGGACAGGTTCTTCAGCAAGAAGCAAAGAGTGGAAGAGGAACCTTCTTCGAGTGGTCCCCCAGAGTCTTAGAAAATGTACTGTACACTTTGTTGATTTTTAAATGTTTTTCTGTCATGTTTAGAAACTTAATTTATTGTTCCTTCAATTTTTGAAATGTTCTTTACAGTATGTGTGACTTTAAAGAGCACTTAATAAACTCTTGTTATACCAAATTTGGCTTTGTTTGGACTTTTTTGACCATAGGAACGCATTAATTGAATTTCAATGCATTCCTATGGGATTTCGTGCTTCGCAAGACGAAAAATTCGCTAGACGAAAAAACTCGCGGAACGAATTAATTTCGTCTTGCGAGGCACCACTGTATTAAATAATTGTTGTTGTTGTTGTTATACCATTATTACAGTGGTACCTCTAGTTGCGGACACGATCCATTCCAGGGTGCCATTTGCACCCCAAAAAGTCTGCAACTACCACGGTGCTTCTGCGCAAGCACAGAGCACGATAGAACGCTTCTGCACACTTTCGGGTTTGCCGCGTTCGCAAGCTGAAAATACGAAACATGAACCTAATGCAACATGAGGTATGACTGTATTCTTATAGTTCTTTTGAACCTGCTAACTTCAAATCATAGTTAATAATTCTAGCTTGTTCAGACAAACTTTAGTTAAGGCCAAGCACATTCACACATAACAATGAACAAGAGAAATCTTCCAGTCTGCTCTTCATGCCTGCTGTACCAGAGAAAGGGGGAGGGAAATCATGAACAGAAAACTCACTCACATAACGCAAAACGGTGTTTTAGCATTACATCCAAATAAGCCATTGTGTTTAGACTTGGTCATGCATTAGTTGGCATGTCCAACAACTACATTCCGTCAGGGGATATCTGCAGTTATTCCTTTTTCAAAACATTTGTTTTTATGCACAACCGCAGTGCCACTTCAATTCAAGGTCTCCTCTAAAACATGGCAAGCAATCTAGCTTGATAAAATTGATTAAATTCTTCAGAATGTTTTTATTTAGTCTAAAAGACTAACCTTGTTTTGACGATAATCATCACTTCTCTGGAAGATTAGTTATCTTTGTTTTATTTCACTTTAGGCCAACTTAGGAATCTTTACAATAAAATGGTGTTGCAATTCTGTGCATTCTCAGGGTTGCATCCAGTGGTGACTTTGACCTAGAAGAGCCACTGCTGCTTACACCTGATTTTTCCCAATTCCTCGTATCCATTAGCTGTTCCTGAGAGCAGGAAAATGGTATAGCGGGTTTCATTCGGAAGGAGGAATTGGTAAAACCAATTGTGCTAGCCTAAGTAACTCCAGTAATTCAGATCCACTATTATGATACAATCTATAGCTTGAAAAATCCCTTCCAAGTTTAAAACAATGAGTGGTACTTTATACATAGGCTCAGACTTCATCTATATCAATTTGTGAACTGGTCTTGACATTTTAGGGAGTTCATTCATGATTTTATGGCCCTGATGAACACAGTTTGGCATATGTCAGAAAGCAACGTTTTCACACAGAAAAGTCCAAGAATGGCCTTAACAGTTATGGAGCTACATAAATAGAGCAAAGGGACATTTGATGGTTTACAACAGGCACGCCCAACTGGTAGATCACTGGCTCCCCGCAAAGAAGCTCAAGAAGCTTGGCTCCCCTAAAAAAAGCTCAAAATGTTAGCCCTGCACCCCCCAAAAACTAGGCCTCTCCACCTTCCTAAAAAAAAGCTCAACAACTTTGACCAGAACCCCCGCAAAAAGGGCGTGGATCATTGCCAGTCTTTAACTCTGTGACTAGATTGCAGTTTCTTGGAAGCTGGCCACCCCTGGTTTATAATAATTCACCCTAATGACAGCCACACCAGGCCTTGACTTTTTTTGGTAAGCAAAGGTACTGGGTTTGTTCAGATGAACAGCCATTGGTGTTATAGTCTGTGATGGGAATTTCTTTCAGTAGCTGTTTTAAATTCAGTGAGGACCATCCTGTATTATAATATTTTTTAAAAAGTTTAGCCCTCACAACACTGTTGCTTGTTGAAGTCTATATTTGCTCTCTCTTACGTTCCCACTTGTAACTCCAAGGTACTTCTCAAGCTGTTCATGTGTTTCGTCCTGCTGCTACTGAGTGTACAATACTTTTCCTGCCACATCCAGACCCCAGCACTAGAATGTTCCATGACCAGAAGAACCTGATCTTGTCAGTCAAACTGTGGCCCAATAACTCTTGGCACAAGGACAGATAATAAATTATATGCATGTATGTGCATACCATGATAAACACATAGATACACACCTGCATGTTAAGCCTACACTAAAGAAGAAAATCAACAATGCGCTCAAAGTGACCTAAGCTCAAATATATTTTTCACAAACTTATTTTTTTAGCTCAGGGTTCACAACAACTGCAGTCAAACCTCAGATCCCGAACACCTCCATTCTGGAACGCTTCAGCTCCTGGACACCTAAAGCCCGAAAGTAGATGCTCTGGTTCCCAAAGGTTTTTTGGAAGCTGAACGTCCGACACGGTTTTCGTTTGAGTGCAGGAAGCTCCTGCAACCAATCAGAAGCTGCGCCTCAGTTGTCTAACATTTTCAGAAGCCGAATAGGCTTCCGGAACGGAGTACGTTCGACAACCAAAGTTTGACTGTACTCTTAAATATTTCCTTCCAAGTTACCAGGCAAAGTGCTTGGAATGTGGAAGAGCCTTTTTTTTTTTTCCATTTGTCTAGGCCACTAACCTACAACAACATGGAGATGTGCTTGAAGGGAGACTAGTCTGTGGCACAGCAGGAAACTTGCGAGCACTTGAGTATTGGCCACTTGCGACCAAGTGAAGATGCCTTGGCCGGCCCCTGACATCTCCACCATCTGGAAATCCAACTAATACCACATCCTGTAGAATTCCATCCATTCTATTTTATCGGCACAATCAGAACAAATTTCAGGAACCAAAATGCTTTTTCTAAGCAGGAGCGGTTAACGTTATAGCTCATTGCTGTCGCTTGTCTTCACTTACCCCACCCCACTGCCCTGCTCACAGTTGTGAAGAATATGCCTACGTTATGAAGGTCTGTGTCACCATTAAGAAAGAGAGGTAGGAATAAGCCAGTATATATGTGGACTCTCCCTTAATATGTGGACTCTCTCTCTTAATCTAGCTCAAGGTTGTCCTCTGAACTAGCCAGATGTTTAACTAAGAATCAATCGCAGTCAGTCAATCATTTGAAAAATAAGACTTTAGAGTCGTCTTGCCCAAAAATGGCATGTAGACATTACATTTTGGCAACTAGCTTATATATCTGAGTTTCTAACGCTACAGGTCACATAAAGAAATAAAGAGCCCATCACTTTAGAAAACCATTTAGATGTTTCAAATCACAAGCTGGCAACTTTCCCCAATCTAAACAGTAACTTGTAAACATGTGGCACGATTCACAACTCAGATAACTACAGTGAGGGGGGAAAGTATTTGATCCCCCTGCTAAATTTGCCCGTTTGCCCTCTGACAAAGAAATGACCAGTCCATAATTTTAATGGTAGGTTTAATGTAACTGTGAGAGACAGAATAACAACAGGAAAAACCCCAGAAACCCAGAAGACAAAAGTCAGAGATTGATGTGAGTGAAATAAGTATTTGATCCCCTATCAACAAGCCACATGTCGGAGAGCAAACGGGCAAATTTAGCAGGGGATCAAATACTTTTCCCCCTCACTGTAGGTGGTCCTAATCCCACTGAAATCAAATGGTCAACCCATCACACCCATCAACAGTGTGATGGAGCAGCAAAAAAACTAATGCTATTCTAGGCTGAATCAACAGAAGTCATAGTACCACTCTATTCTGCCTTGGTCAGGCCACACCTGGAATACTGTGTTCATTTATGGGCACCACGGTTTAAGAAGGATGTGTGCAGAGGAGCACAACCAAGATGATCAAGGGTCTGGCAACCAAGCCTTATGAGGAGCGCTTGAAGGAACTGGGTATGCTTAGCATGGAAAGGAGGAGACAGGATAGCCATCTTCAAATATCTCAAGGGCTGTCACATGGAGGAGGGAGCAAGCTTGATTTCTCCTGCTCTGGAGGGCAGGACTCGAACCCGTGGCCTCAAGTTACAAGGAAGGAGATTCCTGACTAAACATCAGGAAGAACTTTCTGAGAGCCAGAGCTGTTTGGAACAGTCTCCCTCGGGAAGTGGTGGACTCTCCTTCCTTGGGGGTTTCTAAGCAGAGGTTGGGTGGCCACCTGCCGTGGATGCTTTAGATGAAATTCCTGCCTAGCAGGGGGGTTGGGCTAGATGACCCTCAGGGGTCCCTTCCAACTCTACGATTCCTTGGAAGCTTTTAAGCAGAGGTTGGATGGCCACCTGTCATGGATTTGAAGCATTTGAAGACAGCCCTGTTTAGGGAAGTTTTTAATGACTGATGCTTTAATGCAGTGGTTCTCAACCTGTGGGTCCCCAGATGTTTTTGGACTACAACTTCCATCATCCCAGAGCTCTGGCCTTGCTAGCTAGGGGTGATGGGAGTTGTAGTCCAACAACATCTGGGGACCCACAGGTTGAGAAAAGCTGCTTTAATGTGTTTTTAATATTTTGTTGGAAGCTGCCCAGACATGGGCGAGGTATAAATATTTAAATAACATCATTATTATTATTATTATTATTATTATTATTATGATTCCTGCCTAGCAGGGGGTTGGACTAGATGACCCTCAGGTGTCCCTTCCAACTCTACGATTCCTTGGAGGTTTTAACGTAGAGGTTGCATGGCCACCTGTCCTGGATGCTTGAGCTGAGATTTCTGCCTGGCTAGATGACCCTCGGGGGTCCCTTCCAACTCCACGATGCTAACTCACCCTCACCCCGCCTCCAAACGAAGCCAGCAACCGAGAGATCCTCCTTTCAGAGGATATAGAAACGGCCAAGGGAGGGCAAAGGCAGATCAAAACTCCCCTCAAGGCTCCTTCCTTCCTTCCCCCCCTCGCCTTCCAAGACTGACCTGTCGGGCGCCCACAGCCGCGCCGTCCGGTCCCGGGACACGGAGACGAAGGAGCCGGTGGGGAAGGGAGAGCAACTGAGGCCCCGCACGTCCAGCTCGTGGCCCACCAAGGAGCAGCGAAGCCGGTAGGTGCCCCCCGCGGCGGCCATCGCGAACAGCCCTCGAGCCCCCTGACACAGCAGCAGCAGCAGTGCCGGAGCCCGCCTCCTCCGCTTCCTCTCGCCCGCCCTCCGCCGGAAGCGCCGTCATCCCGCAGAGCGCCGGAAGAGGCGCGACGCCCAGAAGGCACCGCGGAGGGGTGGAAGGGAAGGACTACATTTCCCAGAATGCAAATGGACGCGTCGGGAGCCCTATAGGGGAGAACCTGGACAGGCGGAGAGACTACATTTCCCAGAATGCAAATGGAGGTTCAGGTACCACCCAGGGTGGCGCTGCGGGTGACGCCAAGGTTGCAGGTTCGCTTCCCGGCGTAGGTCACGAAGTTTCTCCCCCAAAAAAACCTTTTCTTGCCCATTCTTTGGATTTAGTACCAAAAATTTAAAAAAAGCTCTCAACAATTTTTGTGTAAAAAAAGAGGTCAGGAATCTTACTTTTTGAAATATGGCAACCCTACTTGAGCACCATATATATATATATATATATATATATATATATATATATATATATATATATACACACACACACATACACACACACTCTATTTTGCCATACTAACCGTACCCAACTCTTAACACTTATTTGATTCCAAGTACCATGGGGGGGGGGAATGGAGTGGCACGCACGCGCACAAGACTCTTTCTTCTGCGCATGCGTCAAAGTGGGAGGGTGTGAGGCGGAAGCTTCGCGTAAATCTCGCGATGGAATACGGGAGCGTGAGGGAAGAGGAAGAAGCCGCGCTCGGCTTGGCTCCAGAGCGACTGCGCGGAGGGAGCGGCGCTGGGGGTTGGCTGGCGCGGTTGCTAGGTTACGGCTTGCCGTCGCGCGCGCGGAGAGGAGTTCGTGGATGGGAGGCAACCGTTAAATTAACGGGTCTCGTTAGCCCACTGCGCGTGCGCGCGGGAAAGGGTCAGGTAAGAGGAGCCGCGCAGGTTGGAGCCGACCCTCACGACCCCCGTACGTGACATGCCTCAGCCCCTTCCCCTCCTACGATGGGCCCAAGTCCCCGCGTCACTCAGAAGGAGGCGGGGAAATGGTGCATGGAATTTAAGGCTGAGGGTGGTGGGCGTCACGTGTGAACGCTTTCCTTCGCGACACGCGTCGTCGCAAAGTGCAAAAAAACAAGCGCCCAGTAACTCAGCCCTCATCCAGGAAGTTTTTCTTTTACAGGGGGATGAGCTAAGGTTTGTTAAGGTTTCTGGGGAGTAAGGGACCGAGCTGCCCTTAGTATGTTGTTGGGCCATTTCTGGATTAATAAAAAATAAAACACAACATCAGGTTTGCTTTACAGAGGTTTTGCAATCTCATCATGCCTGTATTACAGATACCCACAACATGTTTCTGTCGAAATAGTGTCGGGGGGGAGCTACCACTCATCAATAAAAATACTTAACTGAGGTTCTGCCCCCCCCAAAAAAGCCTCCCCCCAACAAAAATCCTGGCTATACCCATGAAACAGTGATTTGTATCTTTTCATCAATTGCTAGTGTTGTGTTTAAGATACTGTGTTTCGTGGTTTCACCCCCTATTGTAATTTCATATATGTAATCACAGAACTGCAGAGTTGGAAGGGGTCACAAGGGTCATCCAGTCCAACCCCTTGCAGTGCTAGAATCTTTGGTGCGGTTTGAACTCGTGACCCTGAGATTAAGGGTTTCAAGCTCTACCAACTGACCTATCCCAGATTCATGTCTTTTATTTTCTTAATCTCAACCACATACGTCAAAGTTCTTTAGACTTTGCTCCATCGTGAAATGATTCATAGATGATCTCTCACCCAAATATTGACTAGGTCACAACACCCATAGTTTTAGCAGGCTTGGTTCACCATGAGCTTACAGTCCATGCTCAAGGACTGCAGGCAGATAAATTGTATTTTGATCTTCTGGCTACTGGACAGGGCTGGCTTCTAAATAATGATGGTGGTACATATGCATTTTATTTTATTTTATTTTTAGTCCTACCTCCTACTGAAGACCTAATTCTAAACACGCATTTGATTCCCTAGTTACTGTGTTGAAGATAGCTGTTCTAATGGGCATATTTACTCTGCATATATGGCATTATGATTCCAATTAAAAAGCTAAAGAAAATTCTTGTTTTATTTAAAATATTTTTCTTTATCCATGACTTAAAAGTTCTCTTTTAATACAGAGTACACATTTAGAGGATTCTAGTATGTAACGTAATACAGAATACACATTTAGAGGATTCTAGTATGTAATATATGTTTGTTTCTAAAGAGAAATTTGAAGAAAAGAGGAAAAAATGGCAAGTAATCACAAGCCTCCTACAGCCCGCCCGTCTTCAAGAGCAGGACTAGGCCTGGGAGCCAGACCTCCCTCATCCTCACTACGGCCTCCATCCGCAACTCTACTTGGAGGAGGAGTAAGTTAAAATAAATCTTTTTTAAAACCTACTCTGTTTGACAAGTGATACAGTTTCATTGAAGAGTTTATCTTCATTTTCTGATTCCTAAGCTAGAGCCTTTTCTCTCCAGTGCAGATTACCGTATTTTTTGCACCATAACACTCACTTTTTTCCGCCTAGAAAGTAAGGGGAAATGTCTGTGCATGTTATGGAGGGAATGCCTACGGGTGGCATGCCTACGGAGTCTCCTCTAAAAACTACGTGTGTGTTATGGTCGGGTGCGTGTTATAGAGCGAAAAATACGGTACTTTGTTATTGTCTCCGGACATCATAATATACACACCTTGTGGATATTGTTTAACATGAGGGATTGTGTAACACAAAGAGATGGGTGTCTGCTCCAAGGATTTTATCATCTAAAAGTAGCAGCTAAAAACCAGTCTATTCTCACAGGTTTTTGGCATTTTATTTTCCTATTTATCTCCACTGCTTTTTGTGGCTCACACTCCCGTTCCTTTTCCTTTTAGTTTATAAGCTTGTAGGCAGGGCTTCTGTGTTTGGGTGCTCGACGTGCTTATTGATAGCTTTATCTTGTTATTAATTGCTACAACAGTGGATTGGACATGTGTGATAGAATCCTTATGGTTAGTGGTAGTGAATTGCAGCGGAGCAGAAGGGTTACTCTTTCTCCAGCACCAGCCACTTTATCCCTTTTCAGGGTTTCAAAATCACCTCCTTCTTGAAGCTGCTTTTACTTTACAAAAAGTTTATGGGTCATATTAGGTATATGAGAGTCTTTAGGGTGAAGCTGTTAAATTAGAACCTTTGAGACCAGGGTTCAGATCCTCAGTCAGCTATGAAACTTTACTGGCTGACCTTGGGCCACTCATGCACTCTCAGTCTAGCCTACCTCACAGGGTTATTGTGAGGATAAAATGGGAAGGAGGACTGTCACCACCTCAAGCTCCTAGGAAGAAAGGTGGCATATAAATGTAACAAAAAATGTGTGTGCCATGTCATTTGGTTTCGTTTAAATCTTAAGACCTCGGCCAGCTTATTGATAAGTAGATAGACTAGTTTTCTGATCCTCAGAATGACTGCATTCATTATTTTTTCTACCGATTCTGTTTTCGGTGTTAGATCCCTCCAGGAACATCAAGACCTGGTACACGTGGTGGATCCATAGGTACTGGTGTGGTTTTGTCCTCCCAGATTAAGGTTGCAGACCGTCCAGTGACGCAGCAAGGGCTGAGTGGAATGAAAACTGGAATGAAAGGTATTTTAAGATATGAAGGCATACAAACATTGAATAAGTTAGTCTTGTGCCTGTGATTATAAGGGGAAACAGCAATACACTTTACAGTGGTTTTGGCCTCATAGAGACATGAAATGTGTCAGAACTTAGGACAAGGCAAAGCAATTTTTTTTAATCAAAGCTCCATCCTGACGTAAGGGCAGAACTGAGCCAGCATCTGTGAAATCTCAGGTGGAACTTGGAAAGCTGGAATAGCACCAGAAGCTTTAAACCTAGACAGGTCCTATACTGTTCAGAGCATATGGCATTACATCATGGATTATTTAAGAGAATATGTACATTGCATTATTTACAGAGGATTTATTTATTTATTTATTTAAGCCTCTCTCTGTCTCTTTATGGTGATTTTACCACCTTGCATGAAAACAACCACTGGATTCTTTAGTAATACAATTGTTTCTCATTGTACTGTGGTGTCGGGTAATAATTTGACACTTGTTATTTGTTAGGTCCACAGAGACAAATTATGGATAAATCCTATTACCTGGGAGTGCTCAGGTATGTGGCAGTTATTTGTCTCCAGTGTTTGTGCTGTTTTTATATGATTGTGTCAAGAGCTACTGCCTTATTGGCAGTAATTAATTGGCTGTCAGCTTGATCTTGCCTAGCTTGCAGTGTTTGGCAGGGACGATAGAGGTTTCTTAGCTCATGGCTCCTTAGCAGTAGCTCTTCCTCCTTTCATAGTCCAGCCAGCCCATTTTTCTTGCTCTCAGCACAGGTATAGAGGACTGGCCTATGTTTTGTTTCATGCTTGTCTTATCCCACTGCCTTCCCTACTGTTTGTCTGTACCAAATGCAGGCCTTTCCTTCCAATTATTTCCTGTTTGCTGGAGTAGATACTTGTGACCAATGTCCAACTGACTTTCTTTGCTTTACTGGGAACCTCACTGCTTCTAGTCACCCAGCTGTGCTCCACACAATCTGACTCGGAATCAGCATAGGGTTAAAAATACTTTTTGAAGTTGAGGTGAAAGAGATTTGTGTGGAACTTTCTACCTTCAGAAGTGCTGACCAAAGGAATGGTCAGGTCACTTAACAGATTAATACTTAACTGGCAAGTTGTCAATAGCAGGTCAAGTATAAACACAACTCTAAAATATTAGGGTTGGCTTCAGCTAATGAGTCCGTTAGCAAAAGCCCACACAAGGACTTCCACTTGTGCGTTGGGGTTCCCACCTCCTCCCTTGCACCCCCCTTACAAAAAACCAATCTGTTGTAGAAAACAACTATACTGATCACTATGTAGCTATTTTTAAAATTGGATTCAGCATCTGAAGGCTCCTAAACAAACTCTACCTTGAGGAGCCCACCTAAAGGATAAAGTAGCATATGTAGTGCACAGAACTTACACCCGTCATCTTTGGGGTAGTCCTCTTGCCTCCTCACTCTCTTCCCAGCGTGACCTTCCAAAAAAACCACTAGATACTGAGCAGAGTTTTAGCATTATGTGGGCCTTTAGAAATGTATTGTATAAATTGACTAGGCTGCACTGGGCCATAAAGATTAAACCAGACACCCTTTTTATTAATAGCTTTTGATTGGATTGAAGAAACAAAAACGAAGACAGTCATACAATGCAAAGAAAATTGTAATTCATCAAGACGTGTTCTCTGTGTACAACTGATGAGGCGCGGGGGGGGGGGGGAATGTCTGGTAGTCCAAACCAACCCATTTGAGCAAATAGATTTGTGTCAAGAGTCCAGATATCAAGGAATTCACCATCTTTCTCGTGTTTATGGAAGATCACCTCATATGCTGCCAGCTGAGTCATGTTCTCTGCCCACTGTAGGATTAGGGACTGATGAACTAGACATTTATCCAGTACTGATGAACTAGACATTTATCCACCATAGGTGACCTTAGAAGCCAGTTAAATTGTCCCTCTGTCAGGTTCCAAAGGACTGGTGCATAATTCAATAAATCACCGACACGTGCAAATCTGAAGAGGTGTCCAAAACCATATTTATGTGGCAGATGACCTCTGACAGGCCTAAGTTATACTTAACATAAGAACTATTTTTTTCCTACAGGAGCAAAATAAATGAACTCACCGCAGAAATTAACAAGCTTCAGAAAGAAATTGACATGTATAACCAGGAGAATTCTGTCTACCTATCTTATGAAAAAAGGTGAGATAGATTACATTTATTGTCATAGTATTGTAGAGTTGGAAGGGACCCTGAGGGTCTTTAAAAACTTTTGTGTTAATTAAAGTCAGTGGAATCATGTACACAAGTAAATTTGGATTGGAAACAGCAAGCTTCCAACTTATGTAGGGTTTACGTTCCAAGGATCATGCCTAAAGTCAAAATTACATATACAGTGGTACCTCGTTTGAGTCTGCCTCGTCAAGCGTACATTTTGTTGAATGTCTGTGGCAAACCCAGAAGTACAAGAACAGGTTACTTCCAGGTTTGTCACATGCACAGAAGAACTAAATTGCACTTCGTGCATGAGCAAAAGCACAAACGGTTCCACGTGCATGCACAGAGTGGCACTTTGTCGTGCATCATTTTTGTCTAGTGTCCGGGGCTCCGGAACAGATCCCAGTCGCAAAACAAGGTACGACTGTCGTCAGAACACATTGGGTTCAATGGCAGGTGGGATTGCCAAAGTCTTTTTTCCTGGATGTCTGCCCCCATTTATTTATTTGCCCAGCACAGAAAGCTTCATGCATGCAAGTTAAATACATGTAAGTTGCAGGCTTACTGTATGTTAAAACTTGAGACTTGCTTTGATTACATTTTATCACATAAGCTATGTTGTATAGTAACTATTCTTTTCCTGTTCTCTTAGGGCAGAGTCTTTAGCTAGTGAGATCAAAGAGTTTCAAGGCCAACTAGCTGATTACAATATGGTATGTTATTGTTTATATTGCATATATATATATATATATATGCAGGTTTTGGTGTCTTCGGGTGTCTTCCCGTGTAAGAGTTGGGGTGTCTAGGCGACGTTTCGACGAGGTCTCACTCGTCATCTTCAGGCTGGTGCTTTCGGCTTCTTGTTACTGGAACAGAGCAGGATCTCAGTGTTTGAGTTCCTATAAATACTGTTGAGGGGGTGTGGTGTATGGCCTCCAACGTTCTGGGCAGAGAGGAAGTTCCCAGGTTAGTGTGTCTTTTCTTCTTTTGTTCATTAATTACTTGAGGGATATCTTGAGTGATTTCTTGAGTGATATTCTGAGTACCACTTAGGAGGGTCATTAGGTGTGGATTAGTTGCTAAAGCTTTCGTGTCTTGACCTCTTGACCTTGTGAAGAGTTTTTTCTGAGAAGATGGCTGTACTGCACTTAGTTGTGCTCTGGCTTGGCTTCGTGTATAGGGGCGAGCTGTGGTTTTGTGCCCTGTGCCAGCCAGATCTGTGTAGGGATTGCAGGGGGGTGCAGCATCCGGAGGTGCCACTATGGTTTGGCTACTGGATGGTGTCTGTAATTTATCTGTGGAGAGGGTCTGGGTTTGGGTCTGGTGTGGTTGATTGGAGATGGCGTTCTGTGTGCCTCTGGTTCTGGTGTCGGTTTTTGTGGGGAGGGCTATTTTCCAGATGTCTGGCAGGCGGGACGTATCGTCACGCTTGTTCATGTTGTGAGGGTGTTTCTCTATCTCGATGGCTTCCATGATTATTCTCTTGTGGTGGTGTTCCATGTTAAAGAGCAATTTGGAATCTGAAAAATTAATTTCGTGTCCTGTTTCTTTCATGTGTTGGTAAAGAGAGGAAGTTTTTTCTTCTTTTTTGACGGCATTCTTGTGTTCTGCGATACGTGCATTTATTCGTCTGTTTGTTTGTCCAATGTACGTGGCTGGGCAGACTTTGCAGGGTATTTCATAGACCCCTTGGTTTTCTAGCTGGATTTTATCTTTGGGGTTTCTGAGGATATTGGCTATTTTTTGGTTGGTGCAAAAGGCTGTTTTGATATTGTGTTTATGGAGGATTTTGCTAATTTTATCTGTAGTGCCCTTGATATAAGGAAGGAGGGCCATGCCATTGTTTTCTTCTGTGTCTTGGTTTTTGGGGGGTGTTTCTTTTTGGATTAGCTTCGTAACCCTGTTTTGCTGGTATCCGTTGGCGATTAACACATTTGAAAGATTCTGTAACTCAGTTGTCAAGTGGTCTTTGTCAGCCAGGCGTTTGGTTCTGGAGATGAGAGTCTTGGCTACGGAGTTTATTTGTGCAGGGTGGTGGTGTGATTGTGCATGTAAGTAGCGGTTGGTGTGTGTTTTTTTCCGGTAGATAGTGTGTCCTAGGGAGCCATCAGGTTTTTTGTAGATTAGGACGTCAAGGAAGGGAAGTTGGTTGTTGGCTTCTATTTCCATAGTGAATTGTATTTTGGGGTGTAGGCTGTTGAGATGTGTGAGGAAGCTATCTAGTTTTTCCTTCCCGTGTGGCCAAATTACAAAGGTGTCGTCAACATATCTGAGCCAAAGTTTGGCTCAGATATGTTGACGACACCTTTGTAATTTGGCCACACGGGAAGGAAAAACTAGATAGCTTCCTCACACATCTCAACAGCCTACACCCCAAAATACAATTCACTATGGAAATAGAAGCCAACAACCAACTTCCCTTCCTTGACGTCCTAATCTACAAAAAACCTGATGGCTCCCTAGGACACACTATCTACCGGAAAAAAACACACACCAACCGCTACTTACATGCACAATCACACCACCACCCTGCACAAATAAACTCCGTAGCCAAGACTCTCATCTCCAGAACCAAACGCCTGGCTGACAAAGACCACTTGACAACTGAGTTACAGAATCTTTCAAATGTGTTAATCGCCAACGGATACCAGCAAAACAGGGTTACGAAGCTAATCCAAAAAGAAACACCCCCCAAAAACCAAGACACAGAAGAAAACAATGGCATGGCCCTCCTTCCTTATATCAAGGGCACTACAGATAAAATTAGCAAAATCCTCCATAAACACAATATCAAAACAGCCTTTTGCACCAACCAAAAAATAGCCAATATCCTCAGAAACCCCAAAGATAAAATCCAGCTAGAAAACCAAGGGGTCTATGAAATACCCTGCAAAGTCTGCCCAGCCACGTACATTGGACAAACAAACAGACGAATAAATGCACGTATCGCAGAACACAAGAATGCCGTCAAAAAAGAAGAAAAAACTTCCTCTCTTTACCAACACATGAAAGAAACAGGACACGAAATTAATTTTTCAGATTCCAAATTGCTCTTTAACATGGAACACCACCACAAGAGAATAATCATGGAAGCCATCGAGATAGAGAAACACCCTCACAACATGAACAAGCGTGACGATACGTCCCGCCTGCCAGACATCTGGAAAATAGCCCTCCCCACAAAAACCGACACCAGAACCAGAGGCACACAGAACGCCATCTCCAATCAACCACACCAGACCCAAACCCAGACCCTCTCCACAGATAAATTACAGACACCATCCAGTAGCCAAACCATAGTGGCACCTCCGGATGCTGCACCCCCCTGCAATCCCTACACAGATCTGGCTGGCACAGGGCACAAAACCACAGCTCGCCCCTATACACGAAGCCAAGCCAGAGCACAACTAAGTGCAGTACAGCCATCTTCTCAGAAAAAACTCTTCACAAGGTCAAGAGGTCAAGACACGAAAGCTTTAGCAACTCATCCACACCTAATGACCCTCCTAAGTGGTACTCAGAATATCACTCAAGAAATCACTCAAGATATCCCTCAAGTAATTAATGAACAAAAGAAGAAAAGACACACTAACCTGGGAACTTCCTCTCTGCCCAGAACGTTGGAGGCCATACACCACACCCCCTCAACAGTATTTATAGGAACTCAAACACTGAGATCCTGCTCTGTTCCAGTAACAAGAAGCCGAAAGCACCAGCCTGAAGATGACGAGTGAGACCTCGTCGAAACGTCGCCTAGACACCCCAACTCTTACACGGGAAGACACCCGAAGACACCAAAACCTGCATTCCTGTACCCGTGAAAATCTACGAAAGCATATATATATATATATATATATATATATATACATTGAAAATACTGGATCTAATTTTGAATTGCAATTGTATACCTATTGGGAATAAAACTAGCAATTAATTGGGTTTCTGTGTTGTTTTAGCTGGTGGATAAACTTAATACCAATACCGATATGGAGGAAGTAATGAATGACTATAACCTGGTGAGTATTAACATTGTTTTGTAACAGTATTAGTTTTGCCTGATTTGGTTATTGTTCAACTTGGACTGCTGCTAACCAGTGATGCTCAGTAGCTGCTGGAAAATGTTTGAAAACAATTGTAATTGGTTCTCAGGATGAGTGTAACTGCATATACTGTTGACCCAAATACATATGCAGAGTGACATTTCAAAGTAGCATCTTAGTTAATAGAAGGAAATATAAAAAGCCACAATTCTTCCAAACATTGGATCACAATAGAAAAGACCTACACAATTTAAATTTCCAATTAAATGGTAGTTCAAACGGAACATAAGTGTGTGTTTTTTACCAGTGAAATGAGTAGTTGATACTAGCACATGGAAATGTTACTGATCAGCTGTTTGGGAGGGGAGCAAGAGCTGGTTTTAAACTGCCATCCCCACCCTCCAAAAGACCCCTTCCTGCAAAACATCTTATCACTGAGATGCTTGCAATTTATTTGAAATTGCTTGTGCTTGCAACTTCATCTGTTGCAGTCAGCATCTGTAACTTCAAATTTGCCTGTGACATACCTTACTGTCATTACAGCGCAGTACCTGGCAAGGATCTTTTTATTTCCCCGGGTCGTTCAATCCTCTGAAAATTGCTGTTGTGGTGTTCGGTGTTTTTAATTCTGCTGACTGCTTTTAAAGTGCTCTTTTACTTTGTAATGTTTTAGTGTTATCGTTTTAAAGTTTGTTTTATTTTTTGTTGGCTGCTCTGAGAACCTGTTAAAAGGTGGGATAGAAATCAAATAAATAAAAATAAGTAAATTAATTAAGTAAAATAAGTAAAAGTAAAAATAAGTAAATTAAATTAATGTGGAGATCTGATACTTCATTCAGCTATGCCAGGTGTGGGGAACCTTTAGCCTGCCATATGTTTCTGAACTTCAAATCCTATCATCTCTCTCTACTGACAGTCTTGCTGAGGCTAATGGGAGTTTGTAGTTCTGCAGCAGCTGCAGCAGTTGCAGCACCAAAGCTGCCCCTGAGCTATATAAACCTTTTACCTATAGACACAGTCCAACCATTATGCATGTAAATTAGTAATAATAATAATAATAATAATAATAATAATTTATTATTTATACCCCGCCCATCTGGCTGGGTTTCCCCAGCCACTCTGGGCGGCTTCCAAAAGAATATTAAAATACTATGATACATCAAACATTAAAAGCTTCCCTAAACAGGGCTGCCTTCAGATGTCTTCTAAAAGTCTGGTAGTTGTTGTTCTCTTTGACATCTGGTGGGAGGGCGTTCCACAGGGAGGGCACCACTACCGAGAAGGCCCTCTGCCTGGTTCCCCGTAACTTGGCTTCTCGCAGTGAGGGAACCGCCAGAAGGCCCTCGGTGCTGGACCTCAGTGTCCGGGTAGAACGATGGAGGTGGAGACGCTCCTTCAGGTATACTGGACCGAGGCCGTTTAGGGCTTTAAAGGTCAGCACCAACACTTTGAATTGTGCTCGGAAACGTACTGGTGCATTTGAAACTGCCCTTAATTCTGATTTGTGTTCCATGTCTCAAACATATTTTTAGGATCATGTTGTATTTCTTGAAAATTATTTTAAGACTGATCTATGGTGTATAAGCTATAATAGCAAATTCAGTTGAATTAAAGACATTGGCTGTAGAAACGGGAAATTTATTTGCTGTAGATATAGCAGAGCTATTCTCATGCTGTTGGTGGCTGTGTCTTTTTAATAGTTGAAGGCTCAAAATGACCGTGAAGCTCAAGGCATAGACATCATTTTTACAGAAAGACAAGCGTAAGTATATGCATTTTTAAAAACGAAACTGGAAAATAAACAAATGCATAGAAATGTTCTGTATTGTGTTAAAATGCCATTCATAGACCCCTGACACTTGTCCGGTCTTTGTACTCAGGCAGTAGCAGGTGTGTGCTGACCTTTCACACTTTAGATTATAATTATTACTGAATTTATATACCGCCCTATACTTGGAGGTCTCGGGTTGGTTCACAGAAAAGATCAACAGAAAAACCACAGTATATATAATCAAAATTTAAAAACCCCAATAACATCCCTCCCCTCCCAAAAAGAGCCACATTTTAAAAGGGCATAGGATGTCAATCAGATCAACCAAAGGCCTGGTTAAAAAGGAACAGGAGACACTACCACGAAGGCCCTCTGCCTGATTCTCTGTAACCACTTATCGCAGTGAGGGAACTGCCAGAAGGCCCTCGGAGGAAGACCTCAGTGTCTGGGCTGAACAATGGGGGTGGAGACGCTCCTTCAGGTGTACTGGGCCGAGGCTGTTTAGGGCTTTAAACGTCATCACAAACACTTTGAATTGTGCTAGGAAACGTACTGGGAGCCAATGTAGTTCTTTCAGGACCGGTGTTATATGGTCTCGGCAGCCACTCCCAGTCACCAGTCTAGCTGCTGCTTTTAAGGCTTTAGAGATCAAAACCAGCACTTTGAATTGGGCCCAGAAACTAATTGGTAGGCGGGCCAGGATTGGCTTTGTATTCTCAAACTGTCTTGCCCCACTGAGCAACCCGACTGCCAAATTCTGCACCAGCTGAAGTTTCTCAATGTGGCCACCACGTGTAATGTTTTACAGTAATCTAAACTAGATGCTATCAGAGCATAGACAACAGAAGTTAGGCTATCCCTGTTTAGATAAGGGCACAGCTGGGCCACCAGTTGAAGTTGATGGAAGGTGTGCTGGGCCCGGGGGTTAACCTGAGCAATGCGTTCCAGGTCCAGTCCCGGATCCAAGGATTCCGCAAGGAGTCAGTCCAAAAGAGCCAAGGCAGGAAACCGGACTAGGTCAGGCACAGGGTAACAGGCAGGTTCCAGCAAGCAGCAATGTTGCTCCCACAACCTGGGGCGGGGTCCAGCAGTCTTTTATCTCTGACAGGGTTATGAGTGGTCCTGATCCCCGGTGACTCACCTCCCTGTCTTGCCCAAAAGCTAACACTCCTCCTGTGATTACTTGGGTCTCTCCTTCTCTCAGACCTCAATCTCTGCAGGTCGGAAGATGTCAGTGCGTTACTTAGACCCAGAGGCCGCCTCAGCCGCTCCTGACCCAACTGGTAGTGGAGCAGCTTTAAGTGATGGCCCAGCAGAGGGCAATAAGGTAATCCCCGCAACAGGAGCCAGGGCAGGCTCAGGCCCCTAACTCAGCCCAGCTGGTGCTTGTTGCAGGGGAACCTGTGCAGACTGGGGCTCTTCAGAATCAGGCCCCAGACTCGGTTCAGATGCCGCCTGAGGCAGAGGATCCAGTGCAGATTGAGACTCCTCCGGTTCCGAGTCCCAGGCAATCACAAAAGACACTCGGTGCCACAGAGGCAACTTGAATCTCAAGCGATAGCAAAGGATCCAGGAGTACTCCCAAGCTACATACGCGCACCTTCAGAGGAAGTGTAACCCCATCAAGAGCAGGCAACGTCCCAGCCATCCAGTCTAGGGAACCCGCACTAACAGTGTCTCAGTCTTATCTAGATTGAGCTTCTGTTTATTAGCTCTTGTCCGGACTATTGCTGGGGCAAGACAATAGTCCAGGGCATCCACACCAACACATGCAAAGGAGAAGTACAGCTGTGTGTCAGCAGCATATTGCTGACGACAGATTCCAGACTTCCAGATGACCCTACTCAGTGATTTCATGTAGATGTTAAACAGCATAAGGGGTAAAATGTACAACAAAACAAGTCAGCTTTAAATAAATAAAAATTCAGCTCACCATCACAAACCCCAGAAGTAGCATATAGGATAAAAGATTTCATTTAACATTGAACCCCGAGGAACCCCAAATTGAAGGCTCCACGGGGCCAAAGAACACTCCTCAAACATCACCCTCTGGAAACAACCAGAAAATATATGCACAGTTCTTGTTAACTAAGCTTACTAAGTGGGCCGAAGAGAACAACCTGATTGGGCCTGAACAGGCTGGTTTTAGAGCGCATCAGTCAGCGGTCGATCATGTCTTAGTTTTATACCACCTTGCCCAGAAATATTCCGCCCCAAATAGAGGCCAACTTTGTGCGGCCTTTATTGATTTAAAAGCCGCTTTTGACAGCATCCCCAGAGGACTACTTTGGGGAAAACTAGCACGATGGGGAATAGACAAAAGACTTTTGTGGCTAATAACTAAACTGCATGATGGATCGGCCGCTAGGGTGAGAATCACTCCGGCAGGCGACCTCTCAAATCCAGTAACCATCAATAGAGGTGTTCGTCAAGGATGTATCCTTGCTCCGACCCTTTTTAATCTATTTATAAGCGATATGAGGGTGCCTCTGATAGATTCTCAAGAAACGATCCACGCCCCCCGTCTTGCCCAATATCGTTGCCCCCTTCTACTCTACGCAGACAACACAGTGATCCTATCTTTTTCAAGAGTTGGCCTTAGGAGGGCCTTAAAAATTTTTGATGCTTACTGCAAATCAAATTTTCTTACAATTAATCACGCAAAGTCCAAAGTCCTAATTTTCACCAAGAGTCGAAAAACCTATAATTGGAGAATAGACAGGAAAGCCATAGACCAAGTTTTCAAATTTCAATACTTGGGAGTCCTTCTCCAACACAACATGGGCTGGAAGGTCCATCTTGCATTTGTATTAAATAGAGCTAACGCCCTTTCCTTTGCGCTACTGCGTTTTTTCTTTTCAGATGGGGCTTTCCATATTCCATCAGTGTTAAAAGTTTTCAAGGCAAAGGTGATTTCAACAATAGCATATGCAATCCCAATATGGGGGTCCTTTGTTAATCTAACCCAATTGGAGGTAATCCAAAACCAACTGCTAAGAAGGTTGCTAAAATTACCCAGGTGTGTAGGCAATACTGCTATACGACTCGAACTAAATGTGACATCTCTAGAAACCACACTATGGAAATGCATCCTCTGTTACTGGTTGGCATTATGGCATAAGCTCCCAAATCTCCACTTGATACAGTGTCTCTGGAGAGATGACTTCCCTAGCCCTTGGGCAAAAATAATACATGGGAAACTTGTGTCCTTAGGACTATCTCCATCTGAACTACTAAAAATGGATTTAATTTCTGCCAAGAGAATTATAACTCACAAATTAGAGGAGATCAATTTACAATTTAATATTGCGACAGGTGGTGGCACCTGTTCGCCGATAAACCTTGGCTTAACACCACCAACGAAACTTCCATCTTATTTAACTACCTTATCTGTGGTGATGCACAGGTATGCCTTTATAAAGGCTAGATTCAATGTTTTCCCATCAAATGTGTTGGGTAACAGACTCTCCAACGGACAGATCTCACTCCTCTGTGACTGTAAAAGTGGATCTATAGAATCGTTATATCATATAATCTTCTGTTGTCCATTACATTCGGCTTCACGGTCCAAGTTTCTGGCCCCATATTTATCGAGAATTGCTGACAGACCTCAGGAAGCCCAAATAATATACTTATTAAACGACAAAGACTCAAGTAGATCCCTTGCAGTCGCTAGATAGTTGATTAATGTCTTATTTCATAAGAGGAGAAATGGATCACTGTATGACTCTGACAGCTTAGCCAAACTTAAGAACCATCAATAAGTGCCAGAACTAAGACGCATATCCCCCAAAATCCGAGGGATTTGAATTGCGGTTGACATAGAGGGAGCTATTGTATATAGTGTTTACTTAATTGAAGTAAAATTGGTTTTATATGGGTGTTTTAACTTGGAACTGTTTAAATTGTTTGTTTATGGATAAATTTTGATGTATTGTTTTAGATATGGGCCAATGGCCGTAATAAATCAAATCAATCAATCAACCATCCAAGTAGGACTAAAACCAGCACTGAGCGGTGCCACCCACCCCTAATGCAGACAGCCACTCCAGAAGGGTACCCATGGCATCAACCTGTTTTTCTGATTTTTTGTTCATTTAAAAGTGCAAACAAGCATTTTTATTTATTTTATTTATCTTACATCGGTCATAGTTGTGTAGTACAACAAAAGCGAAACTCAGTTTCTGTTAATTATAATTATTTTAATTAATAACATATTTCTGGATGTTCAGACACAGAAGATGTTATTTCTTCTTCATTGATGGTCAGACTCTAAACTCCAGGGGATGCCTCCTTAATAATTTGTGTAATGACTTCCTTAGCATGCCAGACCCTTGTTTTGCCTGTTTTTAAATATACAGCCGTTCTTCAGAAGTCAAACAGAATTCGTTCTGGAAGTCCGTCTGACTTCTGAAACATTTGAAAACCAAGGCACAGCTTCCAGTTGGTTTCCGATTGTGCAGGTGCACCAGAAACAATAGCAGAAGCCGCACCTGACATTCGGCTTCCAAAAAAATGTTCGAAAACTGGAACACTCACTTCCGGTTTTTGATCATTCGGGAGCCGGAACGTTCAAGTCCCAAGGCGTTTGGGAGCCAAGATACGACTGTATAGGGCTATATTTCTCTTTCAGGTACCCAAACAAAATGCCCTGATTTACATACAAAAAAACCTTTGATCCTCCAACACCATTTCACCAATAGTGGTTTTCTGTAATGATGACAAGATTAAATAGTGCATATTTTGATTAATCACAAGCAGCAACAGTTTGGGTTTTTTAGCCCATTGCTTTATAAAGCTACAGATATGACAGCCCTTTGCACATATTTCAGAATGGGGCAGAGAGATTCAGACTGCAACATTCATAGTAACTTTTCATGTATCAATATATTTGTCTTCAATAAATCCATCTTCTTCTGGAACAAATGTATGAAATTGTTCAAAAACCACAACCGATTCTTCTTCATTGGTACCTGGTGTATGTGGGAAAGCGCAGTTATGAGATGTGAAAGTTTCTTCAAACATCTCTGGTTCATCTTCCTCCAAACGACTATGATTATAGCTAATCAAATAACGGTACCATACTGGGAATTTGATGACCATTCCAATCAGCAGTGAAATGCTGATAACAACAACCAGGACACCAATCAGAAAGGTCCAACTTTTGCCAGGACGATGAACATCCACACCTTAAAATAAATCAAATATTGTTTTAGTACTTTTTAGTATAAATACAACTCTTACCCCATTTTTCCTCATAAGGTTACCATTTCAGAAACAGAAGTTATCAAGTAACTTCCCTCTCCCCATAGAAAAATAAAGGGTTGGAGCTAGACTCCTTCCATTCACAGAAGTGAGTTAAATCCCGCAGAGGTTCCCACTCTGCAAATTGCGTGCTTCTGTGGGCAGAAGTGGCATAGGTGATTTTTGCGAAATCCCATCCCCACTGCAACCCCTGGTACTACCCCCTATACTGTTCCTCAGACTTCCCTAACCTTCCATATCAGCTTTTTAGAGGTAAAAGGAGCTGAGGGGGGGGGGAGAATATGCAAAAGTCACTTTGCACTTCAATCTACTGGAGAATCAAGTTTATGGGTTTGCAATTCCCACACCTCTGACACCAACACATCAAGTTTAGGACATTTGACTATTAGCCTTTTAAAAGCAGTGTAAAGTTTGGCGCTTGACTGAACATATTTCAGTAGTTGCTCTGTTAAAGAGTCCTGAAGGCATCTGTTGTTAACATAATTGTGGGAATTCAACTGGTACAGTTAAATGGACATTGTGCTGAGGTACCTGCCTCATTCCAGGTCTAGCTATGTCTGTTTGTCTGTGACTAGTGACCCCAGATAGGCATATTCATCCAAATCAGTGGAAGAATTCATCAAGGTTAATTAGATCAGCTGAGATCTAGCTGCACCAGTAACAAGTTTAACAAAAAAAATTGAACTTTGTGCTCCCAATGACACATGACTGTCTGGGTTAATCTGACATTTACCACTATGCATAAAAAACTAGAAAAGGCTATATTGCAATTATATATAGTCATCATAACTTTCAGCATATTACTTTTTTTTACTTTTTTCCCCAGCATGATTTTTATTAGTTTGCATTATACAAAATACAAAATACAAAAAAGAAAATTCAATTCTCCTTTTCACAGATTTCTGGTATGGCTTCCTTCAACCTTTCCACCAATCATCCGTAATAGTCTTTAATGTGGGTTCGCATTTCTTAGCTTGGACTTTCAGCATATTACTTGTTTTAAAAGACAATTCAAAAGCTATTTTGGTAATACATCTAATATTATTATTAATATATATGCTAAATATTCTAAATTATATGAGGATAGCATAGAGACTGGAGTCTATAAACCAAGCCAAGGACTGGCTCCTTGTTGAATTTTGCTTAAAATACACAAGGCTGTGCAAGTTCTTCTTCCTGAGAAATGTAAAGGAAATGGAGCTGCTCTTAACAATGTTTAAGGAAAAGAATGCACAGTTATAGGTTTGATATAATGGCAGAAGAGGAGGGGAGCAACATTTACCAACTGCCCGTTCACCTTGCAGAGCTTTGCACCCTATGAAAATGTGCCGGAGAGGGTAGGGGGATCGTGGGAAGACTACAGAATGGGTGGGAATTGGGCAAAAATAATGTTCTTCCACCAGCAGGATCCCTCTGCTGGATCAAAAGCTATCCATGAACAGATGGAGCCCTACTTTTAGCAGACAGCTAAATTTGAATTCAATACGCATTTGCTTTAAATTCTGTATCAGTGCACCAAATTATCTTTAGTATTGTTTCTGAAATGCATGGCTTCTATAGCCATATGGGCGCTGCCGGTAAATTAAACTGAAACATACCTGACTTTAGTGCTTTTCTATTTGTACCATTATGCAGAGATAGACTATCATTAGTTGAATTAAGAGAAGTGAAAGATAAGGTGGTTGCTTCAGTCGTCATCTCTCTTTTCTCACAGTCAGCTATAATTGCTGTCTTGATAGGTTGTTCTTTCAGGCTGCTTGGAGACATACACACAGTACCGTTCTCATTTTCTGTAATTATAAACATTTCAAAAAGATTTTAAAAAATTGGTCTGTGCTGACTTTAAAAACAACTTCAGACAGTATAGTTTAGAACTTTAAAAATAATCCATGCGACCATCTAGTGCAGGGGTAGGCAAACTAAGCCCGGGAGCCAGATCCAGCCCAATCACCTTCTAAATTCGGTCCGCAGACAGTCCAGGAATCAGCATGTTTTTACATGAGTAGAATGTGTCCTTTTATTTAAAACACATCTTTGGGTTATTTGTGGGGCATAGGAATTCATTTATTATTATTTTTCAAAATATAGTCCGCCCCGCCCCCCCACAAGGTCTGAGGGACAGTGGACCGGCCTCCTGCTGAAAAAGTCTGCTCACCCCTGGTCAAGTGTGATAGGGTTGCCAGAGGCAAATATATTATTTCCAACAATTATTCATTCCATGAAAATATTCCTGGGCATCAAATACAGTGGTACCTCGCAAGACGAATGCCTCGCAAGACGGAAAACCCACAAGACGAAAGGGTTTTCCGTTTGCGAGTTGCTTCGCAAGACGAATTTCCCTATGGGCGTGCTTCGCAAGAAGAAAGCCCATAGGGAAATCTCCGGGGACCTCTTTTAAATGCTGGCGGTGGGGAGCAAAGCCTCCCCTCCCCTCCGGCCTTCAGAAGAGGTCCAGGAAGGCCGGCGGGGGCCGAAAGGCTTTGCTCCCCACCGCCAGCATTTTAAAAGCAGTCCGGGATAGCAGGGAAGTGCTTCCCGCTATCCCGGACGGCTTTTGAAGGCAGGCGGGGGGGAGCAAAGACTTTTGCCCCCCGCCGGCCTTCAGAAGAGGTCCTTGACCTCTTCTGAAGGCCGGCGGGGGGCAAAAGTCTTTGCTCCCCCCTGCCTGCCTTCCCGGGAGAGCGGAGAAACGCGCTGCATTTCTCCGCTGTCCCGGACGGCTTTTGAAGGCAGGCGGGGGGGAGCAAAGACTTTCGCCCCCCGCCCGCCTTCAGAAGAGGTCCAGGACCTCTTCTGAAGGCTGGCGGGGGGCGAAAGTCTTTGTCCCCCCTGCCTGCCTTCCCAGAGGCTTTTAAATCGCCCTGGACAGCGGAGAAGTCCTCTGCTGTCCCGGGGTTTTTTAAAATTCTGGGGGTGGGAAGAAAAGCCCTTGTCGTCCCCCCCCAGCCTTCAGAAGAGGTCGGGGGACAGACTGTCCCCGGACCTGGTCTGAAGGCGGTTTCCATAGGAACGCATTGATTGATTTTCAATGCATTCCTATGGGAAACCGTGCTTCGCAAGACGAAAAACTCGCAAGAAGAAAAAACTTGCGGAACGAATTAATTTCGTCTTGCGAGGCACCACTGTATATGAATGTATTCAGTATTACCTATACTGTAATACTCTCAGGCAGGTTTGACTGTGCTATTCATCTGTTTAATAGGAGTCTTAAGGCTGGGAGTAGGTTGCATTGAACTCAGCGGGATTAATTCTTAGTAGGTGCATATAGGATTGCACTGTTATTTTTTTTCTGAAACCACATTACTTAGCACATTTCTAGTTCATAGGGCAAACGCCTCTTTTCCTATACAAAATCTGTGGATGAAGAGGCAATTTTCAGACATGACCTTTTCAAATACCAACTTCATGTACGTGCTCAACATTTAGTGCTTTTTATTGACAACTCCTTTTAGCATTTTTGGCTGTCAGTCTAAAGGAATCCTTATCTCAAAAATAAAAGATGTGAGGATAGCTAAATTCATACATCAACGGAGTACACTTAGTCCTCCTGAAATGGAAATCATATAGATTAAAACACCAATACATTTTTTAATACTTACCCATGGTTACTTTAGTGGTCTTCAGCCAACTCTGTAAACTAAGGAGGTCACATGAACAATTCCATGGATTTCCAATTAATGTGATATTGGTTAAATTAAGGGATATTTTTGCATCAAAATATCTCATAAGGTTATTTTTTAGGTTTAAGACCACCAAGCTCTTTAGCAATACAAACACACTGGAATCTAATTGCACAATTTTGTTATTCTGTAGGTGCAAAATATTTAGTTTATTTAAACCAGCAAATGCTGCTTGTTCAACTGTACTGATAGAATTATTGCTGACATCTAGAACTGCTAATTTTGAAAGTTTGTCAAAAGTAAAATTACGGAGAATAGAAATGGAATTGTTGCTTAGGTATAATTCTGTAATATTCATGTACTTTTGAAGATTTGTGGTATCACTTTCATTTAAAGTGATGCTGTTGTAACTGAGAACTAGTATAGAAACATTTTTGTCTAGGCCAGGAGGAACAGAAGTATAGTTTTTTGCTGCTTCCTCGCACTTAACCTGTTAAACAAAGAGAGAGAAAATGTTACAAATACAGATTGGGGAAGATTACCAGGATAAAACAGATAATATGTTCATCAAGCTCTCATATATAGGGATATGAAAACTTTTCTAAAATATATTGATGTTATTGTTTGTTGTAAAGGAAAATTCTGCCCGGCTAATCTTCAGAAAGAAAATCAGAACAGGTGACATTGCAAAATACAATCCTATAACAACATTGAAAGTGTATCAACAATATAGAAACAAAAGCAGCAGCACAAAACAACTATGTAACCATAAATAAAGCTACAGCTGTTCAGATTTGTGGTCCTTCATATTAGAGTCAGCTATATGATCAGTATGTGAAAGAAAATGACCTTGAAAAGTAGTTCAGGCTGTAGGAAAACAGGCCTGCTCCTTTTTTGTTGAAATCTTGGGGCTCAAATAAAAAATGTTGGAGTTAAACTCTTTTCTACAGTAGAATATTCAGCATAGAAATCTGAAATAACTGAATCATTCAGGACTGAATATAAATGCTTTGGCAGAGAGTTGTAGGGCTAAAGGGAACTTTTATTAAAAAAAGACCATCTATTTCCCCACCTCGCTTAATGCAAGGCACATACCAAACCAGCCTACAAGGACCAGAACAAAACTCATGGAATATTTCTTCCTGGTGTTAAGAAGGGAGTACCATGAAATAACTACCGTATTTTGCAGGTGATGAGAATCATAATATCATTGGTTAGGCACTGTATTCTGTGGGTTTTGGATCCGTCACATACCATACTCTATCATATATATTATTGACATCCATCTGTCTCGAAAGACAATGGAGTTCGCCTCCAGGGGTGAATCAAATCACCATGTTAGCTGCACCCAAGTGACCTCCCCAGGGCGCAAGTCTGGGCAGTGTGTATGGTATTCCTGGACTGCTCAGACGACCAGACCTTGCTGGTGTGGTCCAAAGGAAATCATAGCAATATGTTTGTCACCAGCTTGGTGGCAGGAGTTGCTGGAAGGAAGTACCATCTTAGGGACTGCACTCCGGATTTGTGTAGGGTTTACCCACAAGCCTTTCCTTCTGAAGATATCCCGCAAAGCAGTGGAGGTCCTATCATCTATATGAATATGATAATTTCTGCCACCCCACCCCAAAAGAGGAGTTAAAATAGCCTTAGGCTGCAGTCTTAAGTACGCATAGGAGTCAACCACATTGAACACAATATGGCTTTCTTCATAGAACACATGTAAAGGGTCAAGCTGTTAACAGCTTTATAGGAAAAGTAGCCAAGTAGTAGTAGCTTGATTTGGTTATGAAGCTTACCATTTGAGAAGCAGCAACTGGATGTAAAAAGAGAGCTGCAACCAGTGTCGGGAGCCAAGCAAGCTTCATATTCTGAACCTGTAGGTACACGTTATCGCTTGAATAGTATTGAAGCTCAATTTGATGATGAAAAAGAAGTTCACAAAGAGTATCATAGTTGTGATTGCAAAGCCAAGTGAATCAACAGGATTTGTAGAACTGAGTAAAATATGGAAATGTAAACTATATATAGTTTGTGCTATGAAATCAGGCCTTTGTCATCTGTCAGTGTTCAAGAAATTATTTCACCTAGTGTTCTTTTTTAAAAATAAATTTTTATTAAAATTTACAATTTAATATTCAACACATTTATCATATTAAAAAAATGAATAAAACAAAACTCCCCCCCCACCCCGTGACTTCCCTCAACTTCTCCTTCTGGTTCTTTGACAATTTGCTACTTCTGCTTAAATTTTCTCTTATTTTTCATCTTTCAGCTGAATGCTCTTACATTCTTATCATTTTTCTACCAAATTTTCTTCCAGTTACTTCTTACATTTAATTAATTTCCATATTGTTTCTTAACCTTTACTCTTGTTTTCTTAATTGTAAGTGTTTTACTCAAACCCTGCTAGTGAGTCCATTTCTTTACAATATTTCTGTAAATACAGCATGAACAATTCCCAGTCTTTTTTAAAGTCTCTTGTCTTTGTCTATTTCACCTAGTGTTCTGATACTTTCAAAAACAACATAGCTGTGATCTGTTGAGGTGTTCTGTAGAAATACAATAAAAATTATCCAAGTACTGGTGTTCTTTCATCAGATGTCTTAATACTATCGCTATAGCTGTTACCAAATATTAAAGAAAGAAACTGCAATAGCTATACAGTACTTCAGATACTTAGAATCTTTCTTCCTGCCCATCCTCCCTCCAGAGCTCTGAAATGGCGCCACTGATCAAGGCTACACAAGACATGAGCCATATCTATTGTACTGGTGCGAACTGCTTGACCCTTCCCTATAGGGAAAAGTTTGCAAATCTCAAAAGATAGAGAAAAGCACAGCCGGCAGTATCTAGAAACATTGGCGCACCCAAACAAGTAATATCAGTTACCTCGCAAAACCCACACAAAAGTTGTAGTGTCTCTTGTGAAAACTTCCTCCTTTTAGTCCATGTATATATGTATTAAAATCAAGTAAAATTCTTCAGGAATTAACATTTATTTCTGAAGTGTTCCATTAAAGGCCCTCCGTTATTTAAGAAGAATAAAACGGGCAGCTTCCCTGTTTAAACTGAGGGGAAACATTTGAAAAATATTTTCCAAGCTTCCAAAGATGTCCTCTTGCAAAGCCATCGAGTGAATTCATACAGCTTTGAACCAATATAATATTTAAACTATAATCTTAATAGTTGGATTGTGAAACAATGTATTTTATTATACATTTGTTAATAAAACAAACATCTATACGTTTGATAATACTAGCAGTTTACCCAATCACTTACCTTCTTATTTTTTCTCTGGAACATCATATACATGTTTGCGTGTATCCTTGTGGATTAAAAAAAGAAGAGTACAATGTGAACTTCACTTGGCTTCAACCTTTGTACCCTATTAGCAAGCACGTCGTTTAAAATAAGGAACTTCAGGATGCCTTTAGCAAAAGATTGACTTGGGTTCATATGTGACTTAATAGACTTGCAGCCAATAAGGAAGTTTTAGAATATGATCAGGTATCATGTTTATGACATGAAGTGAGGGCGAAAGAGCAAGTTTACCCACGGTTAGAGTTTCCAATAAAACATGATTGTATTGCAAACAGAGAGCCATGGGTAGAAGTTTATTTTTTAGTGGGGTACAGTTACCAAACATCAGACATTATAAATATACAAAGTGCATATTAAAAGCGACAGCTAAAAGCCTTTGCAGTTGTTAACATGCTGATCAGGGTGGAGGTTAGGTATAAGTTACATTCAAAGAATTAAAAATCACCTTTAACTTTTATATGTCACATGTATCATTAAGTCAAAACCAGTGAGAGGAGAAGGCACTAAACATTTTGGATCAGTTCTGATTCAGCTGTGACTATAGTTGCTCTGATTCCAGTTTAGGCTAACAAAGATTCAGTAACCTATTTGACACCCGTGTGCTGGTTCATCTCCGGTTCACATGAGAAAGTATAAATATTCATATTACGATAGTGATTTGCCTATGTGATAGAGTGCGTGTGATCATTGTGATATTGTGCCCTAATCTTCCTATATGATAGTTTTATCTTTCGGCAATGGCTTTGGATAGATTAAATGAATAAATACAGTTGTACCTCAGAAATCAAACGGAATCTGTTCCAGAAGTCTGTTCGACTTCCAAAACATTCAGAAACCAAGGCATGGCTTCCGATTGGCTGCAGGAAGCTCCGGAAGCCAATCAGAAGCCGCGTTAGACGTTCAGCTTCCAAAGAACATTCACAAACTGGAACACTCACTTCCAGGTTTGCAGCGTTCGGGTGCCAAAACATTCGAGTAGCAAGGCATTCGTCAACCAAGGTACTACTGTAATATGATACTTAATAGAGCAATTCTTTAATGTCTGCTCAGAAGTAAGGCCCATTAACTTCCATGGGGCCCAATCTCAGGTAAGCCAGTATCCTAAATGTGTTAGAGAGAGAGTGCTAATAGCTGAGAAGGAACACAGGGGAAATACGGCTGATAACATAATATGGAAAGATGTAGTGTGATGGAAAAAATATGAAGAGCAATTTTTACCAAACTGATCCTGTTGCTCACATCGCTGCTGCTGCTGCTGCTTGCCAGATTGTTTCTCTCTCTCTCTCTCTCTCTCTCTCTCTCTCATATTTTAATGCTTTTAATGCCACCCAAACTTGGATACTCAGAGCTTGCAGTTCTGTACAGTGCCATAGGCCTTACCAGCACAGGTATACAGACCGGGATTTTCCCCAGGAAGAATGTGCATGCTTCACTTAGCTCAAAGGTTAGGGAGAAGGTTTCAGTAACAGCTGTAGAGAGTAGCCAAGCTATTGCATGAGGGTCACAGCACTCTCACCCTTCCCCTGCCAAGCTGTTTCCCCTCATAATCTTCAATAGTAAATTTCAGCCTTAAAGCTTCCTGCAGCTTCCCAACCCTTAGAGAAGGCACAGTACAAATGTTTTCCGCAAGCCCAACATGTATAACTTCCTTCAAGATAGTGTATCTGAAGAAGTGTGCATGCACACAGAAGCTCATACCAATAACAAACTTAGTTGGTCTCTAAGGTGCTACTGGAAGGAATTTTTTTTATTTTGTTCCTTCAAGGCAGGAGTTCATGTGCTCAATCTAGTCTTATTTACATAAGCACTGGCGCACGACAGAGGGAGGGGTCAGACTCACACCCACAATCCCCACTCCTACCCTCTTCAGTTCTCTCTCTTTCTGAGATCTAGTATCTTGCAAAATGCAAATTAGATGGAGAAGGCTTATGCCCCTACAAAGTGTGCCTGTAGGCTCTGTTCAGAAGCTTAATGCAGAAAAGGGTTGGAAGCAGAAATGGTGAGCATAAACCTGGATCCCCTTTGACACATTCACTGGGCTTGCACTCTTTATAAAGATTTGAGGATTGATATTATTGCCCCTCTATTATTGTGCCTGCCGAGTTGTTCAACCATTGCCACTGTGTCCTTTCTTTTAGCAGATCAATATGATCAGATGACAGCAAAAATTGCAATGTTTTTAGTGGGGCAATTGATGTAAACCCCCAAAATGTATTTTCTATAGTTAAGTTTTTACCTCTTTCTTCAGTACATTTTATTGCATTGCATTGCATTGCTGTGGCTAGTAAAGGTAAAGGGGACCCCTGACCATTAGGTCCAGTTGTGACCGACTCTGGGGTTGCGGTTATCTCGCTTTATTGGCCGAGGGAGCCGACGTACAGCTTCCGGGTCATGTGGCCAGCATGACTAAGCCACTTCTGGCAAACCAGGGCAGCACACGGAAACACCGTTTACCTTCCCACTGGAGTGGTACCTATTTATCTACTTGCACTTTGACGTGCTTTCGAACTGCTAGGTTGGCAGGAGCAGGGACCGAGCAACGGGAGCTCACCGCATCGTGGGGATTCAAACCGCCGACCTTCTGATCGGCAAGCCCTAGACTCTGTGGTTTAATCCACAGCACCACATGCATCCCATGCTGTGGCTACTTCTGTGGCTAGTAGCTGATGCAAATAAAGATGCTTCTGATTCATTCACTGGTCATGTGAATTGGACTGTTGTTTGGGACCAGAGAGTGTACTGGTCTAAAATGCCATATATATATAAAATCAGTGACCTGTTGTTTGTTGTGATGATGGTTCTGTTCTGGTTTGAGCTCAAACAAAATCTTTTAATTGATGATTGAGCTTCTCATCTATTTGTGGGGCAGGGAGCAAAGTAAGCATTTGATTCAAATTTAGTTTAACTCTCTGACACTTTGGTTTTGATCAGCCTACAGGCTAAATAGGAAAGTACTTATGCTTTTCCTCCCTGGAATTTTTCAGCAGATGGGAGTTGAAGTAATTTCCTTGTTTCTGGTACTCATCTGGTAGTAACAGATGAGAAAATGGGCAGTGGTTAGGAGAAAGGGAAATGGTGTTCTCTCCATGTTTCTTTAGCACCTGTCAGAACCAAATGCTAGTAGAGCAAGCTGAGTACTTCTGTGTAAATCAGAGATTTGAATAACATTTTTTAAAAAATGAAACAGATTTACAAAATATTTGCTTTTGTGATGCAGCAAAGAAAATCTCATTCAAGCTGTGGAAGATGACATCCAGCAGGAAAAGCAGGCAGCGGAAAACATAGTCAAAAATATGTCTGAAGAGGATCAAGCTAAATACATGGAGATGAAAGTGGCAAATGAAAAGCTCTTGGAGGTGACGCTTTCATGTCTGAACTACATCTTGATGAGCCCCAGCACAATCAATAAAGCATTGATAAATGAAAAAGAACTCCTGTAGCGGAAATCCAACAGCGGCAATCCAAAAGCTGAAATCCTTTTATGTAGGATAGCATGATCTTGACTAAGCTGTCAACTCCCCATATTTTTGGGAGGGGTCCATTTTCTATGCACGTAGCCTCTAGTAGCTTTCATTAACCAAACACGCCGGTCCTGCTTTCCAAACACAGTGTGTTCCTAGGAAAATGTTCGTTAGGCGAGCTTTCGCTTTATGAGCTGGTGATTTCCAGTATTTCCTATATGAACATTTCTGTTCCATGATTTGTCCTTTCTCCCTCCCTCTTCCACTGCCTCCTGCTGTTTGACCAAACTGGCAGTGGAAGACAGGAGTGCTTGGCGTGCTCTGGTCCATGGGGTCACGAAGAGTCGGACACGACTTATTGACTAAACAACTCTCCCTCCTTGGTTTCTGCCTGAGACTACTGCCAAACAAAAGAAAAACCGAATTGTCTGATCCTTCCTGCTCCCTCATTTGTCTGATCTTTTCTGCTCCTTGATGTGCCCTATCTCTGTCCCTCACTCCATGGTTTCTGCCCAAAATGCTGCCACCGCCAAGATAAACACAAGGAACTGGACAAACTACAGCTGTTTGGATATCTGAACCAGTCTTTCATTTAGCAAAGGTTGGGTATAACTAATTGTGTTCAGGTAAGATTTCTGGTAATGAATATTCCAGTAGCAGGACCTGCATACTAATTATTTTACTCTTGTAGGAATTGAGTGCTTTACAGCAAGAACTGGACGCTGTGAATATAAAAGAACAGTCTCTAGATGCTGTATGTATGACATTAAATTCTTCTATTCAATTACAAAATGGTTGAAATTTGAGGGTGTTTAAAATTTTGTTAATGAGAAAACAAAAGCTGGCATGAGTTGTTGGTTTTTTGTTTTTGCTGTACCATTAAGAAAATATGGACAAAATCCCATGATAGCCTATTGATTTATTTGGACACTGATATTAGTTAATGCTTGTAATAGAAGCCAAGGGCTTTGTTACTCAGTGGTTGTAGGCTTTTTATTTTTAGTTCTCTACTCAGTTTTATCCAGGATGTATAGTTTTGTTTTTATCAAGTTTTAAAGGGCATTTTATTGAATACTATTGTTCGTATTTATATGGGGTGTTTTTTTTGCAAACAGTATTCAGGGATATATATTTCTTTATAAACAAATCATAAATAAATTGTTACCTGGCAATTTCAACACATGAGCACTTTTGGTTGATGTACAGAAATTCTTAACAGATCACTTACATGACTTTATTCACAAAACTTTTCATCATTTTAGTAATGAAGTTTATCTCTTCAGGAAATAGCACACTCCCAGGTTAAACAGGAGGCTGTGCAACTGTATGAAAAGCTTCATGGCCTTGAGGAACATCGGAATCAAATGTTGGCAGAGGACAAAAGTATGGGCTCTCCACAGGAGGAGAGAGAGAGATTGCTAAAACAGGTATGTAGAGTGCTAAAACAGACAGAAATGAAGAGATTTTGCAAACAAAGGGCAGTTGAAAAGTGAAAACTGGGAGGTCAAGTAAGCACCTCTGTCCAAACCACCAACTATTGATAATGACGCTAGAAACAGAACTGACAGGCGTCATTTATTATTAAGTGGTCTCCATTTTTAGCATAACCGAGTAATTTTTTAAAAAAATCTTTATTGCATTTTTTAAAATTCCAGAGAAAATAATAAATTAAACATTCGAATATACAGAAAGAAAAAGGAATTTTTTTGCAGAGACCAACCATCTTTAGTTTTCCATTGTTATTTAATGATTATATTTTTTTTCTTTTTTTAAAGGTGAAGGAAGACAACCAAGAAATAGCAAGCATGGAGAGACAGTGAGTGCTGTTCCATATTGTTCTTTTAGACCCTGGTTCTGAATATAAATGCAATTCTCTTATCTATTTCTGCAAAGCTGCTCAACTCATATAACCAGTTTGTATAGTGCAGCTGCTTATAGACTATATAAAGAAACAGACCTTGTGTTTTTTGAATGCCTCACAAAACACTTCTACTTACAACGTATTTTGAACTGAGATATGATCTATTTGGGATGACTTGAACTGTTACTAAAGTGCTAAAAGCAAGTAGTATGTAAAGCCAAAGATTGTATTTACTCAACCAAGTTTCCCCCCATATCTACATGTTCATCTCGTGGCAATTTACCTCATTCCAAGGGAATTTTGGCAGAAAGGAGCTTAGGCAAGGTGGAAGATTTCCAGGGTTCTTAAACATGCAGAAAACCTCTGCAGGCATAGAAGAGAAGTAGACCTCATATAGTCATCCCCTTCATGTCTTTTCTGTCCCTTGTTCATAATGGCTAAAGCTGGCTGTAATCAGGCATCCCCAAACTTTGCCCTCCAGATGTTTTGGGACAACAATTCTCATCATCCCTGACCACTGGTCCTGTTAGCTAGGGATGATGGGAGTTGTAGTCCCAAAACATCTGGAGGGCCGAGTTTGGGGATGCCTGGCTTTAATGACAATTGTGCATTCTTCTATTATAGCAAACAGTGAAATCCTATATATGTCTGCCCCATTGATTTCAGTGGGACTTACTCCCAGTAGGTGAATTAGTATAGGCTTGCAATCCAAGTCATTATTATAATGCTGATTAACCAGCAGGTGGACCCATTTGTTAAGTTAAACAAGGCGAGATCGCTCCTTTGGGATAATCAAGTTTCTGTTTAACGTTAAATACATTGAGTCAGTGCTGGAATGCTAAGAACCTAAGAGATGTTAGGGAAAGAAACTAAAAGATGTTGGAGTTTTACATTTGTTAACTTCACTCACCTTGCTATTTCCCTTCCAGAAAATGCCTGCTAAATGCTGTACTTTTTCAGTTTTCATCATTTAGTTTTTGCATGGTTTTAGGCTGACAGACATAAAAGAAAAAATCAACCAACTTAACGAAGGAATACGGCAGCTTGACATGGATTTAGAGGAGCAGCAAGGTAAAATAGACAGGACCTATTAACCTGGTTTTAAAAAACATTATTAGGAGGGTATTCAACTCAGTTTTACTCAGAACAGGCTGATTGAAATGAATGGACATGAATAAGTTAGGTCTATTATTTTCAATAGGTCTACTCTAAATAAACTTTATTTCATAAAAAAATATATACTGTTTGATAGTTTAAAAAAGCCCTGAAATCAAAATGAACAAAACAATAAAAATATTAGTCAAAGCAGTTAAAACATTCAGAAAATTTAAACCAGCAATAAACTAAAAGCACATCAACATTCTAGGTATCCAGGTAAGCTTGTCTGAACAAAAATGTTTTTAGCAGGTGTTGAAAATGGTACGATGAAGGTGTCTGTCTGATATCAATAGGCAGGGAGTTCCAAAATGTAGATGCCATCTTGTTTAGTTTTTCTTCCATGTAGTAGATCTGATTCAGAAGTGAATTTGTGATTTCCCCATTCATTTATGATCTCTGGATTGAGGGTACAGAAGATCCGTGCACACAAAAATCTGCTGTTGGCAGGAAGGTTTCTTCGTGTTTTGAAGGACCTCAGGGGGTGAGAATAGTGAGCGAAGATAACATGATGATGTTTTTCCTAGTCAGGGTAATGTGTACTCTGTACCAGGATAGGCCAGTTCCTTTACTAAGTCCAGTCCAAGTTCTGTGATACAAATCAGTTTGGCAAATGGAACAAGTACAGTGGTACCTCGGGTTAAGTACTTAATTCGTTCCGGAGGTCCGTACTTAACCTGAAACTGTTCTTAACCTGAAGCACCACTTTAGCTAATGGGGCCTCCTGCTGCTGCTGCGCCGCCGGAGCACAATTTCTGTTCTCATCCTGAAGCAAAGTTCTTAACCTGAAGCACTATTTCTGCGTTAGCAGAGTCTGTAACCTGAAGCGTATGTAACCCGAGGTACCACTGTATGCACATACTTCCTTATTTTGCATAGTATTCTTTCCAAGAATGGCTGCTTACCCAGACTGGGGTGGGTGGCAGTTGTGGCCTGTTGCCATCGGCTCCGCAACCACCAAAGCAGCAGCCACCAGGTTGCTGGCTGTTAGAAAATCTCCGGGGCCAGCTCCCACCTCATCACTGTCATTTGACTTTGGCCAGTCCAGCTGAGCCTGTGGGGCAGGGCATGCGGGAGCAGACTAGACTGTTGCAGTCTTCACTCTGGCCTGCTACCACCCCATATATAAGCAACGGTCCAGACTTCAGCAAGAACAGCAGTATCCTGTTGGCATAGACGGGGTTAGTGTTTTCACTACAGAATGCAAGGTTTATGGATGATGATGATGATGATGATGATGATGATGATACCCCACCCATCTGGCTGGGTTTCCCCATCTACTCTGGGCAGCTTCCAGCAAAATATGAAGACATAATACAGGACCATTTGTAGAATGTGTATATATGCTTCTCTGAGTACGTATATATTATTGAGCCCTAGTATCATATAAGATCATGAGAAAAAATATTTGAGATGTAGACGATTGTTAATTTAGCCTGAATATATCCAAAGGGTCTTATTCCTAGTTCCTGCTAATCACTACTCTGTTAAGGAACTTAAATAGTATTGTTCTTTCTTGATTGCAAACTAGGTACTCCCATCACTGCTTGTTTTGGTCTCTCCGTTTTCAAATAATAGTAACAATTTTTTCATTCTGCTTTTATCCTTTTTTCTTTGCATATTGCTTTTGCATTATTTTCTTGTATCATTTGGATGACTATAGACGGTAAGAAATAGATTGCTTTGGTGGTAGCTTAGCAAAAACAGCACTCTCCGCTTTTACGTGAGTCTGTTTTGTTTTTTGTGGCAAGAGTAATAAAACAAAGAAGTAGAAATATTCTCTAGATTTTTTAAAATGAGTCCAGGAGTATATTCATGGACTCTGAGAAGTGGGCTAGACTTTTTCAGGGCACTTCTGGTAAGTTTTCCTGTATCATGAAAGGGAGAGTCAGCCAGGAACAGGCTCACAGCTGCAAGGAAGTTCAAGGAAAATCATGGTCCCTTGGGGCCAGTTGCATACATTTATAATTTGTATATGTTAGATATGAAGGAAAGCTGAAGGGATGTCGATACAATACTATTGGGGAGGAAAGAAGATGTTGGAATTCTTGACTCTAAATATATCTATATTTAGCTTATCCTTTCAAATTTTTTGCTTATGAAACACAAGACATCCACTGGAATAATTTTTATATATTTTAAAGACTGAATTAACTCCATTAAAATACAAACAAAGTATACAAGGTACTCCCTCTATCTCAAGCACTGAATATTTGCTTTAAATCAGATTTCCATACATGGATTTTGGTCAGCTCCTAAATGAACAAGATTCATTGAAACAGGTCAAAGAACAAAAGGTATAGGAATGGATTGCATGCGGTACTAGTTGAAAGATGCTTGCACAAAGGCTATTTCCCATACCAGCTACTCTCTGCAGCCCCTGGGCCTCCCTAAAGCCTCTTGGGATGTGATATGAGAGGTTGTAGTAAAAGGGAGAAATGGAAAACCAAACAGAGACAGTTTGGGCTGTGCGTTTCTCTGAGTTCAGTAGGGTTTAGCTCCAAGTAAATGAGAAGATCGCAGTCTTAAATTATTAACTGTTTAATTTTAAAATGGCATTTTTGTAGGTGAGAAGAATCTGAAATACAAGGAGTTGAAGAAAAGAGAAGAAAGCATGGACAGTAAGTAGTTTCAAATGTATGTTGAGTTGCATTGTCAAAATGAAGGCATATCTTAATGCACATTTCATTTGCATTAATAGCTTTTGGTCACCTGGCATGATCGCTGTTCTTAATTTAGCAACCTTAGCCAAAGACATTTCCCCACATAGCCACTGGCTTTGCAGCAGTGTATAGAGCAGGCATGGCCAAACTTGCCTCTAGCTGTTTTGGGACTACAACTCCCATCATCCCTAGCTAACAGGACCAGTGGTCAGGGATGATGGGAACTGTAGTCCAAAAACAGCTAGAGGGCCAAGTTGTTGGAATTCCGCCTGGGTCAGAGGAATGTGCCACAGCGTAGGCACCGGCAGATATTCCTGTCGACCTCCCCGCGTCTCCACTCTGCTGATAAGCAGGCGAGGTCCCGGCGATTCATCTCAGATGTGTGAGAGGAACACACCGTTCACCCTCTCTCCCCTTTGGTGTCCCCCAGAGAGGGGAAAGAAGCAGACAGAAAACTATTTACATCCTTTATTTCTGTCTCTCATATCAGTACAGAGAAACACGTCTGCACTCGACAACAGCAAGAAGAAACTCCACCCATGTACTTCCAGTACAGGTCATATGACACACACACTGAGCTAACATCCGGTGCTCAGTACAGAATGAACTGCCCCTTTGTTCCCATGGCAACAGTCACAAACATCCTGTCTGGCTTTCCAGCCACAAGCAGCTGACTGAGCTGCTGGAGCCTTTGCTTGCTGCAGCATTGGTGCTTTATGGTAACATACTCCCCCTAAAGTATCAATGCGTGCTGCGAGCAAAGCGTCATCCAGAGAAGAAAACAAACAGTTGTTATACTTATAACATTCCCCTGTTGTTTCAGTTCCACCCTTGGAACTACCCGCCACTGGTTTAACCAATGTACCTCTCTGGTTGTGTGACTTCACATTTCCTTGGTTAACAACTCTCTGTTGTGCCTTTGTCTCTGACTCAGACACAGCTTCAATCTGTCCTTGATCGTTTACAACAGCAACATATGCAAGGTTAGCAAACTCTTCTGAATACCTCTTGGGTGGTACACCCTTCGTTGCTCTCTCAGACCTTCGTAAGAGCTGCTGCTCTTCTCTGCTTTCTGGTTCAGCCTCTGAACACTCTGGAGAACCAGTACTAAGCTTAATCAGTGGTTTATCCTCCTTTTCTGAGGGTCTAGTCATTATTTGAGATTTCCTCTCAATGACTGTGACAACTGAGCTGTCTGAGCTATCAGTGTCATCATCATCATCAGTACCACTGAACTCAATAAGATCAAACTCATCATCATCAGAATCATCTGTGGAAAAAGTGTGAACAATCACTCTCTCCCGTTCAGGAGCACTCTCTAGAAATTTTGTGAGAATCACCTGACCAGATTCAGACAAAATTACTCTGTAGAGACCTTTTTCATAACCCACAAAGATGCCTCTGGCATTCTTTACCCCACTTGGAGCTTCTGTTCTCACATGAGACCCGAAAACCTTAAAATAGGCAACAGAAGGTTTTCTGTTAAACAGCTTCTCAAAAGGAGAACATCCCAACTCTGTTGAGACTTTTCTCAACCACACATGAAGATAGGACGCTAGCAATTCGGCCCAATAATCATGTGGCAAATGTGAACTCAGCAATTGCGCATGCATCCCCTTTTGCAATTCTTTGTTCACCCTAACACAGACACATTTCTTCCATGCTTCTTCGGAACTAGCAAGTTTGTGTCTTATCCCTTTTCCATCCAGGAACCTCTGGAAATCCTGTAAAAGAAAAACTGGCTTGTCATCTGTGAAAAGACAATCAATGTTAGCATCATGCATACTTTTAACCTTGTCACAAAACTCCTGAAACTTTTCTAAAGTTTCCTGCGGTTTCTTCATCATATAAACCCAAGAATAATTAGTGTAACAATCAACACACACAAGGTAATATTTTGCACCGCCTCTAGATGGTTCTAGAGGACCAATCACATCAGCATACACCCGCTGAAAAGCTCTGTGGACCTTCTTGGCCACCTTCTTGGTGCTCACACTGGTCACACCTGCAAGAGAAATTTCGTTAGAATCAGAAGTATTACATTTCATGTAATCACTTTGATCAAAAGTTAACAAATACAGTCCATCTTTCTCTTTGGCAGTAAGAAACAGTTCTCCATCTTTGTAGATCTTGCATCTTTTAGCATCATAGTACAGTTTTAGTCCCTTCTTTGCAATCTGCGAAGCACTCAGCAGACTAAATTTCAGTTCTGGAACCAGGTAAACATCGTTTATAGTCAAGTTCAGACTCTCAAGATACACAGTTCCAATTCCGGTCGCTTCCAGTTCTTGACCGTTGGCTTGTTTCACAGTGAAGCTTTGCTTCTTCAACGTCGAAAACAGTTCTCTGTGTGGGCAGAGATGCTTCGTGGCGCCCGTATCGATTATGAATGCGTTCCCAACATCTGGCGCGGTTCCTTTCGCCATCATCGCCTTTGCAGGTTTCATCTGGCACTTGGTACGGCTTTTGCTTGACGCCTCAGGCTTCGTAGAGCTGTTCTTGGCTCCTTTTGACTGTCGCGGCTTCTTACAGTTTCGCTGTAGATGCCCAGTCTGTCCACAATTATAGCATCGGACGGCACTCAATGCTATGGCATGCTCTCCAGTAGATTCAGCAGTGGGAAGATTTGAACTCTGTTCTTGCCTCCCTCTGTCTTTCACTTCCAGTGCAGCAAGTCTGTCGTGTTCGTTCAGGACGACGGCACACACTCTTTCCGCGGTTAGCTGCTGAGCAGGTAGCGAACCAAGCTGACTGGCAACAACCTTGTAAGTCCGGTTCAGGCTGTTTATCATCATGAAGCAAAACACTTCCTCCTGTAGACGGAAATTGCGTTCCACCATCTGTTGACGCAGGAACTTCATCTCTGTCAGGTGCGCTTGAACATCTCCATCAGGCGCTAATCTCAGATTGGTCAACTTCTCAAAATACAGCAACGCTGAAGAACCGGCATCTCTCTGATGCGTTGTACGCAGCGCGTTCCAAACCTCTTGCGCAAATTCCAAATGCTGTATATGCACCAATTGATCATCTGAGACGCACAGAATTATAGCAGTCCTAGCCTTCACATTCTGTGACTCCCAAGCACGCGTTGGTGCTGCTGGGATGGGATTCTCAATCACCCCAAACAGTCTCTGATTCTGCAGCAGGGCCTTCATCTTTACAGACCAAGATGAATAATTGTCATTGGTCAGGAGGGGTGGAGAAGGCAAGCCTCCCCCCTTCTTGGCATCCATTTTGAGTCCTTGCATTGACTCTAAAACACAAGCCTCTAAAATCCAATAGCTGGCTTGTTTACTCTCTTGACACCTGGCAACTCTGACACTGGCTGCATTGGAAAGTCCCTTCCAGCAGTTCGTGAGGACCTAGTCATAACAAAACTTTGTTTACGCCTCTCTGAGGCATAGTCTGACTGTCCAGCCCTCTCGAGTAGCTTTCCATTTCTCCTCTCTGAGGCACAGCCTTCTGAAGGACGTTGCTTAGCAACAGCGCATTCCTTTCCTCCGACAGGAAACCACAAAAATGCCTGGTATGCAGGCCTCTTCTAAGTTGGAGCTGCTTTCCCACACTCGCTCTCCGTGAAGCAGTGAATGAATCATTCTGCATTCACACTTTTAAGCCCTTAAAAGTCTCATACCTTGAGCATCGGCTTGGCTGTCAGCCTTCTTCTTGTCAGCTTCTGGCTGCAGAGAATCAGCCTCTCAAATCAGGCTTCCATTGAGCAGAGGAGGACAATTCACCAGCCTCTCATGCAGATGTCCGATGGATCGAAGAAAACAGTAACCATCCGAAGGCTGCCACTGTTGGAATTCCGCCTGGGTCAGAGGAATGTGCCACAGCGTAGGCACCGGCAGATATTCCTGTCGACCTCCCCGCGTCTCCACTCTGCTGATAAGCAGGCGAGGTCCCGGCGATTCATCTCAGATGTGTGAGAGGAACACACCGTTCACCCTCTCTCCCCTTTGGTGTCCCCCAGAGAGGGGAAAGAAGCAGACAGAAAACTATTTACATCCTTTATTTCTGTCTCTCATATCAGTACAGAAAAACACGTCTGCACTCGACAACAGCAAGAAGAAACTCCACCCATGTACTTCCAGTACAGGTCATATGACACACACACTGAGCTAACATCCGGTGCTCAGTACAGAATGAACTGCCCCTTTGTTCCCATGGCAACAGTCACAAACATCCTGTCTGGCTTTCCAGCCACAAGCAGCTGACTGAGCTGCTGGAGCCTTTGCTTGCTGCAGCATTGGTGCTTTATGGTAACACAAGTTTGGCCATGCCTGGTATAGAGCAATAATTGATTGCTATTTCAGGCATTCAAATTATCAGTCAAGACATTTTTTTAAGTTCCATATGGCCTTCTTAAGCTGCTTTTGTATAAGGATGCATCTGTAGATTTTGCTTTTGTCAGGAGACTATCCTCAGAGGAGAACTAGATAAGGAAGGCGTTTTGTGCACCTTTACAGTGCTCAGTTGACTTAAAAGCTGCCTTCAGCATGCAGGAACTCTGATGTAGATTTGGAGCTGCCATGCATGCATGAGTCAGAGCAGGGGTCGGCAACCTATGGGCCACAAGTGGCCTACAGGGGTCGTTTAACCGGCCCACGAGCCAAGCCTCCCCTCGCTGCGCTAAACCGGCGTGGGGACTTGCTTCCGCAACACAGGAAATTGCGTCTGCGCAGACGCCAGAAATTGCAGGCATGCGCGCGATCTGACCCACACAGGGATCTCCGCTGGAGTGAACCGGCCCAGGCGAGGTAAACCTTGCCAATTCCTGAGTCAGAGCTTCCCTCTTTGGACAAATGTCCACTGCACCCACACAGCCGCCTTCTCCACATTGGAAGGTTTTGCTCCTGGAAGGATGACATACCATATTTTTTGCTCCATAAGACGCACCTAGTTTTTGGAGGAGGAAAACAAGAAAAAAAATATTCTGAATCGCAGAAGCCAGAACAGCAAGAGGGATCTGGCTTCTGGGATGGCCTCTTGCTGTCCTGGCTTATGGGATAGCCGCACGCAGCTTCTCCCAGGCAGGGGGGTGAAGGCTCCCCCTACCCGGAAGTGGCTGCACGTGGCTAAGGCAGAAGGCTCCCCTAAGAGCCGTGGTCCCTTTCAAGAGCGTGCAGCCCCTCTCCCTCCTCGGGGAAAAGCCCCCAAGAGCCACACACACGCTCCATGCGGCTCTTAAGGGGAGCACTGAGCAGAGCCTCCCGCCTGCATTCACTCCATAAGACGCACACACATTTCCCCTTACTTTTTAGGAGGGGAAAAGTGTGTCTTATAGAGCAAAAAATACGGTATATGCACCGGAAGTAAACTGTGCATCATGTTAATGGTAGTCTTAGAGTTCTGCAGGGCTCTAATGGAGCGCTTCAGCAGTGGCACAAGAGGGGGACGGGCAGAGCGGCAGCACTGACCTTGTGGCATTGGGACCACTGCAGTTCCCCCCAGGGCACAGCAATTGGCCTCCCGGCATCAGCACTGTTTCAGCTCACTGGAGCCAGGGCAGTGACACGGTTGGAGGAGGTCCAGGCTGGTAGCATTGATGTCCCACAAGGGTACTTCTTTGCAAGTGTAAAACATTTTCTGATGCATAGAAGAGAATAAGAGGGCAGCTTTTTATGTGGCTCTTCATGTGAGCTTTGACTGTCCTGTCATTGGTTGATCACCACATCGATATTAAAAGGTGAATAAAAGGCTGCAAAAACCAGCTCACATTCTAGATATTCCTTACAGATAAAATTTCTTGGTTCCCTTTAAATTGCTTTAAGATGTTTGTTTATATATATTTTTAATTGCTTTTAAATTCAGAATCCTTATAGCTATAAGTCACATTTCAGGACTTTTCTGCTTTTCCTTTTATAAGCAGCAGCCTCCCTTATCTTGTTTTTCAATCTTTAGACTTTCTTGAATCTTTTGAAGAGGCAAAGAACCAGGAACTAGAACGGAAAACACAGATAGAGGCCAGTATTGTGGCAATTTTAGAGCATTCAAGCAGGGTGAGTGGCTTTGGCTCCAATCATAAGCTTGGAAGTAAGTTCCGTTGACTCTGCTGTGATTTTCATTTTACTTTTATTGATTTTTATGTAAACAAATCCAAATGAAACCAAAGAAAATAACAAATAACCAACTTATTTTAGGCATTTCACTGGGAACACTTACCCAAAAAGTACATCATGTCAATCCAAGAGCATTAAATCACTTACTATTTACCATCTTTGCAATGATACCAAAGGAAAAGCATTATCTTCCTCACAGGTAATCCTATTTTCAAAGGAAAAGAGGACCAACAAGTAAAAATTATTGGGTTGGTGTGTGGAGTCTGATGGTGTTTTTCATTTTATTTGTGTAGAATTCACTAGGATTTTTCTGCTACGTAAACGTGGCTAGGATAACATTTTTAATCCTTTTTTCATAAGAATACACATTTATTCCTTACTTTAGAATAAAGATGAAGAGATACCAATCACAATTATTAGTACTTTCCAAATAATCTAATTGTTTGGTGATAATTTAATTAGTTGCTTTTATTCTCCAGAAAGCATATCAAGTTGAAGCTTACAGGGGTTGCTTGACATATAAAAAGTTTACAAGTATGGCATTAACATGTGAGAGGGGAGAGAGAGAGAGAGAGAGAGAGAGAGAGAGAGAGAGTAGCATACTACCTTCCTGACCCCTCTTATTCTTGGGGCCAGTGCAAAGATAACACAGATTTCCTGTTAACTGCAGTTAACAAATGAATAGTTAGCTTTGGAAATGTATGCTCCCTAACCTCATTTCAATCTTTCCCTTCTGTCTTATTTCAGACCCTGAAACCCATTAGAAATAATTGTTTCGGATCCTAGTTAAGAGAATCCTGCTTAACCATAACTTTGGTTAACATTGATACCAGAACGTCACTTAACTTGGTATAGCATTGGGGGGGGGGATCTGCTTCAGAATGAAGAGGGGTTTGGTTCCCAAGGCTGGCTCCTGTTTTGTTTTTTGTTTTTAATCACAATTTAGGGAGAGCCATTATTGCATCTTTTTCTTCCTGCAAACCCCACCCTCCTTCACAAACAGAACCACCCTTGTTTCTTCTGCCGACACCTCAGTCTTTAATTGCACTAATAAACCTTTTATGGCAACAAAAAGAAGCAAAACATTTCATAGTTTACTTCTATCACATATGGCACTAAAACTAGGCAGATGTAGTTACTTACGCTCTTTCTAGCTTACAGTACAAACTGCACCGAGAATCATTCCCTGTTTATATAACCTCATATGTTCTTATTTTGCCTAGTGTATCAAATCCCCCCCCCCCAAGTCAGACAATTTAAGTCGATAAAACTATTATTTTAACATTATTACACCTTTGGCTACATTAACTAAGCTTGGTTCTCATGTGGATATTTTCATTGTTCTGTTGCCTTTTTTTTCTTTCAAGAAAATGTCATTGTAATGGCTTTTATGTGCAACTTTCATGGGTTCAGCTTTTGTCACTCAAGGCTGCTTCATGGAGGAACAAGCATTTTCACTTTTTAAATACTGCATGCCACAGTAAAAACAACTTAATTTACACTGCGGCTCCTGCTTATGAAACCAGGATCTGATTGTCACATTCACAATTTGGAGTTGAGTTGTCCTGGCTTTGGAAAGCAAGGTATTCCATAGCATGTGAAGGGAAAACATTTACTGGGAGCAAAAACTATCCTCACTTGAACTTCCCCAAATTGCACCAGCCTCTCACCTTTTGTTCACCCTTGGCCCTGTTTCCCCAATTGTAGGTGAGACAATACAATGGTCTGTAAAACTACAACATTCTACTTTTTATAAATGAACTCCAAACAGCTAAAATGTTTTTCCTAAGGGGATTTGCTGTTGCTGACTTCAGTAGTATGGAAAAACACCAACCATTCTCATTGTTAAGCCACCAGTTGTAGCAGTGTATTTGGGGTGTGTCATCTTCCACTACTCTTCTTTAATCACGCAGAATGTAAATCGCATGAAACAGATATCTTCTGTAACAAACCAAGAGCTGAAAATCATGCAGGAAGATCTCACTTTCAAGTCAAGTGAAATGCAGAAATCGCAGAGTACTGCGAAAAACCTGGGAACAGGTATGGCAAGCGAAGTGTACATTGTATTTATTTACAAATTTCTCTCCCACCTTCTAGTGCAAAAAAATGGCCTTAATGCAGCTTACAAGAATAAAAACCAATAAAGCAAAATTCACTGCAGAAACCAAAACATCATATTAGCAGATAAAGAGATAATATAAAACCAGCAGATAAAAGTCATTGAATATCTTGAATACCAATAAAAGTCCAAATGAACAGGATAGATGTTGTCTTGCACCTAAAGGATAATGGAGTTGGTCCCAGGCAAGCTCTGGGGAGAGGATATTTTGCATGTCCCTACAGAAAATACCCTTTATCAAAGAGCTAGCTACCTGACTTCAGAAAGCAGTACTGCCCAGAGAATGGCTGGTAGAGGTTATATTAATTGACAGTAAGGTTAGGATTTTTGAAAACTGGTTTTCATCTAGTCTGACCTTTGGTCCAGCTACTTCAGTATGATCCTGACCAGCATGGGCTCTTCAGAGTTTAAGACACAAATCTTTCCCAGCCTAGGGATGCTTGGGATTGAACTTTGGGACATTTAGCATGCAGGATGTGTGTTCTATCACAGCTACAATTCTTCCAATTCTACTTTGGAGAAGACACTTTTATAGAAAACATGGCCCTAGGCTAAAACCAGCAATGGTACTTCGTTTCTAAATTCTGTTTAAAGCCAGTAAAAATCTTGTAATACTTTGAGTGATGATCAGCAAATTTAGTCATTTTTGTCTTTTTTTAAAAAAGAATTTTATGAGATACATGATCTGTGTCATATGCATATGCTCATATTAGTGTACGATTTATATTAAAATACCCAGATATAAACACATACAGCTACTACAGGAGACAAACTTCATTTGACACACCCAAGAGTCCAGATACTATTCAAACTGATTTGTTCATGCTGATAGAACTATCTACTTAGCACTATGTCAAATATATCCCTTTAGATGCATTCCAGTCCCCTGCTTATGTGCATAGAAAACAAGATTTGGTGCCTCCGTGCATAGAAATTATTCCCCAAAGCTCTAAATCACGAATGGACAATTTTGACGACAACAAAAAAAGTTGAAAGATAATTCTTGCTAAACTATTGTTTATATGTTTCTCTGCCCATGAGGCCTGGCAATTTGCTTTATTCTTCTTTAACATAAAGGAAGTTGGGATCCTGAATTCCGATTTGATTCTGTGCTCCGTGCAAAAGAGCCTTGTGGACCCATGTAGTGCTGTAGAAATGCACCTTGGGGCCACAACCTCACTCTTTGTATAAAGATCATTGCACAGAGCCTTCTCCTTCCCTCCCCAAAGGAAACTCCTGTGAGTAAACACATTTGCTGATGGCAGCATTTCCCAGTAACATTTCCCTGGGTCAAAGCACAAAGCAGTTTTGTCTCAGAAATTGCTACTGTGTACACATTTGCTTGCTGAAGTCTGACTTAGTGGCATATCAGAAGGAACTGGACTGCATCCTCTTCCTGTCTCTTCCCAGAGAGAAGGGTTGTTATTTTTTTCTTTCCTTTTCCCCTTTCCTTTTTTTTTTCTTCACTGTAGGATGGCAGTTGGATTGAAGAAAATCCTTTACTTTCTCCAGATTATTTTTCAGGGGAAGCCAACCTACAGCTAGTAAGGTCATTGTTCCATCTAGCTCTGTACTGTCTGCAGTATCTCATCAGGGGTTCAGGAAGGAATTTTTTTGAGCCTTGCCTAGAATGCAAGGGACTGAACCCAACACCTGCATTCAATGTATGTGCTTTGCCACTGAGCCACAACCCATCCCTTCTACAGCTCCTCCTTCTGTAGAAAGCAGGTCATGTTTTAAATGCATGCACAAAGACATATGAAACTGTCATATACTCTCAGTCTGCCCACCCAATACTGTCCAAGGTCTCAGGCAGAAGGTATGTTAGACCCTTCCTAAGACCCTTAGAAGTGGAAGCACCAGAGTTGAACCAGAAACCTTGTTCGTGTAAAGCATAGGCGCTTGCCACTGAACTATGGGCCATCCCTGTTGTAGCAGAGGCTATGAGTCTCTGAGGAACACTTACCTGAGATCAGAATCCACATACAAAGTCAGACAGTCCAGATGTTAGGAAATCCAGATGATCACAGAGCCAAGGGACAAGATCACTGGCAGCAGTAAGGTAGAGGGCCGGGAACCACAGGCATTATTTCCAGCATCTGACAACAACAACAACAACAACAACAACAACAATTTATTTATGCATACATACATACATACATACATAACCCACCCATCTGGCTGGGTTTCCCCAGCCACTCTGGGCAGCTTCCAACAAAAGTTTAAAAATACATTAAAACTTCATTAAAAACTTCCCTTAACAGGGCTGCCTTCAGATGTCTTCTAAACGTCAGATACCGTATTTTTCGCTCTATAACACGCACCCGACCATAACACGCACACAGTTTTTAGAGGAGGAAAATCCGTAGGCATGCCACCCGTAGGCATTCCCTCCATAACATGCACAGACATTTCCCCTTACTTTTTAGGAGGAAAAAAGTGAGTGTTATGGTGCAAAAAATACGGTAGTTGTCTATTTCTTTGACATCTGATGGGAGGGCGTTCCACAGGGTGGGCGCCACTGCCAAGAAGTCCGTCAGCCTGGTTCCCTGTAACCTCACTTCTCGCAATGAGGGAACTGCCAGAAGGCCCTCAGAGCTGGACCTCAGCGTCCAGACAGAACAATGAGGGTGGATATGCTCCTTAAGGTGTACTGCTGCTGAGAGCTCTGTTTAAGAATCCTGGAACGAGCTGGTTCTCATCCGTGCCTTCAGCTCTGTGACCTTGAAGGCTGAACAGGTGTGTGTGGAGTCTTTTCACCTTCTCCCCCTTCAGGCTGCTGTTCAACAGACAAAGCTGACTCCTGGCCCGTGACAATCCCCATAAAGATATTCTTTGATACATATATACTGCCTCTCCCTCAGTCATTTGGGACTTCTCAGTTTAGGAAAAGGAAAAGTAAGAGGGGATATGATAGAGGTGTATAAGATTATCGATTATCGGTAGTGACCGTCCAGTGATGAGGTTGTACATGTGTTCTCTGTCCGGATTCCTGTGTGTCAGTGCACAGCTGCAAATAACAGCACTGGGTATACAGCCATTTGCCCTTAACAGTTCCTGGATCAATATGATTTCTTGAGCTTCGCTCATAAGAAAAATTCACACGTTTCCCACCCTAAAACTGCACTTTGTTTCTTGCATATTGCATCTGCCTTCATCACACTCCAATAAATCTGTTCAAAGCAGTTAGGGAATCAGATACTAGCAAATCTATTTGGGGGTAAACTGTATTCACTAGAGCACTCCTTTGAAGAGGTAGCATGTATCAAACAACTCAAATACCTTGTAGGGAAAACAATAGAATTAAAAAAAAACAGCCAGTGAAAATAATAAACAACCCTATTCCAATCATGTACCCGTAGTTTCTAAAATCTTATTATAGTGGTACCTCGGGTTAAGAACAACATTCATTCCGGAGGTCTGTTCTTAACCTGAAACTGTTCTTAACCTGAGGTACCACTTTAGCTAGTGGGGCCTCCCGCTGCTGCTGCACCTCCGCCATGCAATTTCTGTTCTCATCCTGAAGCAAAGTTCTTAACCCGAGGTACTATTTCTGGGTTAGCGGAGTCTGTAAGCATCTGTAAACTGAAGCATCTGTAACCCAAGGTACCACTGTACCCACTTCTGGGCCTATTTTAAAAACAACATTTCTTAAAAATAAAAAAGCCTGTAATACATTTTCATCATTCCCTGCCACTCTCAGATTTTAGTTCATCACAAATATATCTGGGCTATACAGTGGTGCCTCGCAAGACGAAATTAATCCGTTCCGCGAGTCTCTTCGTCTTGCGGTTTTTTTGTCTTGCGAAGCATGGCTATTAGCGGCTATTAACGGCTTAGCGGCTATTAACGGCTTAGCGGCTATTAACGGCTTAGCGGCTTTAAGAAAAAGGAAACAAACTCGCAAGTACTTGCAAGACGTTTTGTCTTGTGAAGCAAGCCCATAGGGAAATTCATCTTGCGGAACGACTCAAAAAACGGAAAACTTTCGTCTTGCGCCTTTTTCGTCTTGCGCGTTTTTTGTCTTGCAAGGCATTCGTCTTGCGAGGTACCACTGTACCTAAGAAGTCAACTTCCTAAAGAGCAACTGATGGCACCCCAGGGAGATACTAAGTGCAGTTGTAATAGCAACTTAGCACGATAGCCACTATTGCCGGCAACAAGCAGTTCAAATAAAAGGGGACCGTGATTTTTGTTTGTTCAGCTTTTCCTGAATGCTTAGGGCTGGTAACAAAAATCACAATGCCTAATATAAGGCACCAAATGCCCCTAAAGAAATTCCTTGGGCCATTTTTTATTTTTATTTTATTTTTTGCTTAAATCTGGATTAAGCTCTTATACAAAAATTACTCAAGCAGAAGAACTGCTTGTCACTACTTCTCTATGCAATTTTTCAATCCAACACATGGTGGAGAGGTTAGAATCATGCTGCCATGCACCTCTGTTTTACAGCATGCTCACCTGATAACTGCACATTAGGCACCATAGTTGCATAAAGGAATATACGTAAAACCTAATTATTATTATTACTATTTATTTATTTATTATTTATACCCCGCCCATCTGGCTGAGTTTCCCCGGCCACTCTGGGCGGCTCCCAATCAAGTGTTAAAAACAATACAGCATTAAATATTAAAAACTTCCCTAAACAGGGCTGCCTTCAGATGTCTTTTAAAGAGAAGATAGCTGGTTATTTCCTTCACATCTGAAGGGAGGGCGTTCCACAGGGCAGGTGCCACTACTCAGAAGGCCCTCTGTCTGGTTCCCTGTAACCTCACTTCTCGCAATGAGGGAACCCCCAGAAGGCCCTCGGCGCTGGATCTCAGTGTCCGGGCTGAACGATGGAGGTGGAAACGCTCCTTCAGGTATACTGGGCCGAGGCCGTTTAGGGCTTTAAAGGTCAGCACCAACACTTTGAATTGTGCTCGGAAATGTACTGGGAGCCAATGCAGATCTCTCAGGACCAGTGTTATGTAGTCCTGGCGGCCAGTCCCAGTCACCAGTCTAGCTGCTGCATTCTGGATTAATTGCAGTTTCCAGGTCACCTTCAAAGGTAGCCCCACATAGAGCTCATTGCAGTGTGACATGTACACAGTTTTTCAGGCCTAGACACACCAGACTATGCCTCTAGGACCCTTTGCAAACGCAGCCTTCAGCGTGGAGGAAATAAGAGGCCACACATATAAGGACCCAGTTAATGTTCTGGAAGCATTTGATCAGTCAAGAGTTTTCAGGGCTGGGCAAGTGTGATCTATCACATGAGTGGGAAAACCACTGGGAACTCCCATCTAAGAGCTGGACGTAAGGGTAATAAATATGCCATCCAAATTGCAGATATCAAATAGACTCAAAGGCAGAGAGGGTCAGCATGACCTCAGTCTGTTACTAGACAATAAAACAAAAATATGCATGTTGAGATTGACCATGTTTATTTTAGCACATGCTTCAGCTTAAGATACTATTGATGTGCTCGCCCCCACCCCAAATTATCAACAGAACCGTTGAGGGTCCTGTATATTATACCAGTCAAAACGATCCTTAGGAACAGGTTACAACACTTTTCATAGTTTAAAACTAAAAAGGGCAGCAGGATCTTTTTGCATAGTTTTATGGACAAATGTAAGCTAAGAACAACAATGCTAATTCCTCTTTGCCAGTTTTTGTTGCAAATATGTCAACACTAGTCTTAGTGATACCACTACTTCATCACATAATGGATATTTGTATGTAAAACTTAAGGATGTACTTAAGAGCTTTCCTGGACTAAGGCCAAGGTGAACAAGGCAGGCAGGAGTCAGTTGTCTCCTTGAATAAGTAAATGTACGATTCACTTCTCTCTGTGCTAGAAAATAATCTCCATTGTATGTCAGTAATGCTTCTTGGCTCTTTCTGTTTCAGACAGCCAACGTCTGCGGATGGACCTCCAGAAAATGGGCCTGCTGGAAGGCAAGATGGTTGATGAACTGACTTCTCTCAAAGAAAAAATAGAGCAAATGACCAAAGACCTGGAACTTTACAACAATCTGCCAGGTCTGAAAACAGCAGGAGAAGAAAAGAAAAAGGTAGTTAACAGTCAAAACATATTAATAATATTTGCTTGAGACCAAGTTATTGAAATATTCCAGCTGCAGCTTGTTAAATGTTCTGTCTTGGTGTCCTTTACATACTCGTACACTGAGGCATGGTGGAGCTGCTTCCCAAAGGTGTTAACAGCTTCTGGCTACTCATATGATCCATCCCCCAGTCAGGTAGTTATGGTAGCTGCATACCTGCCACATCTGCATGGAAGAGTGTCGTGTGGACCAGTAGCTTCTGTGTGGCTTCTCATTTCTCATCAAAACTGAGTAAAAAAATGCTTTGCTTTGCTTTTTGCTTTTTTTAGAGAAAATAAATGGCACCACTGTTTTAGATCTAAAACTGAACATAAATTATAAATACATCATAGAATCTTAGAGTTGGAAGGAACCCCAAAGGTCATCTAGCTCAACCCTCTGCAATGCAGGAATCTCAGCTAAAGCATCCATAACAGATGACCCCCTACCCTCTGCTTAAAAACCTCCAAGGAAGGAGAGTCCACAGCCTCCCAAGGGAGACCATTCCACTGCCAAGCGGCTCTTGCTATCAGAAAGTTCTTCCTGATGTTTAGTCGGAATCTCCTTCCTTGTAACTTGAGGCCATGGGTTCGAGTCCTGCCCTCCAGAGCAGGAGAAAACAAGCTTGCTCCATCTTCCATGGGACAGACCTTGAGATAAGTCACACGTAACATTTCCTGTGCAACTACAAAGATTCAGAGGCACTTGAGTTGAGTTAATTTGGCATCCTTCTGCCTCGGGCGATAGTGGAAGAGAGCACCTTCAGGGGTAAGGTCAAACCATTTGGAGCGTTGTACTGCTGTTAAGGGGACATGGGTGGCGCTGTGGGTTAAACCACAGAGCCTAGGGCTTGCCGATCAGAAGGTTGGCGGTTCGAATCCCCGTGACGGGGTGAGCTCCCCTTGCTCGGTCCCTGCTCCTGCCAATCTAGCAGTTCAAAAGCACGTCAAAGTGCAAGTAGATAAATAGGTACCGCTCCAGCGGGAAGGTAAATGGCGTTTCCATGCGCTGCTCTGGTTCGCCAGAAGCGGCTTAGTCATGCTGGCCACATGACCTGGAAGCTGTACGCCGGCTCCCTCGGTCAATAAAGTGAGATGAGCGCCGCAATCCCAGAGTTGGCCATGACTGGACCTAATGGTCAGGGGTCCCTTTACCTTTTTACTACTGTTACAGTAGAGGCCAATATGGGAGAAACGTGTTTGGGGGCAGATGAGGGCATCCAGTTGTTTTGCTGCTACAGATGCACCAGGGCATTTATTCTCTCTGCATTCCTCCCAGCAGTCATTCCTCCTCTGATCTTTCTGTGGCTACACAACCTGCCAGTCTCCAGGCACAGCAATCATCTGCAAGCGATTCCCATATGGCGGGGAATCGCTTGCCAGCCTTAATGTCACATTTGCAGGCATCTTTGTCTCTGAGTATCAGTTGCTGGGGAAAACAAGCAGAAGAGTACTATGGTGCTAATGTCTTGCTTGTGAGCTTCCTGTTGGCTTGAGGTTGGCTACTGTGAGAAGAAGAATGCTGGACTAGATAGGCCTTTGGGCTGATACAGCAGGGCTCTACATATGTTCTTGGGCTTAGCATTTATTTTAGTTGTTCATTATCTGCAGAAAGTGCTTTGCTATCTGCATGCTTTCTATTGTCTTGAACAAAAGCTTTCAAGGGAAAGGTATAAGAAAGTAGCCAGAGTACAATATTATGCACAGAAAGAGGAAGTGTTTCACAGTTCAAAAAAAGAAAGCGTATTAAAGAGGGATGGAGAAACTGTGGCTCTCTGGTCGATGTTAGGTACCAACTTCCATTAGCCTCAGCCAGCTTGGCAAATAGTCAGGAATGGTAAGAGTTGTAAACTAAGAACTTTGGGTGGCCACATGGTTTGTTATCAGTGATGTACGAGCCGTGGGTTTTCATTCGTAAAGAAATAGAAAGCCCTTGTGTTCTCAGACATATCTTCTATTTTTCCATTTCAGAAAGATTAGCCAACTTGCAAACCAGTCACTACAGTCAACATAACACAGTCAAACAAATCAGTCCATGCATCTTTCACACGTGAACCGACCACATACTTTTTCCATGCCGTCTGTCATATACACGATTATATGCTTTCCTGGGAATGAGTGCCAGATGGTTAGATTCAAGCTTAAATGCTTCCCCCCCTCTGAATTTTAGAAATAAGCTAGAGCACTTTTAAGATGAGTGCTTTTTAATGTTCCATTTTTTATTATTTCCTTACTCTTAAGAAACTACAAGAAGAGAAAGAAACACTAACGAAGCGTAGGAATGCTTTCAAGAAAACAATGGAGCATCTGAATAGAGAATATGAAAGCTTGAAGTTGCAGCTGCAGGAGAACGAGACACATTCACAGGTACAGTTGAAAATGCCTCTTGCCTTTTGGTGTTGCCTTTTCTCCACCTTTTTGGAGTTTTGAAACTTTTGTATAATATGTCTATGCCTACATAAATTGCTTTTTTACAGCCTCTTTAAATAACTTCAAAATCTTTAAAATGTGGAAAGACATAAGATCTCTTTCCAAGAAATGCTGCTTGCGGCAGGACTAAATTTGAAAAAAGAAACACAGAACTCTTCCAGTTATGAACCAAAGAGCAATAATATTAATATTACAGTAGATACATAAAATGATATTAGAGTAATTGAGATGATTTTGGAGAAACTAGTTCATACTGAAGAAAAAGGTGTGAATGTGAATATGTACCAACCATACCAAATCTCAGGCAAGTCTAATATTTCTATAATTCTCTGATGTTTGTACTCTTTCACTCCTGCCATTCTGTTAATGTCTCTGAGATTTTATTGTTGTGAAAAATGACAGGTTTGCTGGGGGAGGGAAACTGAGGGCAGAATTTGGCAGAATTAAGAATATTCAGCTCCCAAATAGTTGTGTTTTCTTTTTGCACATTCATGGTTGAACAGTTCAGTGTCAGTGATGCAATATATATAATAAGTGGGACCTGCAACAACTTTTTTGCACTGTGAAATGTTCCCTGTTTAGGATTCCATCCACTTCATCCCATTCTTCCCTAACACCAACACCTCCAACCAGCTTTTCCTCCCAGAGTTACTTTTGCAAACCTTGGGTTTCCTCTGATCCTGCTGATAACTCCCTTTTCTACATGAGTGTTAACTACTTTGGCTACATAAACAACCACACTCAGAGACTGACGACAGGAAAGTAGAGGCAATGGTGGAAACCAAATGGGATTTCACGATACAATTTGTTAATTTGAAAGGCTCAGCTGTATTTATGCTGAGGGTGGCACACAAGTCACCCTGTAAAATGTATTGAAGCTTTTCTTTGTCACCTGTTGTATCCCAAAATCTACTAGTCATCAGAGGCTCAATAAAGTGCATTGAGCTCTTTTTCTGAGCAGAAATTGTGATGGGCAATTGCTGGTTTGGAAGGTGTACCAAATAGCACTACACTCACATACTAAATGTTAGCTTCCACACAGCTATTCTGAAATATTCATTGCAAATAGCTTGCATGTCTTGATGGCACAAACTTTGAACAGTAGCACCAGCCAAACAAATCAATGCTCTACAAATTGCATTGTTAGGAAGCAGCCATCAATATAATAGCCATATTACCTTCCTGTTGATGCTTAAAGTGTTGTCGGAGTCCCAACATTTAGCCTGCAGTCTTACAATCTTCTCAACGCAGTCCTGCTCTTATCATAGCTTTTGGCATCAGACAGGAAATTCAGCTATGGAAATGAGGAAGTTTCTTCTGTGCAGTTCAGGGCCCAATATAGTTTCAAGATACGTTGCATGATAAGTTTTACATAGTCTGAAAACAGTTGTTAACCAAAAAGAAACACAGATAATGAGAGTTCAGTGTCATGCATAAATCATAGTCTCCACACTCTAATAAAAGACAATATTCTCATGGCTTGTATGGATTGCAAACCATCTTTTCAATGCAGTGTAATTACAAACTGCATGTGGTTTGCTGGAATCCTTATCAGTTCTTGTAATTTCTCTACAGCTCTGATTAAGCATATGAAAATCGGTGAGACTTAACTGATTTAGTAAGGCTACTGACACAGACATACTTACTAGAGAGTAAGCCCCAGTGAACCTAGTAGGACTTCTAAATAGCTATGTATAGGTTTGTGCATGTTATCTGAATTGTGCTTGATCTTATTTACTTGGTAGAATGCTTTGGGTGGAAGGGCAGAATATACATTTAATAATCAATAAATTAAGTAAATTAAGGGGGGTTGGTTGCTACACAAGTGGCTCTTTTTTGCTATCATTTCTTTTTCCATTTTGTAATTGCAGCTTACGAATTTGGAAAGGAAATGGCAACACCATGAACAAAATAATTTTGTCATGAAAGAATGTATCCTTTTTAAAAAAGAGAGAGAGAAGATGCTGAAAATAATCATGGTAAATAAGAACATAAGCAGGTGCTTAAGTCTCTTAAATCAGTTGGGCTTGCTTAACATTTTCTGAATCATGCCCATTCTCAGCATTCTATTCTGAAAGCCTGAGGTACAACGACTTATTCCACATGTTACAGATGACCATCATATGTCTTGACGTTTACATATAAAGATAATTATATCCAAAGAAAGGGACTGTTTTATTTGTTCAACAGGAGACAATGGCTATAAAGAGACCTTTGCCAGGAAATTATGGATGATATCCAACCTTAGTCATAATCTGAGTAGACCCATTAATAATAATAATAATAATAATAATAATAATAATAATAATAATAATAATTTTTTATTTATACCCCGCCCTCCCCAGCCAAGGCCGGGCTCAGAGCGGCTTACAAGCAATAATAAAAACAAGATGAGTGATTACAACTTAAAAACAAAAATAAAATACAACATTAAAATAATGGAACATTAAAATATTAAAATGGAGCCTCATTGCAGGAGAAGGAAAAGAAAAAAGAAAAAGGGGGCGGAGGGAATCAAATTGGCTCCAATCCAAAGGCCAGGCGGAACAACTCTGTCTTACAGGCCCTGCGGAAAGAGATCAGATCCTGCAGGGCCCTGGTCTCATGAGACAGAGCGTTCCACCAAGTTGGGGCCAGTGCTGAAAAGGCCCTGGCTCTGGTTGAAGCCAATCTAACTTCCTTAGGGCCTGGGACCACTAGGGTGTTGTTATTTATGGACCTTGAGGCTCTCCGTGGGGCATACCAGGCGAGGCGGTCCCGTAGGTACGAGGGTCCTAGGCCGTGAAGGGCTTTAAAGGTCAAAAGCAGCACCTTAAATCTGACCCTGTACTCCACCGGGAGCCAGTGCAGCTTGAAAAGCACTGGATGAATATGCTCCCATGGCAGAGACCCTGTGAGGAGCCTCGCTGCAGCATTCTGTACCCGCTGGAGTTTCTGGGACAGCTTCAAGGGCAGCCCCGCGTAGAGCGAGTTACAGTAGTCAAGCCTGGAGATGACTGTCGCATGGATCACTGTGGCCAGGTCGGGGCGGGAAAGGTAAGGGACCAACTGCTTGATGCGGCGAAGGTGGAAAAATGTCGCCTTGGCTGTTGCTGTGACTTGCGCCTCCATGGAAAGGGAGGCGTCAAGGATTACACCCAAACTCTTAACGGAAGGTAATGGCACTAATTGGGCCCCCGCAAGAGAAGGGAGTTGGTCCCTCATCCCCATGCTATCCCGACCTAGCCATAGGACCTCTGTCTTTGAAGGATTTAGTTTCAATCGGCTCCCACGAAACCATCCAGCCACAGCTTCCAAGCATCTGGTCAGTGTGTAAGGGGCCGAGTTGGTGTGGCCATCCATCAGTAGATAGAGCTGAGTGTCATCAGCATATTGATGACAGCCCAGCCCAAAGCTCCGGATAATCTGAGCAAGGGGGCGCATAAAGATGTTAAAAAGCATTGGGGAGAGAATTGCGCCCTGCGGCACTCCACACACCAAGGAGTGGCGTGACGACATTTCCCTCCCTAGTGCCACCCTCTGTCCCCGACCAGAGATAAAAGAGCACAACCAGTTACGGGCTATGCCCTGTATCCCCACGTCTGCAAGGCGATGGTCCAGAAGATCATGATCGACCATGTCAAAAGCTGCTGACAAATCTAAAAGGATCAGCAGTCCTGACCCGCCTCGATCCAGTTGTCTACGGATATCATCTGTTAGGGCAACCAGAGCCGTCTCCGTCCCAAAACCAGGACGGAAACCGGACTGAAATGGATCTAATGCCGATGTTTCCTCCAGAAACCTACCAAGCTGTTCAGCAACCGCTCTCTCAATTACCTTACCCAGGTATGGAAGATTTGAAACTGGGCGGTAATTGGATAGGTCTAAGGGATCTAATGAAGTTTTCTTTAGGAGTGGACGCACCACTGCTTCCTTCAGTTCCCCTGGGAATGTCCCCGTGTCAAGGGACAAATTGATAATTTCAACCAGGGGGGTCCGCGCAACATCTGGACACTCCCTAATCAGCCAAGACGGGCACGGATCAAGGAGGCAGGTGGTGGGCCTACCAACTTGGAGGAATCTATCCACATCAGTAGGGAGTATCCGATCGAAATGGTCCAACACTGGACCTGAAGTCAGTCGAGGGGCCTCCAGTTCAGTCACTGTATCTAAATTGGCAGGGAGGTCACGGCGGAGCAACAGGACTTTCTCCGCAAAAAAGCTCGCGAATGCCTCACAGCTGTGGGTCGAATTTGTGCTTAAATTTGGTTGTCCTCCTAAGGACGTTATTGACCTAATTATTCTAAAAAGTTGTGCCGGGCGAGAGCTAGCGGATGCAATGGAAGCTGCAAAGTAAGATTTCTTAGCAGCTTTCATAGCCATCTCATAGGCTTTCATAAGCGTCCTATAAGATGTTCTTGAGGCTCCGTCACGAGTCCGTCGCCATACTCGCTCTAGCCATCTGAGATCCCGCTTCATTTTCCGGAGCTCCTCAGTAAACCAAGGGGCCCGGTTTCGACGGGGTCGCAGAGGGCGCTTAGGCGCGATCTCATCAATGGCTGCCAAGAGCCGGTTATTCCAGTCCTCAACAAGGTCATCTAATGAGTCGCCAGGAGGAGCAGGGTTCCGCAAGGCTTGTCGGAATCTATCAGGATCCATCAGTTTTCGCGGACGAGCCCAAATAGGTTCGCCACCCGAGCCGGGGAGGAGCGGGAAGTCAATCTTGGCTTTTAAAGCGTAGTGATCAGACCATGGCACTTTCACAGCGGGGAGCATGATCACATCTATGCCAGCCCCAAAGATCAGATCCAGCGTGTGGCCTGCTTGATGAGTGGGGCCCAAAACAAACTGGGAGAGCCCTAGTGTTGCCATGGAAGTCACTAGGTCTAGAGCCTGTGAGGAGGGAGCGGCATCGGCATGGACGTTGAAGTCTCCCAAAACCAGTAGGTTTGGGAACTCCAAGGCCCAGCCCGCCACCACCTCCAGCAGATCTGACAGGGTGGCTGCAGATGTGCTGGGTGGTCGGTACACCAGACAGACAGCCAAGCTCTCCTTGGTGCTCCACACGAGACCAACACATTCAATGCCGGAGATCGCTGGTGATGGCAGAGCTCTGAAAGAGCAATCCTCCCGGAATAACAACGCTACTCCTCCCCCCCGACCTACAGTCCGCGATTGATGGAGGACAGAGAAACCTGGGGGTGTTATCTCATGTAGGGAGACTACTTCGCCTTCCCGTACCCAGGTCTCCGTCACGCAAGCCAGGTCAATCCCCTGCGAGACAAAAAAGTCACGCATGGTGGCAGTTTTGTTGCCTATGGACCTGGCATTGCACAGCACCAATGACGGAGGTGTGTAATCCTTGTTCTCCCTACCCTCATCCCTTGGGATGGGGCGTAGATTGGAAGGGGTTCGAGGATCACTGCATCTCGAAACCCTTCGCCGATAGAGATATCTAGCCCTACCGCCATTCCTCCCTAGCCCTTCAATTGTGGAAATCCTAGATCCCATACTAGCCTCCCCAATAGATGGGTAACATCCCCTCAATAACAAGTCATCCTTGGGCCAGGACTCCTGGGTCAAAATGGTATGGGAAAGAGGTGGAGGTCTGATAGGGTAAGTATCCCTAGAAGATAAAACCCAACCAACCGCACCCCAAGCGGGGGGGACAGTCCCATGGTGTTTCATTAACTGTCAATCCCCCTCTCCCTCCTGGGTTAATTGGAGGATTGTTGGTTCTATCTGTGGCTGTGGAAGTATTAATGAGGTATGTGTTATAAAATGTGGATCACTGGCCAACAAAGAGCCAGATTCGAATTCGGAAGATCTGTCCATCCTGTCTCGCCAGGAGTACAGTAGAGAAGGCTGATCATTCTGATAAGTTTTTGGAACATTAGGCAAAGGTCCAGATGTAGAGTTGGTGCTGGATATCTCCAGATTGTCAGCAACATAGAATTCTTTAGGTGTTGTTGCCATAGAAATGTCGGAGGTGCCAAATTCCTCATCTAATTTGGTGTCGTTTGAAAAGGGAACAGGGAGTTGCACTGCTGTCTTTCTATGGGATAAAGAGCTATTGGACGTCTTTAAATATTGTGCTCTAGGCTCTACTGTCCTTATATTTTGGGTAGAAATCTCAGTCTTTATACTCATTAGCCTCTTCTTCAGGTCTTGTAATTCTAGGCTTACAGAGTTGTTTAAGTTGTTTAAGTCGACTGATTTAAATGGGTTTACTCTGTGTATGACTAATGTTAGCTCTCACCCAGTATCTCTTCCGTTATAGTTTATCTGAGGCATTTGACAACCTTAAAGCAGTTTGGTTTGCTGAGATATCATGGCGGGGGTGTGTGTGGAATTGCCTTCCTTTTGTACGCTCAGAGCCCACACAGATGACCAAACTGCTTTTCTCACTCATGATCATCTGTATCATCCTGCAAAATCTCAATGTGAATGGTGCAAATGCATAGTAAAACAGCTGTTTTTCCAGGTAGGAACTGTTGTACATTGGTGCATCGCAAGACGAAAATAATTCGTTCCGCGAGTCTTTTCGTCTTGCGATGTTTTTTGTCTTGCGAAACGCGGTCCGTCGCAACTGCGCCTCTTCAAGCGGCTTTAAGAAAAAAGCGCAAGACGTTTTCGTCTTGCAAAGCAAGCCCATAGGGAAATTCGTCTAGCGAAGCAACGCAAAACCGAAAAACCCTTTTGTCTAGCGAGTTTTTCGTCTTGCGAGGCATTCGTCTTGCGGGGCACCACTGTACATGGAGATTTTAGTATCTATAACTTAGGACACAATCCATCTAGCAAACTGAAATCATGCACAAGGGCTTCCACTTGCACAATGGGGTTTTCCCCCTATCTGCCCCCCCCTATTTATTTTTATTTTTATTTTGCTTTGGGGGTTGCAAGGACCCCCAGAATAGCGGGGGGGGGGGGTCATTCTGTCTGGCAAACAGATATGCTTGTGCAGACCAAATGTTTATTTTAGCGTGACATTGAATTCTACCCTCTGATGCTCGTTGGAGAATTTTCCTTATCTTTTTATCATCAGTTATAGCAACGAAAAGTCAGGAAAGTGATTACCGGCCTATAATGAAGAATGTGACAAAGCAGATTGCAGAATATAACAAAACCCTCATCGAAGCTTTACAGAGCAGCAGGACCTGATCTTAGGCACGTCCTTCACATGTCCGTGGACCAATGAGAAGAATTATTTATAGTTCTACACACTCCCCCAGTACACAACAGCAATATCTATGTGCATTTTTCATTCTGGCTAGTTAACAACAACCAGGAATTTGTTTCTTTAAAATTAACTTCACTGGATTTAGTCCTCTATTCTCTGCCAATGGTTTATTGGAAACAATGTAATTTACATCATTTTGACCTTACTAAGTTAAGAAAATAATTCTATCCATCTTATTTTAAGAATTTTTAATAAGGGGAGAGGGGTGAATTGTAGGTATAAAATCAGATATGTAGCAATAAATAATTTAAAAAACTCAAGGGTGAATTATCCAGCATTATTTTCAAGAGAATATTATTTCATAGGGATCACATGCCATAGGATACAAGTTCTCATGCCTCAGAATTCAAGAAAATGGGTTTTTGGCTATACTGTGAACATAAAATTGTTTCTAAATTTATGCATGTGTAAAGGAGAAATGTGTTTATTTTACCTTTTAATGTGAACCTACCTAATTTTCAGTTCCCAAACTAATACATTAACTGAAACACAGCTATCTTTCTCCCTTACCTGAATCTTTCAATGCAATTCTCCAGTCAAAAAATACTTCATTCTCCAGGAGAATTTATCCTTTGAATATCAAAGATATCAGATGTCTGATCCACGTTAATTTAGAGCAGGGTTTTTAGCGTGGCTGCCCCTGTTATGTGGAAATCCATTCCTGTTGATATATGAAAGAAACCCACTATCTGCATTTTCGGGGGGGGGGGATTCCATTTGACTTCCAAGGTACGACTGTACAACCTATAATGCCCTCTCTGACATGTGAATGAATGAACTTTATTACGGTCACAGACCAGGATAAAAAACAAACAAATATATAAATAAAATAGCAGTTAGGATTTTTTTAACTGATAAATGTTGGAGCAAATAAGGACAAAGAAACAAGCATAGGATAAAACCTCTGAATAAAATACAAGATTAAACACGGATAATGGATGGATAAAAACTGATAATTAAAACAGATAAAAACTAAAAACAAATAAAAACATGCAGTTAAAACAACTGTAAGGGCGTAAAAACTAAAAGACTCACAGTTAAAACAAGTATAAGAGGCTGCAGAGTAGAAGCCTCTGAAATAGAGGACACAGGCATTAGAAACTGATGTGCAGATATGGTTAAAACAGACAATTAAAACAATGTGCAACAATAAATTTAGGAACAATGTGCAACAATAAACTATCCCAGGGAGTTGACTCAAGAGTCACCCATGGAACCAAGTTTGGGGATTTTCATGCCGGACTATTTTGAGTTGGGCGATGGTCTGCGTCTACAGATTTGTACACAGAATCTGGCGACCATCCAGGTCTTCTTCTGATCTTTGCCTAACAGCAAAAGGTCAAATGTTTGCTTTTGCGGGAGGTCAGCGAGCCTTACCAGTAGGGGATCAATGACCTTACTACGTGCCTCTTCATAAAAGGGACATTTAAAGAACAAGTGTTCTGGGCTTCCTATCTCCCAATGGACAGGTGCAAAGTCTCTGGGCATAGGGGACTTCTCTAAAGGCTCCATCCAGGACCGGCGAGGAAAGAGCCACGCTTCTGGCGAGTGCAAAGGCCCTTCTTGCATTTCTAGATACGAGAAAGAAGAGATATGCTGCCGGTGCGGATATGTATCTCTCGATTTCTCCAATTCTGTAGTCGGGGTACTTTGCGCAGTCCTGTTGTCTCTCGGTATCTAATATTCTTTGCCTGACCGTGGCTTTTGCCTGGCCCAAGCCCAGACTTAGAAGGGCTTGAGGGGCAAAACCCAGTTTCTGGAGGGTGTTCAGAACTGCAGTCTGCCAGCCTGACTGGAATTGGTCGCAGAGGATCAGTGGGGCTATCCCTCGGGGGAGCAGATTCGATGTCAGCCATTTGTAGATTGATGTTAAACAAATGCTAGCCTCCACTCTCATCATCCCCGTTTCCAATCTCACCCATGCGTTTGAGACACATCTGGGGACTTGGAGGAGAGCTCTAAGAAGTCTAGATTGAACTCTCTCAAGGGGGGAGAAAGCAGAGGAAGGCGTACCCAAAAGGAACCATACAGGAGTTGTGCCAAAGTTTTGGCCTTGTATAATTTTAGAGCTGTGGGAACGAAGAAGCCCCCTTGCGCTCTGAAGAATTTAAGAATACAATTTGCGTTTTTTTCCACTGAACTCCCGATGGAGTTTATGTGTAGTTTGTTGGTTCCTGAGGCCTGTACCACCATTCCTAGATACTTGTAGTTTGTGACTTGTTCTAATTTATGGCCTTGGAGTTCCCAGCTTCTAAGCTTTGGTTTTTCCCCAAAAGCGAGTATCTTGGTCTTTTGATAGTTGATTTTGAGACATTCAGATTCACAGTATGCTGCGAGCTTTCTTAGTGCTCTTTTGAGTCCTATGCGGGTTCTAGATAGAATTACCGCATCATCGGCATATAGCAGGACCGAAATATGCCTATTTGCAAGCTTCGGCGGATGGAGTTTTGAGTCATTGAGTGCAGATACTAAGTTATTTAGGTAGAAATTAAATAGTAGAGGGGCCAATAGGCACCCTTGCCTGACTCCTTTGAAGGTTTTAATTGGGTCCGTTAGGTGTCCTAGGCGGCTGCACCTTTTTTTATTTTATTTTTTACTATGGCAGACCAACATGGCTACCTATCTGTAACTGAATTAAGAGCGTATAGTGAGGCGTGCCCTCCTGGTTTGTATTTGTCAATGAGATGCTGTAGCGTTAGGCAGTGATCTGTTGTGGACCTTCCAGGTCTGAAGCCCGCTTGTTCTATTGCCAAGATATCTTCATTCTCTAGCCATTCTGCAAACTTATTAAGGAGGTGCTTTGCGTAGTTTACTGATCACACTTAATAGGCTAATCGGCCTATAATTCGCTGCATCACTTCTGTTGCCCTTTTTATAGATTGGAACTATTATGGCTGTTCCCCATTCCCTTGGGATGCGGCAGTGTCATCTATATAGGTGAAGAGGGTGGCTAAGAAAGGTGCCCACCAATCTGCCTGTGCTTTTATCATTTCTGGCGTAATGCCATCTGAGCCTGGGGCTTTGGCCATTTTCAGTTGGTTTATATATGATTTCACTTCAGTTACTGAAACAGGCGGCCATTTAGCCAGTTGTTCTATATTATTATTCTGTAGTGGAGGTTCAGCGTCCTCGCACAAAGATTGGAAGAATGAGACCCACAGGCTAGGGGGAATTTGTGAGGTTAAGGGGGAAATAGCTTTATGGATGCCAGAAGCTACCAGTTTCCAGAATAGTGTCTGATCTTTTGCTTTTGCCGCACTAATTAATTCTAGCCAACATTTTCTGGTATAGGCTTTCTTTTGGTGGAGTATTAGGTCTTTATACTCTTTTTTTAGGGTACGGACAGCAAGATAGGCTCGATGTCTGACAGAATTTTCGGCTGTCAGGGCAGCTTTGTAAGCATTTTGCAGGGCTTTCTTTGCCTCAAAGCAGGTGTAATCAAACCAGGGTTTATTTGATGTTATTGGTTTAGTTGGCCTTTTCTCTGTGGTATTAAAAAGATAGGGTTTAAATTGTTGGAGCAGGCTCTCATATTTGGTGACTCGTTTAATGGAGACACCTGGAGGTGAAAAGGGAAATGGTCCCCCTCTACTCTGACATGTGATTTTCCCCCTCATCCACTGGCAGATTATTTACACAGAATTTGCCTTCCAGACCATATTGGACACTCAGTAGGTTTTATTTTTTTGTAAAGTGAATTCACGTGTACCATTTGGTTAACTTGAGCAAAGTGAGAGCAGTATTAAGAAGCGAAAACATACATATATTAGCCAATTTCCTGCTCAACCTGGTAAATCTGTTGCATTCTGGGTTTTCTTTCCTTCATATTACAATATATCTAGATAAGACACAACAGGATTTGTATAGGCCTGAATCTGTTATCTAGGGGAAATTCCCACTAATATCTCTTCCTTCCTTTTGGGGAGAGCTTTCAGTTATTGCAGTGAGAGTCTTTTTTCCCCTTTTTTTGCTGAGGTAAAGTTGGTGTCTAATATCCTCACAGGCATCTTTCTCGGCCGCTCGGTTTGCCCACTGAAATCCCTTCGCGTTTAAAACAACACGTTTTGATGAACGATGGAAAGAAACCACCTACTGAATAAACATAAGGAATGAAATTCACTTCTGCTCTTCTCATGGGCTCCTTACAACATAGCACTGCTTTTGCAAAATAGCATGGGAAAGTTCACCGGCTTTTGTTCTGTCCTTTGCAGGACTTCTACCATAAACAAAACCCTGCCTGTAGAGTTATATGTTCCTATTTTCTTTTCCCATGAAGCTTTTCTCATTAACCTATAGGTACTTCAAGACTGACTGTCCATTTCCTTCCTCAAAACTTCCCTCCGAAAGCAACAGGTTCTGACGCTCTAGAACAAGCAGTTTTGTGTCAGTGTAGCCCAGAAACCCCAATTTTGGATATAGTTATCTGCATAATGTTTGAGACAGGAGAGTGGGGAGGAGTTGCTCCCCACAAGGCTTGCCCTACTCCTCCCCACCTAATATTTTTTCTCTCTTTCTAAAATTTAACTTGTAGAACATAGTTCATCCCCTCATCAGAATATGCCCCCCTATTAATTTATCCTCCTCTCCACCTGGTCTGCATATATTGCTGTATAGTACCGCATATATGTGAAAGGATGTGTGAAAATTCATATATTTTAGCTCTGGGCAGCAAGAATTAGACAAGTGTACAAATTTGTGTGTGTGACAAATTCCAGAGGAGCCATCCTATTAGGCTGCAATGGATTGCATTGGATTGTTTTGAAAGTCATTGCACCATGAGGTGGAAAAAAGACGCTCTCCGTCCTGTCCTGTATTTTGCCAAAACAAAGATGCCAACCTCAAATGCTTAGGAAAGCAGTGTCTACTGCTGCAGCAAACTGCTGGGAGAGGGCAAGAAAAGGCACTATGGGACTCAGTAATTTTAGATGACTTAATGGTCTTATTCGACAGGTCTCTTTAGAAGGTGATGTGTGGGGATATTTTTCCAGCCAGAACGCTTTACTAAGCATTCATTCTGATTTGTTTGCAAAGAGGTTAGACAATGTTGTTTCAGTCAGTTGATGTCCGACCGCTTTCCAGTGCCTTTTCCCACCTTATCACAGAATAATCTGGGCATTGGAAAGGTGGGTTTGTGGCCTCCAAGCACCAAATCAGCTGGAATTGCACAAGGTGAATTTGCTGGTATGCAATTGAATCCCACCCCAAAATAGGAACAAGTCTTTGCTGCATTTAGTAGTAGTAGTAGTAGTAGTAGTAGTAGTAGTAGTAGTAGTACAATTTATTACCTACCTCGCTGTGGTCTCAACCACTGAGCCTCTTGGGCTTGCCGATCGTAAGGTCGGCAGTTCGAATCCGTGCAATGGGATGAGCTTCTGTTGCTCTGTCCCTGCTCCTGCCAACCTAGCAGTTCGAAAGTACATCAAAGTGCAAGTAGATAAATAGGTACCGCTGCGGCGGGAAGACAAACAGCGTTTCTATGCGCTTTGGCTTCTATCATGGTGTCCCGTTGCACCAGAAATGGTTTAGTCCTGCTGGCCACATGATCCGGAAAAAGCTGTCTGCGGACAAACGCTGGCTCCCTTGGCCTGAAAGCAGAAATGGGCACCACACCCCATAGTTGAATTTTACTGCACTTAACCGTCTGGGGGTCCTTTACCTTGCCCACCCTTCATCCAAAGGTAATTTTTTGTATAAAATAGTCACATTTTTTAAAAGGTTTGGGATGTTGATCAGGTCAACCAAAGGGCTGGTTAAAAAGGAACATTTTTGCCTGGCACCTAAAGGTGTTTAATGAAGGTGCCAAGTGAACCTCCCTGGGGGAGAGCATTCCACAGACGGGGAGCCACTACAGAGAAGGCCCTGTTCTCGTGTTGCCACCCTCCAGACCTCTTGAGGAGGAGGCACATAAAGGAGGGCCTCGGAAGATGATCTCAGGAACCGGCTAGGTTCATACGGAAAGAGGCGGTCCTGAAGTATTGCGGTCCTGTGGGTTTCTGTGACCTGTTTCCATGGAAGGCAGCAAAATGTGATTTCTGGAGCTGTGTAAATCTGAAAGTTGCCTTCCCCACCCCTTCCCCTCGGCTTTCTAACCAAATCACCTCAAAATGCCAACTATTAGTCAAATCTCATTACTTCCAAATGATAGAAGAGAAGCATCTATGCAGGATTTACTGGGCTTTGGGTCGACCTTGAACTTTAATTAATGTGTGTGACTCATCAGCCACCAAATTAGTAATTCTCTCTAAAAGATCTCAGAATTTGCCCTTGTAGTTCCAGCCTTGAAATTTCCCAGACGTGCCACATGAAGGAGGTCTATCGTTTGACCTATCCGTTTATTATATGCATGCAAATTTGAGGTTTAGGTGGGGTGGGTGTACATCGGAAACAATAAAGTCAGTTTTGCAACTGGGCACATCGCAAGAACTTGATGTGCCAGTGAATTGTTGTGTACAGAGGTGGCCATTCGAACCAAGAACAATGTTGAGACATTAATCAAGGAAGTGCCAGGAGAGCATAAATGAACGGTTTCCAAACCAAACATTCCTTATTTTTGCATTAAAACGGGAGAGGGAAGAATGAGAAGGGAAGGACAACGTGTTTTGCCGTTATACAGAGCTGAGTTCAAATTCCAGCCTTGAAATGACACACAGCATATTTCCAAAGCTAAGTGGCTTCCGGCTCTTATTCACAGCCGGGCTGCAGGACAACCAAAAGCAGTAGCTGGAACCACACAGTCATGAAAAAAGCAGTATTTTGGCTAAGAAACAAAAAAGGGCAGCCTAGGTTTTCTGAGCACAGCTCTTCTCCCCACCCCTTTTTTTTTCTTTTGCAAAATGTCCTCCCCTCCCCCAATTTACTCACCCTTTACATGGCAAAGGCCCTTACCCCTCCAACATTTCTCTGATGAAAATCAGGAGGTCCTATTCAATTATTATATTATTATTATTATTATTATTATTATTATTATTATTATTATACCTCACCCATTTGACTGGGTTGTCCCAGCCACTCTGGGCGGCTTCCAACACATATAAAAACATAAGAAAACATTAAACATTTTTTTAAAAAAACTTCCCTATACAGAGCTGCCTTCAGATGTCTTCTAAGAGTCGTATAGTTACTTATCTCTGGTTCGGGAGTCACATAGTTCCATGACCGATTAAAATAGGGACATCCCTTCCATGCCCCCCAACATTTCTCCAATGAAAATCGGGACGTCCTAAGGAAAAGCGGGACATTCTGGGATCAAATCAGAAACCGGGATCCTGTAAATGCGGGGCTGTTCCTGGGAAATAGGGGCACTTGGAGGGTCTGCAGGCAATGTGTCCTTTTCCTCCACCATGCCACTGATGTCATACAAGGGTTGCCAGTACAGTGGTACCTCTGGTTGCGAACAGGATCCGTTCCGGAGGCCCGTTCGCAACATGAAAACAGCACAACCCGCAGCGGCGTGTCTGCGCACGCGCAGGTTGCAATTTTGCGCTTCTGCGCTTGCGCGAGCAGCGAATGCTGGAAGTAACCTGTTCCGGTACTTCCAGGTCGCCGCAGGACGTAACCTGAAAGAACATAACATGAAGCAAATGTAACATGAGGTATGATTATGATGCTCACAGGTGCCACCAAAACATCTTATGCTGCCTGCAAAGGGTCTCCAGAAATTTCCAGTTCTGTGTCATGCTCCCACTGGATTCATTTTGTGATATGCCACCCCCCACTCCACTCCACCACATGACACCCATAGCACTTTTTTTTTTCTTTTTCCAAAATTCCAAGTGTTGCCACTGGTCAAAAAAGCTTGCCAAACCCTGATGCAGTGCCAGATTTACGTACAGTGGTACTTTGGGTTACAGACGCTTCAGGTTACAGACGCTTCAGGTTACAGACACTTCAGGTTACAGACTCCGCTAACCCAGAAATAGTACCACGGGTTAATAACTTTGCTTGAGGATGAGAACAGAAATTGCGCGGCAGCAGTGCGGCGGCTGTGGGAGGCCCCATTAGCTAAAGTGGTGCTTCAGGTTAAGAACAGTTTCAGGTTAAGAACGGACCTCCAGAACAAATTAAGTTCTAAATCCGAGGTACCACTGTATAAGCTAAAAAATATATAGCTTAGGGCCCCACTCTCTTGGGGGCCCCCAAAAAAAATTAAAGGAAAAAAACAACTGGATGTATATTTCCAAAATACAGTGGTACCTCGGTTTACGAACTTAATCCGTTCCGGACGTCCGTTCTTAAACCAAAACCGTTCTTAAACCGAGGTGCGATTTCCCTAATGACACCTCACACCGCCGGTGCCCTTCCACCGTTCGGCTTCCATTCTTAGACTGAGGTAAAACTTGCAAACCAGGACACTACTTCCAGTTTTGCAGAGTTTGTAAACCGAATCATACGTAAACAGGGCTGTTCTTAAACCGAGGTACCACTGTATAAGGTAAAAAACAAATAAAACCTGTATACAGCAACAGTGTTTTGTGTTGTGTAGGCTCCTATGATGTACGTCATGGGCCGGCCTGCTAGCCTGCTCCCTAATATATCACTGGTTTGCTCATTTCTGTATATAGGGCGCCTACATTCTGCATGTGCAAATGACTTTAGATATCTATGAGGTCCATAAATTATCATATAGCATATATTCAACACAAAAAACAGCAACAATTTGTTGTTGACAAAGGACAGCTGGACATACAAAGGACCCCATTACCTTCAGTAGAATAGAATAGAATAGAATAGAATAGAATAGAATAGAATAGAATAGAATAGAATAGAATAGAATAGAATTTTTCCCCAGACACTCTGGGTGGCTTCCAACAGAGTATTAAAATACAGTGGTCTGTTAAACATTAAAAGCTTCCCTAAATAGGGCTGCCTTTGGATGTCTTCTAAAAGTCTGGTAGTTCTTCTTCTCTTTGACATCTGGTGGGAGGGCATTCCACAGGGTGGGTGCCACTACCGAGAAGGCCCTCTGCCTGGTTCCCTGTAACTTGGCTTTTCGCAGTGAGGGAACCACCAAAAGGCGCTCGGCGCTGAACCTCAGTGTCCAGGCTGGATGATGGGGGTGGAGACGCTCCTTCAGGTATACTGGGCTGAGGCCATTTAGGGCTTTAAAGGTCAGCGCCAACACTTTGAATTGTGCTTGGAAATGTACTGGGAGCCAATGGAGGTCTTTCAGGACCGGTGTTATGTGGCCTTGGCGGCCGCTGCAAGTCACCAGTCTAGCTGCCACATTCTGGATTAGTTGTAGTTTCCAGGTCACCTTCAAAGGTAGCCCCACGTAGAGCGCATTGCAGTAGTCCAGTTGCTTAGGGCCTCATCAAACCTAAATCCAGCCCTGCCCTGATGCAACATATGGACCAGGCACTCGATATCAAAACTGGCTCAATTTGACCGGGCTCCATTTTTGCTATCTGCCACCACTATGCTACCTCCCTGGCCAACAATTTCTGCAGGGCCAAAGGTTCCCCATCGCTGGTATAACCCAGTTAGTCGTATTATTCTTCCATTCTTTATCACCTTCTCCTCCTTCTTGGCTGAGAGCAAGAGTGAGCAACTGCCTTGTAAACTGTCCATCTTTATTTCCTCTCAGACATACTGAGGAATACTTGCTTTTTTTGCCCTGGGGAAACTTGGACAACTTTGTTGTACAGAAATAGGATTCTAGGGCACAAGCATTTCTCCGAGCTCTCGAAAAATCTGCCTTTTGTTCTCTTGTGGCTTTTGGCATTTGTTACTGTTTCCAAAGCAGGATATGCATAACGCCGAACCAAACTTAGCTTCTTTTAACTTCTCGGAGGAGATAGTAACAGGAGGAAATGAGCTGGGGTAAACCTCTTGGGTCCTCTTGAATTATGCCGTGCAAATGGAGCATTGCATGTGGGTGTCGATCCTGCAAATTCCACCCACCTCCCCACCAAAATGCAGTTTATGGGTTTGCAAAGCTTCATTCTACATTCATCTAAGGGCAGGTTCCCAAGCAGAATAGTGCATAGTTGTGGATTCTCACAACTGTTTACTTCCCCAAAAGCAAAAACTTCCATTACAAAGATTGACTTATTCACCGGACTAACTTACATTCTGATGGCTGGGGGGAAAAACCACTCATAGGAAAGATTACCTGTTGTGCAAAAATTCTCCTCTGGAGTACTTGCAGTTTTTTAAAGAAAATAACAACCCCTTTAAACAACACAACATCAATCTTCTTGAAAATAGAGATATGCTCACTGAAACAGACTGCTGTCCATTAATAAATTGTATGTAAATTTAGTAGAACACACTCCAGACGATTTTTAATGCTCTTATTAAGCAGATCATTAGAATAATTTGGCGACTTCCCAGCTCAATATTCTCGTGCTTACACAGAAATAAGTCCCACTGTGTTCAGTGGGGTTTATTCATTAGTAAGCATGTTCACGAGTCCAGCCTTTGGCTTCAATCCTATATCCACTTATCTGGAAGTAAGTTCCACTGCATACAGTAGGACTTAAGGTAAAGGGACCCCTGACCGTTAGGTCCAGTCACGGACGACTCTGGGGTTGCGGCGCTCATCTCACTTTACCAGCTGAGGGAGCCGGCGTACAGCTTCCGGGTCATGTGGCCAGCATGACTAGGCCGCTTCTGGCGAACCAGAGCAGCACACGGAAACACCGTTTACCTTCCCGGCGAACGGTACCTATTTATCTACTTGCTCTTTGACGTGCTTTTGAACTGCTAGGTTGGCAGGAGCAGGGACCGAGCAACGGGAGTTCACCCCGTTGTGGGGATTCAAACCGCCGACCTTCTGATCGGCAGATCCTAGGCTCTGTGGTTTAACCCACAGTGCCACCCGTGTCCCAAGCATCTGGGTACAGTAGGACTTACTTCGGTGTAAATGTGCATGGGATTGCACTTTTAATGTGTATTTAACCTCCCAGTGTCATTGTAGCATCAGAGAATACTATTGACCTAAAAGGAAAAATGGAATTGATCTTCTGAATCACCTCCATCACTAAGGGAGGAAAATGTGTGTGGTGGGTGCGGTGTGCCTTGGGTGTCATCCCTGGGGGGGTGACATCACCGCCCCCAGGTGCACAGCATGTGTGCCACTCCAGGTGCCAGAGCAGCTAGCGCTGCCTCTGACCTCCATGTCCCCAAAACATCATGTTGGAGCAGTTTATAGACACATCTGTTTGGGAGAAATATATCTGAGATTTGCTGCTCTGCCCAGCCTACAATTCAGGTGAATTGCTGCCCACGCACCCACCCCTAAGCTGGCATAAATATCCAGAGAAAATAAAACCAACCCTTGCCAAATTAACAGCTTAATTATGCTCACCCAAAGCCAACAAGTGCTGCTTAGAAACATCTGACAGCTCTTTGCTTATCACATGTGAGCTCAGTTCTCAGCTGGAAATGTAGCCGGGGGAGAAACTGAGAGGAGGGGAAATGGGATGGGAAATCTGTGAAAAGAGCATGACTGGCTGACTGGAACAATGAACAAGACCCTCCATGCTGCAACATTTTGTTGCAGCTCTTTATCTCCTTTGCTAATCCCTTGAGCGTGGGTAGGCAAACTAAGGACCGGGGACCAGTCGCCTTCTAAATCTGGTCCATGGACGGTCCGGGAATCAGCGTGTTTTTACATGAGTAGAATGTGTCCTTTTATTTAAAATGTATCTCTGGGTAATTTGTGGGGCATAGGAATTCGTTCATTTTTTTTTTCTTTTCCAAAATATAGTCCGGCCCCCCACAAGGGCATCTTTGCTACATTGCTTTTGAAACAGCGTGAATGCTGATCTTACTTCTAAGGTGATCTTTCAGGAAGCAGCGCATCAAACCACCCTCCCCTCCCTCCCTTAGCCCTTAAAAAATCAATCTCGCACCCCCCCCCCCACCCACTTTTCCCTCTCAGGTAGCTGAAAAGCTAAGAACTGCTAAGTATGGTGCCAGCTTTGCTTCTTACAGAACCTGACCATCAATGAGAGCCCTGGGGGATTCCAGTTCAGGTTCTGGAGACTCGAATGACCCCCGAGAACCCAGAAGGTAGCCATTATAAACAGATAAATCAAGAAAACAAAAGGATTTTTCCCCTCTCTACCCCACCCTAAAAGCCTTTTATGGGGGCCTGAAAGTTTGAATAGTATCTCTGGGAGTAATTAGAAGAGGAGGTGGACTGGCACATTTTCACATACCACACATAGGCGGAGGGGCTTGTTATTCTCTTAATTCTTCCTATTAGAGGATGTCCCTATTGTTTCTGACAGCGCTGGCCGTGACCTGCTGGGGGTTCTCAAAGTGCAGTCCTCTTTCCCGCTCCCCAGAGCTGCAGATAAGTGTTTAGATGTAGGAGATGGATGGAGCTCGCAGAGAGCCTCTCGAATCCTGCTGATGCATAATGCCTTTAAGATCCTGCCTTTCCCCATCCTAATCTACAGAGGAAACAGGAAAAAGGAACTTAAAACTCCCTTTGCTTGCTCAGACAGCCACAGAGTTTTGTTTTAGCCCACTCTCGGTCTTGCAGTTAACTTGTTGCTTCCTGGGCCGGCGAGCATCACTCTGACGATGCAAGCAAAGAGCAACGACTAAGGGGTCTTTTACCACTGAAAGGGGCATCTGTTATTCCGTGAACTGGATGGATATACTTGGCAAAGCAGGGACTGTTTTGCCACTTCTGGTTTTCTGCGGGTTCAGCTTCATGCTTTCAGGTAAGACTCCTTCAGTTACTTGGGAGGGTCTGTCAGAGGATGTCAGTGAACTTCTGTAATGCACCAAGGAAAGGTCAGATTGCAAAATCCTTTTCCCTTGTCTCGTTTGATCCTGGAATCTTCTGTTCATTTTGTTCCAGAGAAGTCACCCGGCGATGCAGATTGTTATGACGGACTCCTGCCTGTCACGTTATTATTTTTTGAGAATTTGTTGCGGGGAGGGTGCAGGCAGATAACTTTGCAGGTGTTTGCTTGAGTCCAATATACATTTTAGATTGGTGTAATAAATCTTTTCGATAATGATGATATTGATGGTCATAATGCGACTGTTCCTAACTCGGTTCAGAAGTAGCACATCAACCGTCTGAGAATTTGCTGAGAAAAGGACTCCCAATTTTGTTCCCCGGGGCGCTTTGCAAATAAAATTGACACACCTACAATATCAGGGTGTGTTTTTACTTTTGAAATCTCTCATTACATCCCTTTCACTTTGCGAATCTAGGCACTAATGGGGTGAAACATTGTTGTGATAGATGCATTTAATGTGAGTGCTTACATTACAAACGGATTTAAATCACTGCTTAATGGCAGAGTTAGCATCCATTGTTTATATAGATTTGTGAGAACTGCAAAGTGTGGCATTTATTATAATTAGTGCTTGGCAATTAAACACAAGCTTTTAATGCCTGGAGATGTTTTGCTACTTCAGTCAAAGATAGTGATACTTAAAATGAGAAAATGTAGCTTGTTCCTTTTCCTTTTACCTTTTCTCTGTTTATCACAAGTATTGCTCACTTCCTTTATCTCCAGGCAGTCTTTCTACACTGCAACATTAAGGCTGCAATCCTAAACAAACTTGAGATGGGACCAATTTTATACTCACTCAGGAGTTAAGTCCCATTGAATTTGGCTTTTTAAAGGAGCTGTTTATAGGGATGCACTATAAGAAAAACTTTGCGAAGCAAGGCAGGTGGAATAAGAAAAGTAGAGCGAAACTTGTGATAACTAGCATGTTGACTCAGGTGGTCTGGGTTCAAATCCTCCATAGCCATGGGTTCACTGAATGAGTTTATCCAATACGTTTTTACTTACCTCACTGGTCCATCCGTACAATAGGAATAAGAGGAGCCCATTGCACAGTATGCTTGTGAGGGGAAATAAGAAGGGGAGGGAGCAGTTTTTTTTCACACGCCATCACTTATTGCTAACCATTTACTCTGGAGGGTTGATGCCAAAATCATTGCCGTGTTTATGATATTTCTATTATGACCTAGTCCCCTCTGTTAAAAAGAATACTTGTGCGTTGGTTCAGGAAATTTGAAAACTAGGTTGTAAAACATGCTATAAATAACAAAAAAAACATGCTATAAATAACAAAAAAAGGAGTCTAGAGTTCACCTCCAAAAACTTTCTATTCAGTTCTTCTGGGAGCAACAAAATCTGTATCTGATGAACTACTAGAACAGCCCTTCTCTAACTTGGCGCCCTCTAGATTTTGTTGGACTCCAGTGGTCAGGAATGGTGGAATTTGTCACCTGGCACCAGGTGGGCAAAGGCTTTAGAGTACTAGGACATCATCCCCACATTAGCTTCATTGAGCGTCAAGCACTTGAAGAGAAAACACGGCAGAAAAGTCCGTAACAAATGCTAACCTTCATACCTGTCTGAATACACAGTGGTTCCACAAGTATGGTCTTTGTGTAAATATCTGTACAGTGGGTACAATCCAAGAGAAAATGAGATGAATTTCAGCCTGTTAAAAATCAACAGGTTTAAATATGCTCGGTTCTTAGCTTGCAGCTTGCTTGGTGATTCACAAATGAGTTAGGAGACCCTGCATCTAGTGAGGCCTCAAATTTATTCAGGCTAAAAAGTTGCTATTGAACAGACGAGAAAGCAGAGATTGTAGGATGCTTTGTGTCATGTTAGGTTGTATGTTAAAACGTTATAGAAGGCCAGCTGCCAGCATACAGAAAGCCCATATGTCTGAACAGAAGTCAGTTTTGGAGAAAGGAAATGCACTTTTTGAGACTCCATGTGGGGTATTGGACAAATGGTAAACTTCCACCACGGAGAGCTGGGTTTGAATCCTGATCAGCACCCATGAGGTTCATTGTGTGACCTTTGCCAATCTCTGTGTCTTTCTCTCAGCCTAAGGTACTATCCAGGGGTAGTGTGATGATAAAAGCAGGGGGGAGGACACACCCCATTTTTCCCACTCGGTCCTCTTTGGAATAAATGGAGCTTTATTTAGTTTTTTTAAGTGAACTTAGCACACCTGCAGCTCTTTATATGAAACAACAACAGCTACTGTACCCCTTCTGCTCCCCCGGAGAGAATCTTTTCTCTTGTATGATGAGCAGCTGCCCTGAAGATACTTATTTTGGTAATTGTCCCATTGGCTCTGTCCTTGAAACCTCAACATTTAGCCCTTAAAATTACATAGGCATAGGTGGGAATGGGAGAGGAATGAAGGCAAGGAGAAGCCCTAGCACTGAAAACCCGCCAATCCACACGGCTCAGCTGCTTTAGGTGTGTTATGTAGCCACACCCATCTCAATAGATCTGTCAGCTTTCCCGCTTTTGTTCAAGTGTGATATCATGTTTCCTGGGGCGAGCCGTGGAAGACAATGCAAATACGCCTTCCTTTAGATACAACAGGCGGAGTCCAGGAAAACAGTATTGACATTCCCCCTGAGCAGGAGAGGCAGGAGAGTCAATGGCAGAGCTTTTAAAACTCGCTTAACCTTGCCCCCAAGTGGTGGTGGGGAAGGAAAGAAGGGAGGAGGTCTCTTGCGGGTGTTGCCACTGCCCAGAAGGCGAAAATCAACTCCACCCTTGTTCCAAGGTGGGGACAAGGCCTCCGAGCACGGCTGCCAAAGAAATTGCTTTCCCTCCCTTTCCTTGTGTAACCCCATAGATCTGCCAAAAAAACTGCTGCTGTAGGCAATAAAGGAAGGAATGTATTCCCCATTCCGACATAGGTGTAACTCCGATAAACAAAAATGCCCTTAAATGCCGAGTGAAGCCATTATGTGAAAGCAACAGAATGCAAAATCTACCAGCATAGGTAAAGGGTAAAGGGACCCCTGACCATTAGGTCCAGTCGTGACCGACTCTGGGTTTGCGGCGCTCATCTCGCTTTATTGGCTGAGGGAGTCGGCGTACAGCTTCCGGGTCATGTGGCCAGCGTGACTAAGCCGCTTCTGGCAAACCAGAGCAGCGCACGGAAACGCCATTTTCCTTCCCACCGGAGCAGTACCTATTTATCTCCTTGCACTTTGAGGTGCTGTCGAACTGCTAGGTTGGCAGGAGCTGGGACCGAGCAACGGGAGCTCACCCTGTCGCGGGGATTCGAACCGCCGACTTTGTGATTGGCAAGTCCTAGGCTCTGTGGTTTAACCCACAGCGCCACCCGCTGGTTTAAACTCCGTATGCCACGACATGTAGCAATATTATTATTACTAGGATTTCTTATCTGCCTTTCACCATAAATCTGCGTTCGAAATTAGCCAGGCGCCAGGTGCATTTTGCACCTGGTGCTCAACCACCTGCAACCAAGTGAAGATACCTGGGTGCCAGGATAGTGCCTGATGTCTCCACCATCTGGAGTCGCATGCCTGGGGATCCTAGGATCTGGACTATTTCCACATACAGTCAAATCTCAGTTGCCGAACGTAATCCGTTCTGGAAGACCGTTTGGCTTCTGAAATGTTCGACAATGGAGGCGCGGCTTCCGATTGGTTGCAGGAGCTTCCTGCACTCAAGCGGAAGCTGCGTCAGACGTTCGGCTTCCAAAAACGTTCGAAAACCGGAGCATTTACTTCCAGGTTTTCTGCGTTCAGGAGCCGAAACGTACCAAAACAGAGGGGTTCGGCAACCAAGGTTTGACTGTACCAGCAACACATCCTGCCGAATTCTATCTGTTATATTTTATTGGCACAATCCGAATGAATTTTACGAGCCAAAAAGTCATACAGTGGTACCTCGGGTTACATACGCTTCAGGTTACAGACTCCGCTAACCCAGAAATAGTGCTTCAGGTTAAGTACTTTGCTTCAGGATGAGAACAGAAATCGTGCTCCGGCGGCGTGGTGGCAGCAGGAGGCCCCATTAGCTAAAGTAGTACCTCAGGTTAAGAACAGTTTCAGGTTAACAATGGCCCTCCGGAGCGAATTAAGGACTTAACCTGAGGTATACCACCAGTGGCGTAGCGTGGGTTGTCAGCACCCAGGGCAAGGCAAGTAATTTGCGCCCCCTAACCCGTGGATTTGCGCCCCCTAACCCTAACCCCCAGATGTTGCGTCCGGTGCGGCCAGCCCCCCTGCACCCCCCACACTACGCCACTGTATACCACAGTATTGAGAAATACAACTTTCGAGCCGTCCGGCCTCAAAATGGCAACGAGGCATTCCGTTTTGGCAACCCTAACCCTGTTTTAAGGAGCCATTTGGCACCTAGCTTATATATCTGAGTTTCTAACCCTGCCATAAAGTCCCATGAGGTTCCAGGGAAGGTTTCAACAATATAAATATACATTTTAAAATCAGTTTTAAAATGTACACACACACAAATAACAATCAGAAGGAGAGACCATGGCTTAAAAATACCTTTCTTGGGTGTCCCAGGCTAAGTGAAAGAGGTGGGTATTCAGCATATGACAAAAACTATGCAATGAGATTACCAGGCACAGCTCTGTGAAGAAAGAAATTCCACAGATTAGGGGCTGCCTCAGAGACCGCCTTCTGCCAGCCTCAACCCCCTCTCACATTTCAACAACATTTGCTTCCTATATTTGATAGTGGTGGGAGAATTAGGAAGGCAAGGAACCAGTAGTTGTCACTAAGCAAACACAAAATAAAAAAATTCCTTCCAGTAGCACCTTAAAGACCAACTAAGTTAGTTCTTGGTATGAGCTTTCGTGTGCATGCACACTTCTTCAGATACACACGAAAGCTCATACCAAGAACTAACTTAGTTGGTCTTTAAGGTGCTACTGGAAGGAATTTTTTTATTTTGACTATGGCAGACCAACACAGCTACCTATCTGCAACTGTAAGCGAACACAGTTACACTTTAGCCATCTTCATAAATGAATTATGTGAAGGCAAAAGGTAAAGGTAAAAGACCCCTGGACAGTTAAGTCCAGTCAAAGGCGGCGATGGGGTTGCGACATTCATCTCGCTTTCAGGCCGAGGGAGCTGGCTTTTGTTCACAGACAGCTTTCCGGGTCATGTGGCCAGCATGACTAAACTGCTTCTGGCGCAAAGGGACACCATTATGGAAACCAGAGCTCATGGAAACGCTGTTTACCTTCCCGCTGCAGTGGTACCTACTTATCTACTTGCACTGGTGTGCTTTCGAACTGCTAGGTTGACAGGAGCTGGGACAGAGCAATGGGAGCTCACTCTGTTGCGTGGATTTGAACTGCCGACCTTCTGATCAGCAAGCCCAAGAGGCTCAGTGGGCAGTCATGCCCCATGCATTGGATATATGGACCTCTGTACGTGCAGCTCTTCGTGCATAGGCTTTTGTATAAGTCTTGCACCATCGGTGCTCCAGCTTCCACTGAATATTTCATGTACAGAAAGGTCTGTATTAACAGGGTTCCCCTGCTCAGTTGTCCACACTCAACACACAGCTGTTGGGGGGCAGGAAAGCCACGCAACACCAGGGAAAGGCGGACCCATGGTGCATTGCATGTCAGTTCCCTCAGACAATTAACACAACAAGGCAGCTTATCTTTCAGCCTGATCTTAAACCTGCTTACAGAGAAGTACAGTATACACCACTGTGTTCACAGAGACTTACTTCCTAGTAAATGTGCATATCATTGTAGCCTTAGCCAAAACAACAGCAGTCCCGGCAAACAGACTGGGCAAACTATGACTCAGATAGACACCTTTGCACAATATATTCATATTGCATATCCATATTTTATAACGGTACAGTGGTACCTCAGGTTACATACGCTTCAGGTTACAGACACTTCAGGTTACATACTCCACTAACCCAGAAATAGTACCTTGGGTTAAGAACTTTGCTTCAAGATGAGAACAGAAATCGTGCTCCGGCAGCACGGCAACAGTGGGAGGCCCCATTAGCTAAAGTGGTGCTTCAGGTTAAGAACAGTTTCAGGTTAAGTACGGACCTCCGGAACGAATTAAGTACTTAACCTGAGGTACCACTGTATGCCATTTTTAAAAAATAGTATGCAACGTTTTCCCTCCACAGAAAACGTTAAATATGTTATTTGAAATCTCCACATGTCACAAGGCTATTGCACAAGCAATTCTCTCTTAATTTTGAATCAGGGTCACACAAGCACCACAACCCCATGGGTAGGGGGGTTCAAACAAGACGTTAGTAAATTTAACGAATGCATGAGGGCGGGGGTCACAGACCTGCATAACCCTAGGCCTTTTCTCACCAGGCACAATGAGAAAGCCCCCCGACGGCTGCCCACACACCCTCCAAAGGGAATCTCTGTGTGAAATTATGCACACACCCTCCAAATGCATGATGAGGGGGCACCGCTAGCCTACGTGGTTCCTCAAGCCCCCTCATGCGTTCTTTCGATGCATGATACTCAGTTTTTGACAGTGGCTTGACACCTCCTCCCTTGGGTAGGTAGCAATGTGTATTGTCTTGCATGCTTCAAAATGTGGTAAGCTAACCCTACTGCATTTGGGAGACCACCCTGCATATTCTGTTGGGTGGAGCCCAGGACATATTGTCCACAGCCCTATCCTCCTGAGGGACGCGGGTGGTGCTGTGTTCTCAACCACTGAGCCTCTTGGGCTTCCCAATCAGAAGGTCGGCGGTTCGAATCCCCGCGACGGGGTGAGCTCCCGTTGCTCTGTCCCAGCTCCTGCCAACCTAGCAGTCTGAAAGCATGCCAGTGCAAGTAGATAAATAGGTACCCCTGCAGTGGGAAGGTAAACAGCGTTTCCATGCGCTCTGGTTTCCGTCACGGTGTCCCGTTGTGCCAGAAGCGGTTTAGTCATGCTGGCCACATGACCCAGAAAGCTGTCTGTGGACAAACGCCAGCTCCCTCGGCCTATAGAGAGAGATGAGTGTGCAACCCCAGAGTCATCCGCGACTGGACCTAACAGTCAAGGGTACCTTTACCTTTACCCCTTTCAAATACAGTTTGATGGGCGTTTCCCGTTTCAAACTGGTTAATCTTAAAGGTGTCACACAAAACTGTTAACACGGGACTCGCAAAATGGGAAATGATTATTCCCCTCCCCTAAACATTCCTGTATCGAAATTGGTTTTGCTTGTAACTTACTTAAAACCTTGATCGTTACCCTAAGTGGTGATACATTACAAAAACCAAACCTTTGACTGGTCTTAACTGTCCAGGGGTCATTTTCCTTTACCTTTTTACCTCCTGACAACACCACTGAAGGTATAGGTTGATTCAGCTCAGTGCTATTTTTCTAGAAAAAGAGGTGCCGGAACCAGTGGCATCGCTTGGGGAAGGCCAGCGGGGCAGTGGCCAGGAGTACCTTTGTGGGGGATATTTTACTCTTTGCTGCCCTGCCAGACCCACGCCATTTTGCAATGCCGCAGGGCTGGCTGAGGAGGATGCGACAAGCATGTGCCCTCCCTCCTCCCACAGCCTCTCAGCATCACAAGGCAGCATGAGTGTGTCCTTTGGGTGCATGTGAGTTATGCTCACCAAGGGCTGTGGGCGAGAAGGGGCACAGTGCGGCCCCACTTGGTGGTGGTGGGCTGGTGGCAGCATGGGCTGGGCACGGGCTCCATTCACCCTCCACACTCTGAGCCTTGCCCCCCGGATACACGCACCCCCGGACGCATTGTAGGTGCCCACAATGCCACTGGGCAAAACTCCCTACGATCACTTTCCTTGTTCTCTTATAATGGCAACGGTGCCCACCTGAGAGGTGACGGAAATGCGTTCAGGTGAGTTCCAGGTGAAAAGAAGGCCTGATTTGTCTCTTCAGTACACAGCAACCATATGAGAATAATAATACTCCAATTTTCTGGATCATGGATTGGCTATATTATCTAGATATTGACGTTTTTCAGATTGGCTCAGACAACTGTATCTGTTGGGGGGATTTGAATATTCACTGAGGGGGTTTCTCAACCAGCCCATGCAAGAGTTTCTTTTCAAGTTGTTGTTGTTGTTGTTGTTGTTGTTGTTGTTGTTGTTGTTGTTGTTGTTGTTGTTGTTTCTACCCCGCTCATCTGGCTGGGTTTCCCCAGCCACTCTGGGCAGCTTCCAACAGAAGATTAAAAATACATTAAACCATCAGTCATTAAAAACTTCCCTAAACAGGGCTGCCTTCAGATGTCTTCTAAATGTAATGTAGTTGTTTAGTTCTTTGACATCTGGTGGGAGGGTGTTCCACAAGGCGGGTGCCACTACCGAGAAGGCCCTCTGCCTGGTTCCCTGTAACTTGGCTTCTCGCAGTGAGGGAACCACCAGAAGGCCCTCAGCACTGGACCTCAGTGTCCAGGCAGAACGATGGGGGTGGAGATGCTCCTTCAGGTATACAGGACCGAGGCTGTTTAAAGGTCAGCACCAACGCTTTGAATTATGCTCAGAAACGTACTGGGAGCCAGTTTAGGTCCTTTGGGACCGGTGTTATGTGGTCTCGGCGGCCGCTCCCAGTCACCAGTCTAACTGCCGGATTTCGGAACTGCCGCATTTCGGAACTTTCCGGGTCACCTTCAAAGGTAGCCCCACGTAGAGCACATTGCAATAGTCCAAACGGGAGATAACCAGAGTATGCACACCTCTGGCAAGAGAGTCCACGGGCAGGCAGGTCTCATCCTGCGTACCAGATGGAGCTGGTAGGTAGACAGCTGCCCTGGACACAAAATGGACCTGTGCCTCCATGGACAGCTGTGACTCCAAAATGACTCCCAGGCTGCACACCTGGTCCTTCAGGGGCAATAGTTGCCCCATTCAGGACCAGGGAGTTTTGTTCTGAATCTCACTAGTTACTCAGTTTTGTGGCCTTCCAGTGCCTTAATTGTGGTGCTACAGCAAAAATGCCTGGGAGGCCTCCCTACACAACAATTCACTTTTACATGGAAAAGTTAGTGTGAACTATTGTCTTGCATTGATTTTATATGCATGCCCAGATTGGGAGTATCATGCCCAAGTTCAAACAATTTTATCCATGAAAATAGGGGTAGGGGACCTGTGCCCCTCCATATGTTGGACTACATGCCCCATCAATTCCAGCCAGCATGGCCTGTGGTCGGGAATGATGGGATTTGTAGTGCAACAACATTTACCTGAATATGAAATGATACTTCAAAAAGTAACCGAAACCCTCCCCTCTCAGTCACACGCATGAGACTCAGGCCAGTCACTTTTAGATAAAGTAATGCATAACAATCATTCTCAAACGTAGCCACGTCGATTTCCAGTAACAATTCTACAGCACCACACAAAAGTACCTAAAAGCCTAGAAAGCAAAACCAAAAGAGGAAAAATATATCAGGGCAAAAGGAACTAAGAGCAAAAGGAAATGCTGTTTGCAACTTTGCTCCACTTAGCAAAATCAAGAGGCTACACAAGAGGCGAGCTAAATAGGGGACTGTTTCAACGGGGGAAAATAATAATTTTAAAGCCCTGTCTGTTATCTCTCTTGGAAAGTTGTAATCTGTTCCACCTTCCATACAAAGCTGATAGGGAGGAAATGTGAAGTTAGAAAGGAAACTTAATGATTATTCTGCAAAAACATGTCAACAGTTTCTTAGGCAGCGTGATTGTGTTCCATAATTTTATTTTGTGAGTTGCACGTACGCGCACACACACACACACACAAAACATGTTTTTTTTATGGCTGGGATATTTTCTGAGCTTAAGCTATTTTCACACTGGAGGCAAATTGGTGAACTATGGGCAATGCTCTCCATTATAAATAGGGAATACTGCTTGACCAAGCATTGGCAGTTTGTCCCTGGTATTCAAATAGAGGGGCATAGGCATGGTTCTCTCATTTGGTCTTCAGCATTACCTGCCGACATAGTGAACTGGTGTGTGAATCAATCGGCCAGGTTTTCTGTGACCGAATGCCTCAGCTCTGCCAATCCCAAATACCGGACAACACCATTACTGGCCCCAACAACATCACACATACCATCTCGGGACTATTTAATTGCTCATCGTCTAACATTGTGTATGCCATCAAATGCCAACAGTGTCCTTCAGCTCTCTATATTGGACAAACAGGCCAAACCTTACGCCAAAGAATAAACGGACATAAATCTGACATCAAGAATCACAAAACAGAGAAACCAGTAGGAGAACACTTCAATCTCCCAGGACATTCTATACAAGATCTCAAAGTAGCTGTTTTACTACAAAGGAATTTCAGAAATAGACTGGAAAGAGAAGCTGCTGAATTGCAACTCATTACCAAACTTAAAACAATGGAGAGACCTGGTCTGAACAGAGACATTGGATTCTTATCTCATTATACATGACTAAGCCATTTCTCACCTTCTCACCCCTTGCCTTTTCCTGTAAGACCTATTACAGTCGTTAAGAGTCGTCAACAGGCACATCTCAGCTATCTGCCAATCTCCAATTCCCATCACCCTTCTGAGTAATACCCCTCCCCACCTTCTCACTATATAGAAGGATCTGGCAACTTCTGTTTCAGTGTATCTGAAGAAGTGTGCATGCACACGAAAGCTTATACCAAGAACTAACTTAGTTGGTCTTTAAGGTGCTACAGGAAGGATTTTTTTTTATTTTGACTATGGCAGACCAACACGGCTACCTATCTGTAACTGAATCCCAAATACGGTACTTCCTAGGAAGTGAGCAGAACATGTGGACGTACCAAGACAGAAACGGAGTCAGCAATCTCTTTGGGTGGGGGACATCGTCGTGTGTTCTGGAACTGGAAGGCAGTAAGAGTGGCAAATTATACTTGGAGAAGCAAGTGGTTTTCATATAGCGCCACAATATGCGTGGAACGTGGAACCCTGACAAGAGGATCAAGGTCAAAGTTCTAAAACAGGATAATGGCCTTGAATCTAGGTATTCAGTGAACTGGATTTACAAGGACAAGGTATAGTGTGTGTGTGTGTGTGTGTGTGTGTGTGTGTGTGTGTGTGTGTGTGCCTCATAAAAAGGGACACCGGTGGCACTGTGGTCTAAACCAGTGTGGTCTAAACCAGAGAGCCAGTGTGGTGTAGTGGTTAAGAGCGGTAGTCACGTAATCTGGGAAACCGGGTTCGTGTCTCCGCTCCTCCACATGCAGCTGCTGGGTGACCTTGGGCCAGTCACACTTCTGTGAAGTCTCTCAGCCCCACTCACCTCACAGAGTGTTTGTTGTGGGGGAGGAAGGGAAAGGAGAATGTTAGCCGCTTTGAGACTTCTTAAAGGGAGTGAAAGGCGGGATATCAAATCCAAACTCTTCTTCTTCTTCTTCTAAACCACTGAGCCTCTTGGGCTTGCTGACTGGAAGGTTGGCGGTTCGAATCCCTGTGACAGGGTGAGCTCCCATTGCTCTGTCCCAGTTCCTGCCAACCTAGCATTTCAAAAGCACACCAGTGCAAGTAGATAAATAGGTACCACTGTGGCAAGAAGGTAAACAGCGTTTCCGTGCGCTCTGGTTTCCGTCACGGTGTCCCGTTGCGCCAGAAGTGATTTAGTCCTGCTGGCCACATGACCCGGAAAGCTGTCAGTTGACAAACGCCGGCTCCCTCGGCCTGAAAGTGAGATGAGCGCCACAACCCCATAGTCACCTTTGATTGGACTTAACTGCCCAGGGGTCCTTTACCTTTACCTTTTACCTCATAAAATTGTCTGATCAGGTAAGATGTGTAGCTGTGGCATGATCTCAAGTGTGATTCCAGTATTATTATCAAGTTGAGGTGCAGACCCTCCGAGTGTCCCTCTTTTCCAGGAACAGCCTCAGATTTACAGAAGCCGCCTCGGTTTCCGATTTGTTCCCAGGATGTCACGCTTTTCCTTAGGACATCTCTATTTTCATCAGAGAAATGTTGGAGGATATGGAGGTGGTTGGACTCTTTCATTCAAATCCTTATTCCTTAAGTGGCAAATTGTCTTCATAGAGAGGTGAAAGGACAGAAAGAACAGCTGGTATCAAAGGTCTGTTTGAAGGAGACACAGAGGAGCTTCAGCGTTTTGCAGACAGTTGTCTCCTAGCTCTCCCTGTGGGTTTGTTCTGAATTCAGGTCGTTTTGCTCCACGTTCCTGATAAAATCCCAATGCGCAAAACATATGGGATAAATGAATGAGTAGGACACCAAGTGACGTGTCTGAGCTTGCTAGCTGGCTGAAGTGAAATCAAGGTATTAAAGCAAGAATGCTGCCTTGGAAGCCCCCAAAAGTGATGGTAACTTTCCCACGGGCATTAGAGCATTTAAAGTTGCAAGCTTTTTAAGAGTGTGGAGTCTGGAGCAGGAGAGATACCCACAATGCACTTCAGTGCTCTCGGGTCAACATATTTTAATCAAGTGTGTTAAAACAGCTGCCTGCTAAACAGCTGTGTCATGGGCACAAATATATACAGTTGTACCGGTTTGCAAACGTTCTTTGCAAACCAAATATCTGACGTGGCTTCCACAGCTTCCGATTGGCTACAGGAGCTTCCTGCATCCACTCGGAAGCTGTGCCTTGGTTTTTGAACATTTTGGAAGTCGAATGGACTTCCGGAACAGATTCCGTTCGACTTCCGAGGTACCGCTGTGTTTCAGCTTTAGCTTTTTGCAGCATGGCTATACAATGATTGGGAAAGTTTCAACTCTTGAAGGTTTTTTTTGCCTGGGATGCAATTCAGAAGGGCACATTAACCCTGTAAGAAAGGAAGGAAATGTTTTATTGGAGGGTGGACTATGGTTACATTAACGAGGTGTTAACTGTGCTTGCAACGAACCATTTGCACACTGTAGGGTTCATTTTAGAGGCTCGGTGAGAGCCAGGGCGCTCCTCACATCGTTGCAGCTCGACTTATCCCTGGGGGGCAGGGGAAGCCAGCTGGCAATGTGGCACAGAGGAACTCCCCAGCTGCAGCAGGAGCCGGGGAGCTCCCCAAATCGTTGCCACTCATCTGAGGGCAGGGAAGAAGAGAGGTAATGCCACATGCTGGAACACCTCCCTCTCGGCAGCAGAAGCAGCCGGACTAACCAATTGGAAGGTCAGCGGTTTGAATCCCCGAGACAGAGTGAGCGCTCCCATGGCTCTGTCCCAGCTCCTGCCAACCTAGCAGTTCGAAAGCACACCAGTGCAAGTAGATAAATAGGTACCACTGCAGCGGGAAGGTAAACGGTGTTTCCGTGCGCTCTGGTTTCCATCAGTGTCCCATTGCGTCAGAAGTGGTTTAGTTCTGCTGGCCACATGACCCAGAAAGCTGTCTGTGGACAAACGCTGTCTCCCTCGGCCTGAAAGCGAGATGAGGCCCACAAGCCCACAGTCACCTTTGGCTGGACTTAACCATCCAGGGGTGTTTTACCTTTTACCTTTCAGATGCCACAAGGGCAAATATATTGAATCTTCCCCTTTCATTTGCTAATCCATTCTGAATTTGCCCCATTGCTAGTAAATAGTAGGAATAACCCAGCAGCAAAGAAGACTTTAAGAGACATAACTTCAATAAAAGAAGTATTTCCATTAACGTAAGATGAGAGGCATTTCTTTCAGCAATCATTTCTGTAGAAAGCATTAATATATTAATTGACTATGCATGTTCTTTTCCGAAGGCTTTCTTTGTCCATTAGGTAATGCATAGCTATCTGTTCAAAGAGTGTGATTGTGACAATCTCATTGGGAGTTGCCAGTATAAGTGTGTTTCAATGTGCTTCATCCTACCCTAGTGGAAAAACGCTGATACATAAATGTGCCCCGCTCCCTTTGATAGAGAGCCAAAGTGCACATGTTAAAAACCTATGGGAAACCCTGGCTTTCTTCGTATTCTGCATCTTAGCGCATTACTTCTATAACTCAGGAAGCTCTTTGAAAACTTGACCAAACTTAGTTTGGTCCTATGGAGGTTCCACTGCGCATATGCAGAGTGCAGCTGACTCTAAACATAAAGGTGAAACCAAAGAGTAATCACATGCTTTACTACCCAGCGCATTCAAAATCACATATTAGCTGGAAGCACACTTGACATACCTTGCTGGGGCAGAGCAGGATCTCTCCAGAAACAACCTCAATTAACACAGACATTGCAGCAGAAGCCGGCTGTGCACAGTGCTGATTGGTAAGTACCTGTGATGTTCTCAAGAAAGTTTCACCAGCACTGGAGCCGTTTGGCAGCTCGGTTAGAGAACGGACTGTGCTTTGAAATTTAATAACAAACTTTCCCCTTTCTTTGCCAGGTAATGTGGAAGGAGCATTTGACTTGATACTGATCAATTCCCTCCCTACCGTGGCTGATTCAGAGACGTCGCTGACCTGCATCACCTCGAGATGGCGTTCTCGGGACTCGATCACCATTGGGAGAGACTATGAGGCCTTGATGGGCCAGCACCCGTACCCCCTGGCCGTGGCTGAAGACGAGGCGAGAGGGGCAGCCAAGAAAGTGGTATGGCCAAGGGAAAAATCCGGCGAAAGCATCGGAGCGTATTTCTGTGAAGGAAAATTCAAAGAGAAAGCAATGAGGGTACATACGATGAAGATGCAACAAACAGGTACCTTATGCATTTGCAAAAAAAGGTGTGTCATGCTTGAAAATAGACTCTAAATAGATAACCGTAGTTACCCATGGGCAAATATTAATTCTAAATAGGATAAGGTGCTTCTCGTGGTTCTTTTGAAGAGTGCCAGTTTAGCTTTGGGATGGGAATGGTGCATTTTATCAAGGGCTAGAGGCCTAGCCTTGACTGCTAGCCCATAGCTCAGTTGGTTAGATCATGGTGCTGGTAACACCAAGGTTGCAGGTTTGATCCCCATATGGGGCACCTGCATATTCCTGCAAGCTTATTTCCCTAAATTTTCATATTCAGATTTGCTGGAACCAGTCAGAAACAGTGCTGGAGCATCTAACAGTCTGGACAAAGAGGCGTAGACCTAGGCTCTCCTCTAAAACAGAGAGACCGAGACTTTGAACTTAAAATTTGTAGCTGAGAGACTGAGAGACAGGGAAGGACATACCTTCCAACATTTCTCCAGTGAAAATAGGGACATCCTAAAGAAAAGAGGGACCTTCCTGGAGCAAATCAGATGGATAATACACAGTCCTCCTCTACTCAGAAATTAGTTCAATTGAGTCAAATGGGCCTTACTCCCAGGTAAGTGGCAAAAGAATTGCAGCCTGAGTATTGGAAGACGAGACAAATCTTTAGACCGAGTCATCCCTAGACATTAAATTACGGGAGCTAGCAATCTTATGCAAATGGACGTGATCAACACAAGCTCATCAAAGGTCCATGATAAATTAAAAGTTTTGAAGTAGAAGAGTTCTGAAACTTCCTGGAACCCTTGACAAAACTAAGTAGCTGGAAACCCTTTTCAGTTGTTGGAGTATTATGAAAAGCTTTGTTTCTGTGCTCCTTTGAAAGTTTTGGGCATGTTTCGGCATGGACTGCATACTACGTTAATTATATATATTTTTTCAAAAGGACACCAGCCCATCCTCCAGATTTTTTATCAGAGCAGACAAAGCTTTCCTTGTTAATTTTCTCGAAACAGACAAGGAATTGTGTGTGTAGCTGAATGTCTTAATGTTTAGGACCAAAATAGAACCTCAGAATGATCTCGCTCTTCTAGCCTGAAAAAGACATTTTGCCATGTGTTCCAGGGGCCGTTTGTCACACATCTGTTTTCTCCCCAGTAGAGTCTTCTGTGTTATATGTCCTTCCCTTGGCTGTTCAGCAAAAAAAAAAAAGATGTAAATTAATTGTACTTTGGAAGCGACATGTCATTGATTTGATTTAGCCCCATCATGTCAGCCAAAACCAGGCCAGCTTATCCCAAGTTTGCAAAGTGTGGAAAGTCCTATTTGAGCGCTCCCATGATGAGGGACAAGGAGATCCACACACCCTTTTTGTCATCCTTCTCTGCAAGAAGGTGGGATCACATTGGTAGCGAGGAGCACTGAATACTTCCGCAGGTTCCTTGCACGATGGTTCCAAACATCTGCCTCCAGCTCGTTGATGAGCAAATATGATAATAAAAAAGAAAATCACAAATTGATTGTCAGGGGACTGCCATCGGAACAGGGAAGGGAAACGGAGGAGCAGTTGGGTTACAGGGAACCTCCGAAAATCTTGCGAAGCAGTTCCTCTTCCTGTGGTGGGGAAAGCCCCACCTCCAGTGGGGAAGAGGGGAAGGGACCAGAGGGTGCTGGTGGGAGACCCCAGCGCCACACCTTGTCAGTCTGAGGGTGGGGAAAGCCACATCTCCGGGGTAAAGGAGGGGAAAGAGCTAGAGGATGCTGCTGGGAGCCTCAGCAGTGCTCCTGGCCAAGCCAGCCAGGAGGGAAGCATGCCTCTTCCGTCGCCCACCCTGCGCAGAGGTGTAAAACGCAAAGAAGGAAGGAAAAGGCTGGGGTTGGCTAAGTTACAGTGGTGCCCTGCAAGACAAACGCCTCGCGAGACGAAAAACTCGCAAGATGAAAGGTTTTTTCGTTTTCGAGTTGCTTCGCAAGACGAATTTCCCTACGGGCTTGCTTCGCAAAACAAAGCTTGCCCCCGCACCCCGGACCCCTTTTGAAGCAAGGGGCGGTGGGGAGAAGATCGCTTCTCCCCGTTGCCAGCCCCGCAATCTCCGGGGACAGAAGGGAAGGCGCGCGCACGCCTTCCCCTCTGTCCCCGGACCCCTTTTGAACCAAGGGGCGGCAATGGGGAGAAGCGATTCTCCCCGCTGCCCCTTCCCTTGCTTTAAAACAGGTCCGGGGACAGAGGGGAAGGCCCGCGGCGCTTCCCCTCTGTCCCCGGACGGTCTCCATAGGAACACATTGATTGATTTTCAATGCATTCCTATGGGAAACCGTGCTTCGCAAGAAGAAAAACTCGCAAGAAGAAAAAACTTGCGGAACGAATTAATTTCGTCTTGCGAGGCACCACTGTATTATGTTGGGGGAGGACCCGGAAACAACCACTCCCGGATTCTGCTAGCAATTGAGGCAGACATGAACTTGTGGTTCTGCACTGTAAATAGCTTTGCACCAAAATAAAACCTGTAAAAGACAGGTCGGAGTCCTGACTGGTTACTCACAAGCAACCACCATTGCCATCTGACACTGATGAAGAAACGTGTAGACTCTTAAGACTGGGAGAACGGAAAACTGGGAGAGACCAAAATTGACACCTGTGCCCAGCCCTAGTTGGTGGTGATGGAAAAAGGCATCTTTGCCCATTATCCTGGAGAACAGCTGCTACTCGGAGTGGATAACAATTCATGTCCCTCCAATAACAGTAGGTGCGTTTGAAATATTTGGAGGCAGCAAAGAAACTGTTTCTGAAACAAGCAGGGGTGTTTTGGGACCACCGTTTCAAGGCAAGGGGAGGAGTAATGGTTGGGAAAGCCAACTCCAGTGAAACTTCATTGTGTGTGGAAGTGCTTGTGTATATACCTCAAGGAACCTTTGTATCCTTGGCCAAGATGCTAATCGACATGTGATGCAAACAGCCCTCTGCTCCAAAGCCCAGTTATTGTTCCTCTCTGAATAGTGAGTTCCAGGCCATTTGTAAACTAATGAATTAACTCAAATATAGGCCACGAGCTAAAAATACGTTGGAACAGAGCCCACTAAAGAAGGTGGATTCCTTTCCAGTCCTACAATACTGTGAACCCAAGAGTTCGCAGATAAACTAAACAACACCTACAAAAGGACTAGGGCTTTGGGGTGGCTGGGTTGGTGGGTGGGACTCAAGGAAGCCAAAAAGAAACATATTTTATTCCAAAGTATTTTTTTTGTTAAAAAAACTAACTAACTCCAAACAGCCTTCATAGATGAACCCTGCAAGGCTGGCTTGTGGAATCATTTGCAACCAACTTGTTTATCTTTTTTGCTGATCATTGCCAAAGTATTCATTGTTGTTATACTTCTGCTCCCCCCCTCCTTCTGAAGGGTTTATATTAGTTTCCAAAAGAGAGAGCAAGCTATGAATTGAGTTGCCCCATCTTTTTACATTTAGATTGCTCCACCAGTATATCACATTTCCACCTTCTGTTCTGAAGGACTAGCAAAGAGGTAAAGTTTATTAGAGCAAATCCACATTTCATTCAAACCTTCCCACCCCCCTTTATTTTTTCATTTTAGCTACCTTTCTTCCAGTGGCTTTAACCATTACCACAAACCGCGGAGAGCCTGTCGACATTCCCTTCATCAGAAAGGTTGTTAAGGAAGAAGATGCAGTTATCTATAAAAATGGTATCTATGCCCCTTTTTCTGCTTTTATGGTTAACACGTGAGCACCTGTGTTGATATGACGCAGGGATCAGTCTATGATCTGAGAAGATTCCTAGGTGGCCTCTTATTAAGGGTTCTTTAGGTGTCATCAGGTGTGGGGAAGGAGCAGGTGTATTGAAAATGATGAATTATGAGTGCATGTCTTAGAAAGGAGAGGCACTCCTTTGCTGGGGAAGTGTCTGAAATGAGCCTCTTATCTCTCTTGATATCTTGATAGTTGCTAGTTGAATGTGTGCTCTTGAAAAGTTTATCTTATGGGAAGTCTCGTGTTTGAGGTATGAGGCACCCTGAAGTCCTTCAGAGAGTCCTCACTCCTCTCCTTTAACCTGGCAAGCCCTTTTCCTCCGTCAATTTTCTCGTCAGTTATGTTTTTATGGGCTCTTCTCTCCACTACAGGTTCTTTCATATCTTCTGTCCTCAGGCATGAAGTCCCAGAAGTGCTAAAAGTGTCCTTGCAGAATGACCAGACTCAAGATTCAGCAGTGTACTCTGTCAGATACATAGGAGGAAGCCACTTCACTTCAGCTTATACTAGGCTGATAGTAAGAAGTAAGATTTGATCCACTTCTTCTTAAGTTAAAACTACAGACAGAAAGCCTTGGACTTGTGCACACAGAGGTCCTTCTCGGTAGTGGTGCCTGCCCTGTGCAATGCCCTCCCATCAGATGTCAAGGAAATAAACAACTACCTGACTTTTAGAAGACATCTGAAAACAACCCTGTTTAGGGAAGTTTTTAATGTTTGATGTTTTATCACTTTATTATTATTATTTAGTTGGGAGCTGCCTAGAGTGGCTGGGGAAACCCAGCCAGATAGACGAGGTATAAATAAATTATTATTATTATTATTATTATTATTATTATTATTATTATTATTATTATTATTATTACTACTACTACTACTACTACTACTACTACTACTACACAAAGAGTTGGATCAGGACTTAGTCGTGCTTAGAGCAGACCCACTGAAATTAACGGGGCTGACATTTAGTTACGAGCAAAGTTATGTGTTTATTTATTTAATTCAACATTTAAACTTCCCTTCGTCCGATCCGAATCCCAGGGCGATTTGGTTAAATACTAGTTAAAACACAGCAAGGTAGAAACGATGAAGCAACAACCCAGAATTTAAAGGGAAAGGGGGAATAAAACTAGCATAGCTGATTCACCAGCTGCTGCTATAGCCTTTGTAATAATGGTAGTAGGTTGGCGCTGTGGGTTAAACCAGAGAGCCTAGGACTTGCCAATCAGAAAATTGGCGGTTCGAATCCCTGTTGCTCAGTCCCTGCTCCTGCCAACCTAGCAGTTCGAAAGCATGTCAAAGCGCAAGTAGATAAATAGGTACTGCTCTGGCGGGAAGGTAAACGGCGTTTCTGTGCGCTGCTCTGGTTCGCCAGAAGCGGCTTAGTCATGCTGGCCACATGACCCGGAAGCTGTACGCCGGCTCCCTCAGCCAATAAAGCGAGATGAGCGCCGCAACCCCAGAGTCGGTCACGGCTGGACCTAATGGTCAGGGGTACCTTTATCTTTATATGTATCTTTCTTACATGGAGAGCTGGAGGAGTATAGAACTGGTACGCTGCCAGGTGAGGGGAAATAGGGTACAGGTGGGTTCGATTTTGTAACTTGCGTGGCAAAGGAGCAAGTGATGGTTTGCAGAAAAAAGCTGAAACGTCAAAGTTCTCTTTTTAGTTTTACTGAAACCGTGTAGCAGGGGAGGCACAACTGATAGTTCGAATACAACAAGGCCAAGTTTAAATGGACAGGAAAAACCATGCTTGCTGGTTTGTTCTCTCACTTTGTTCTTTCAATTTGTATGCCATCCCCCCCCCCCCCCATAAATAGACCCAATGTCACACATGTTTTGGGGGGGGGGAACACAGCTGTAAGAGTTCCAAAGGAAATGTACGTGTAAGGAACTGTTCTTTCTGAATGCTTAATCAATATTTAAAAACAAACAGCAGAACACAACGGGGTTGATCTCCGAACACATCAACACCATAAATTTAAAACACATTTAAAAGCACTCCTAGCAGAGGAGGTAACAGAGCAGCTCATACTTGGGAGTTGTTGTAGAAGCTTTTACATGAGACACCTGTTAAAAAAACCACAAACACACACAGAGCGCCGTATTTGGCTCAGGATCTCTGTATTATTTCCCTCACTGATTCTTATACTTTTCCACGAAGGGTGTGCATCTCAGAAATGGGGACCCGACTGTAGCTCTCACTGTCCAGAGTGCAAGAACAACGGCATCTGCCATGAAGATACTGGGGAGTGCATTTGCCCCCCTGGATTCATGGGGAAAACGTGCGAAAAGGGTAAGAGACGTCGAAACATTAAAAAATGAAAGCATATGCGGCAGATAAAATCTTCCTTTCTTAAAAGTACAGTGGCAACCTTGGTTCTCAAGCTTAATCCATTCCGTAAGTCTGTTCCAAAGCCAAAGCGTTCCAAACCCAAGGTGCGCTTTCCCATAGAAAGTTAGGCAAAACGGATTAATCTGTTCCAGACTTTTTAAAAACAACCCCTTAAACAGCAATTTAACATGAATTTTACTATCCATACGAGACCATTGATCCATAAAATGAAAGCAATAAGCGATGTACTGCAGCCACACAATCAATCCATCAGTAGCTGAACTGGGTTCCACACAGTCATGAAAACAAAACAAAAAGAGCCGCAAAAACGGAAACACAAAATAAATAGCAAAAACAAACAGGCCTCAGTGTAACACTCAAAACAGAAGTGTGGCACTCAAAACAGAGCACTTTCTGCTTCCAAAAAAAGTTTGCAAACTGGAACACTTGCTTCCGGGTTTGCAGTGTTTGGGTTCCAAGTTGTTTGAGTACCAAGGCGTTTGAGAACCAAGGGACCACTGTACAATACATTTTTTCCAACAGGTAGAACGTTAACCTTAAGCCGTTCCAAATGTTTATGACCAGGCATAGGCAAACTCGGCCCCTACAACTCCCATCAACTCCCATCATCCCTAGCTAACAGGACCAGTGGTCAGGGATGATGGGAATTGTAGTTCCAAAACATCTGGAGGGTCAAGTTTGCCTATGCCTGGTCATGCCCTACTTGACAAAGTGTTCGTTATGGAAATTACTGAGTTCCACATTTCATTCATGCATTCACCTAGTTTGCGCGTCATGGTAAACCGTAAACTGTCCTTACCGTGAAGCAGCAGTGAACTGGTGCATGCTGCTCAGTTGAATCTGCCCCTCTCCTACATGCTGTGCACGGTCAGGGCCGGCCCACCCATGAGGCAAGGTGAGGCAAGTGCCTTGGGCAGCAGGGTTCACGGGGCAGCAGTTCCAGCCTCTGAGGAATGCATTGCCTGCTGCTGTGGCGTATGCCTTGCAGGCCAGATCGGCTACCTCATTGGCCGCCATGATGGCTCTACAGTGGCCTCTTTACGAATAGGAGGCACTGCTGGTCTCCTCCCGCCATTTTGTACCTGATGTAGATCCTTATTCCTGCTTTGTTTGTGATGTAGATCTTTGTTCCACCCTTGTTCCTGATGTAGATCTCTACTTGCCCTCTCTTCTCTGGTTGGGGAGGGAAGCGGGCACCATTTTGGTGTTCGTCTCAGGCGCCAAAATGTATTGAACTGCCCCATGTGCTATGAAGAAACAAGCCAGTTAGCCCAGAGATGGAAGCAAGACCAAGTTCCCGCCAGAGAGGAATGGCAAACCAAACTGATGGGCTTTGCGGAGATGGCAAAAATGACTGGGAAAATCAGAAACCAGGAAGACCAGAAGTTCAATAAAGAAGGGGGGGATTTATAACTTACCTTGCAGAGTCTTAAGAGGGATACTTCATTGGTCTGACACTTTTCTTCTCCATTTACAGCTTGTGGAGAAAACAAATTTGGCAAGGCTTGCCAAGAGAGCTGTAAAGAAAAGTCAGGTTGCAAATCTTTTATGTTTTGCCTCCCTGACCCATACGGCTGTTCATGTGCCTCAGGATGGAACGGACTGCAGTGTGATGAAGGTAAAATCATATACACGCTTTTACACTGGTGATGTGTGAAGGTGTTGGGGGGGGCAGTGGGAGGGACAAAAAGTCACTTAAAAGTAGACTGTGGGCCAGATTGCTAGGTTTGTTTGTCAGACATTCAGAAACCAACAAGCCTACTGTCCCAGCTATCTCAGCCTAGTTAGCCCTCTAAAAACTCTGATACCCCAAAATTAAATACAATATACTCCCACAGAGACTACCTTACACTACATTTAAAACCAAAATCGCATTTGAATAGAAACTGTTTCTCAGGTGGCTAGTCCTAGTCTTTATAACCCTGCACCTTCTTCCAGAACACAGAAGCTGAAAGAGATCATTTCCAGGGTGCACACTATCCTGTGCTAGCTCTGCAGCTTTCTTATGGCACCTGGAAGCATAGATTTGATCCAATGCGCTCATATTGCTTTCAGTCCAAGGGAGCCGGCATTTGTCCACAGACAGCTTTCCGGGTCATGTGGCCAGCAGGACTAAACTGCTTCTGGCGCAACAGGACACAGTAACACCATTTACCTTCCCGCCACAACAGTACCTATTTATCTACTTGCACTGGTGTGCTTTCAAACTGCTAGGTTGGCAGGAGCTGGGACAGAGCAATGGGAGCTCACCCATCGCGGGGATTCAAACCACCGATCTTCTGATCAGCAAATCCAAGAGGCTCAGTGGTTTAGACCACAGCGCCACCCGCGTCCCCAGTACACACAGAAATACTCAAAGCAGATAACTCTAACAAGCTGACGCAGTCACCTGATTCATGAAATCCAGAACGATCCTTGTATCTGATGCCACACAGTTAACTCTTATCCCGCCTGTGTGTTCTTGCAGGTTGTAAGCCCGGTTTTTATGGGCCCGACTGCAAAGTCAAGTGCAACGGCTGCAGCAACCGGGGAACGTGCGACAGCTTTAAGGGCTGCATCTGCCACGTGGGTTGGCATGGTCTGGAATGTGAAAAAGAAGGTAAAGCAAAGGTAACACTGTAGTGCAACAAAAGTCTTTTGTGCTTCGTACAAAGGTTGTTATCTCTGTCTCTTTTTTTGCCAAGACTTGCTTGCCGTAGCTCAGTGGCAGAGAACATGCTAATAGCCTCCAGCATTTCTCCAATGAAAATAGGGATGTCCTAGACTAGTCAATAATAATAATAATAATAATAATAATAATAATAATAATAATAATAACAACAACAACAACAACAACAACAACAACAACAACAACAACAACAACAATTTTATTATTTATACCCCATTCACCTGACTGGGTTGCTCCAGCCACTCTGGGTGGCTTCCAACATATATACAAACGTAATAAAACATTAAACGTTAAAAACTTCTCAATACAGGGCTGCCTTTGGATGTCTTCTAAAGGTTATATAGTTAGTTATCTCTTCAGCTCGGGGTTTGCATAACTCTGTACTCTCCAATAGGGACATCCTAGACTAGACAATTTATTATTATTATTATTATTATTATTATTATTATTATTATTAATACCCCACCCATCTGACTGGGTTGCCCCAGCCACTCTGGACAGCTTCCAACGTATATAGTAAAAGGGACCCCTGACCGTTAGGTCCAGTCGTGACCGACTCTGGGGTTGCGGCGCTCATCTTGTTTTACTGGCCGAGGGAGCCGGCATACAGCTTCCGGGTCATGTGGCCAGCATGACTAAGCCGCTTCTGGTGAACCAGAGCAGTGCACGGAAATGCCGTTTACCTTCCCGCCGGAGCGGTACCTATTTATCTACTTGCACTTTGACGTGCTTTCGAACTGCTAGGTTGGCAGGAGCTGGGACCGAGCAACAGGAGCTCACCCTGTCGTGCGGATTCGAACCACCGACCTTCTGATCAGCAAGTCCTAGGCTCTGTGGTTTAACCCACAGCGCCACCCGCGGCCCTTCTTCAACGTATATAAAAACATAATAAAGCATTTTTAAAAATCTTCCCTATACAGGGTTGCCTTCAGATGTCTTCTAAAAGTTGTATTTCCTTGGCTTGTGGGTTGCATAACTCCATACCCTCCAACATTTCTCTGATGAAAATAGGGACATCCTAAGGAAAAGTAGGATACTCTGAGATCAAATCAGAAACTTGGATGGCTTCTGTAAATCTGGGACTGTCCCTGGAAAATAGGGACACTTGGAGGGTCTGCTATCATAAGTTGATTAATCCAATTAAACCTATCAACCCTGGTTTCTTAGCTTCCTGGTTGCAAATAGGATAATGTGTTTTTCCCCAAACTGAGCCAGGAATACCAGGCCAGATCCCTTCTATCTCTGGCGAGAATGAACAACCTACATAGCATGCTGTAAATTCTTTTATCTCCCTCACACACAGGTGCAGCAGATGAATCACCTGAGATAAAGAACTTGCCTGGTGCTGTGGAGCTCAATGCCGGTTCGGAGTTCAAATCTAGCTGCATAGCTACCGGCAAGCCACTTCCTACAAAAGAAGAAATTAAACTAATAAAAAAAGATGGGACGGTCCTTAAGGTAAGTTGCTGATCAGTTCCCTCTTTTGAGTGTGCAGGAGCTGTATTATTATTATTATTATTATTATTATTATTATTATTATTATTTATTAGTGTACTGCCCTATACCCATAGAGCTTAGGGGGGTTCACAACATAAAATTACTATATAAAAAAACACAAAATACATAATAAAAATAAAAGCTCATCCTGCACTTTTAATAACTGCATGGAAAAGAGGATTTCAGCAGATGTAACTATTAAAAGTGTGGTAGCCCTATCCTGCAGCATAGTGATTCCTCAGATGCTGTGACCAAATAAACAAGATAGTGCATTACTAAGCCCTCAGCTGATATGCAACATTCAAAGGCTCCATTTGCTTTTGAATGACACTTCCTACCCCACCCCCACCCCAAAATAGGATGAAACCAATTGGAACAGCAGCAAAATTCACCTAAATGAAATTTCTAGGTGAATTTTTGGAGCAACCTGCTTGGTCAAAATATCTAAGGAATGTCAAGGAAGGCAAAAAAAAGAAGAAAAAAGACAGCGGTTTCAGTAAATCCAGTGAACTGTTATGAGTGAGGTCTGCACATGTTTAATTTAAGAAGAAGAAGAGTTTGGATTTGATATCCTGCTTTATCACTACCCAAAGGAGTCTCAAAGCGGCTAACATTCTCCTTTCCCTTCCTCCCCCACAACAAACACTCTGTGAGGTGAGTGGGGCTGAGAGACTTCAGAGAAGTGTGACTGGCCCAAGGTCACCCAGCAGCTGCATGTGGAGGAGCGGGGAAGCGAACCCGGTTCGCCAGATTACAAGACTACTGCTCATAACCACTACACCACACTGGCTCTCTAAATAATTTGTTTCTATTGTTTCCTGTTTTAGCCTACGCAAGTGGCAAACAGAAACCAGTCAGAAGTTACAGAAGCCACATTTCATGTTGAAAAAGTCCAGCCTTCTGATTCTGGAACGTGGGTCTACATTGTTGAGACAGTGGCGGGCATGGTGGATCAACCTTTCCAAGTCACAGTTAAAGGTAACTGATAACCTTTAAGACTTCAGACTGGACCACACCAAAATATCTCACCCAAATCAGCGCGGCCTAAGTGTGCATTTAAATGATGTTGATTGGAATAAAAAGGTAAAGGACCCCTGACAGTTAAGTCCAGTCACGAACGACTCTGGGGTTGCGGCGCTCATCTCGCTTTACTGGCTGAGGGAGCCGACATTTGTCCGCAGACAGTTTTTCCGGGTCATGTGGCCAGCATGACTAAGCCGCTTCTGGCGAAACCAGAGCAGTGCACGGAAACACCATTTACCTTCCCTACTTGCACTTTGATGTGCTTTCGAACTGCTAGGTTGGCAGGAGCTGGGACCGAGCAACAGGAGCCTACCCCGTTGCGGGGATTCAAACCACCGACCTTCCGATCGGCAAGCCCTAGTCTTAGTGGTTTAGACCACAGCGCCACCTGCGTCCCATCATTGATTGCAATAGGCACGCATTAATGGATTGGTAAATCTTTGTTGATATTCAACGGTGATACACCCTCAAGAGTCAGGTGTAGTTCCTCTGAGGGCAAATCATGAGTTTTGCTGAAATGTTGATTTGAAGTAGAAAATGCCCTCAAAGAGGAGGGAGGAATTTCCCCCAGAATCCAGTCTGGTAAACAGTATATGACTTTGGTGCTTGGTTTCCCATACTAATGAGAATGCCCAGAAGCAGAGGCCTCTGAAAATAATTTCAGTTGTCAAGGAAACCAAAGAACTGAGAAAGCAGTCAGCTAAATCTGACAGATGTAAATGTCCACAGATCTTAAAGGCCCTTTGAGTCTTGCCTGCATAACAGGAGGACAAAATGAGTCACTGGCAACGAAGATCAACAACAGTCACCCAATGTTGACTTGAGTACAGTTTTGAGCTAGAAAAGAACAATAGTTTTAGACCGAACGACACGGAGAGGATGGCTGTCAGGGAGTCCCATCAACTGTAGGGAGACCTGATTTTGTTTGGAGAGAAAAATGAGATGAATATGAGAAAGGAAATGGGGAGAAAGAGGGAGGAGAATCTTGCCTGAAAAGGAGGATGGGCAATCAATTCGGCCATGATGGCCAATGGGAAATAAATGACTCGGTCTCTTAGCTGTGGTGGCATTAGTCACGTGACCGAAATCGAGCACACCCTAAAATGCATCGCCAAACCTGGTGCTTGAAATCAGAGAGGTCTCTTATCCGTGGTGGCTGATGTCTGTTGGGTGTAAGGCAGGAGGTCAACAGTAGGTGGCGACAGAGCCAAAGAGAGGCAGAGCCAACTATAGACCAGTCTCCACTGCTCTCTAATGTCACCCGTTTCAAGAGCTGTTTCATAAGTTACTGTTTCTGATGGGGAAACTAATCACTCTGCCTTGCAATGTATGAATAACAGGTTTCTGTAGATTCCATACTAGGGGCTCACATTCTGAAAGGATGTATCAGGACAAACTCACCTGAGGATTACTCCCCACAAGGCAGAGCAACAGAATAAATATAATAATCGTATTGATCCATTGCATGCCTCCTGATAATTCAGGAGACAAAAAAAAATCTTCATTACTATTTTTGCTGTTATTAAACAATTCATCTTCTTGACCAGTTCTTCCCATGCCTCAAAAAGCTCCAACACTGGTAGAAAGAGGACATAATTTTCTCCTCATTGATACAAATGCTGATATATATAGCGGGGATGGACCGATTGTCTCAACGCAGCTTCTCTACAAAACCGCCAAATTTCAGTGGAAGACCTTGGAAGGTAAGTGTTTATCACAAGAGTTTCTGCTTCTTCATATAGGCCACATGTAGGTGCTACCATCGTTTTATTTTCCCCCAAACAATCTGGACACTTTGGTCAGCAGCTTCTGATCATCATGGCTGCTTGCTACTTCCAGGATCCTGTCTTCAGCCGCCAGTTGTGGGGGAACAAAAACTGGAAAGGAGGTTAGGGCACTCATTTCCTGCTTGTGAGCTTTTCAAAATCATCTGTTTGACCACTGAAGACAAGACACTGATCCATCAAAGTTCTTCTTACAGTTCCATGAGGGAGAATTTTAGCAGAGCCCCTCACCAGCCTACAATTCCCAAGATTCTTTAGGGAAAGCCATGGCAGTGGTCTACCTAAACGGCCTCGGTCCAGTATACCTGAAGGAGCGTCTCCACCTCCATCGTTCTGCCCGGACACTGAGGTCCAGCACCGAGGGCCTTCTGGCGGTTCCCTCGCTGCGAGAAGCAAAGCTACAGGGAACCAGGCAGAGGGCCTTCTTGGTAGTGGCACCCGCCCTGTGGAATGCCCTCCCATCAGATGTCAAAGAGAAAAACAACTGCCAAACTTTTAGAAGACATCTGAAGGCAGCCCTGTTTAGGTTATTAATAGGTTATTGTATTTTAGTGTTTTGTTGGAAGGTGCCCAGAGTGGCTGGGGAAGCCCAGCCAGATGGCCAGGGTAAAGGTAAAGGGTAAAGGGACCCCTGACCATTAGGTCCAGTCGTGACCAACTCTGGGGTTGCGGCGCTCATCCCACTTTATTGGCCGAGGGAGCCGGCGTACAGCTTCCGGGTCATGTGGCCAGCATGACTAAGCTGCTTCTGGCAAACCAGATCAGCGCATGGAAACGCCGTTTACCTTCCCGCCAGAGTGGTACCTATTTATCTACTTGCACTTTGATGTGCTTTCAAACTGCTAGGTTGGCAGGAGCAGGGACCGAGCAACGGGAGTTCACCCCATTGCGGGGATTCGAACCACCGACCTTCTGATCGGCAAGTCCTAGGCTCTGTGGTTTAACCCACAGTGCCACCCGCGTCCCTGATGGGTGGGGTATAAATAAATTATTATTATTATTATTAATTATTATTATTCCACTGATACGGGCTTTGCAGTGTTAAAATGCTGATGCACCCTGGTTCGGGTGGTGGGCCAATGGTTAGCATCACACGTCGGTACACTGTTTGTGTTTAGCAGATTGCTCGCAGTTGATGCGCTGCCTTGCCTTGGTTGAGGTTGCCTTGGGGCCGTGCCACGCGACCCCGCTGTGTGCGCATGCCCTGCAGCATGCGTGCATGGCGTCAGCATGCCCCGTGGTGTGCTGACGTCACTCGCGTATGTCGGGGGGACATGCTGAAGTGTTGTGCAGACACCGCGGGGGTATGCCAACATCATGCACGTGTCCCTTCTGCTGTGTTCTGCCGAATTCAGGTTGGGGTGCTGTTGTTTGTGAGAGAGAGAGAGAGAGAGAGAGAGAGAGAGAGAGAGAGAGAGAGAGAGAGAGAGAGAGTCAAAGGCAGTGTGGTGTAGTTGTTAAGAGCAGTGGACTCGTAATCTGGTGAACCGGGTTCACTTCCCCGCTCCTCCACATGCAGCTGCTGGGTGACCTTGGGCTCTGAAGTCTCTCAGACTCACTCACCTCACAGAGTGTTTGTTGTGGAGGAGGAAGGGAAAGGAGATTGTTAGCCGCTTTGAGACTCCTTAAGGGGAGTGAAAGGTGGAATATCAAGTCCAAGCTCTCCCTCTCCCTCTCCCTCTCCTCCTCCATATTATATCTTTATTCATCACAATACATCAAAAATTGTCTCAATACGGTTACAATTAAAGCACAAAGCTTGTATTGAATCCCACAAAGGCGCTGCTTGTGGTGTGTCCCCAGTCGTACCTCTGGCAAATAGGTTTTTCCATTGTTTCCCAAAGCATTAAAATCTTTAAAATGCAGAGTCTAAACAGAAAAGTCCCAATAATAATTTACTGAGCAACCTAGTTGAGAAGAAAGGAGCAAAGAGGTTTTGTCTTTCTTAGATCAGGTCCTGTATGTAGCAGGGAGACATCTGACCAAACATACAGAGGAAAACTCCCTCAGAACTACACAGCCAACCAGAACACGTGCACCTCAGTAAACATTGTGCAACCTTTGAGCAAAAGAAGTATGTTTGATTACAACTCTATCTTCCCTTATCACTTAGCAGTGCGTGTAATTCTGTTGTTGTTCCTCCTTTCAAATGCAGTCACTGAAAGAATCTGGAAGTTAAGCGATCTGGAACCCAAAACAGAATATTCCTTCTGTGTCCGGCTGACTCGCAGAGGAGAAAAGGGCGTCGGGCATCCTGGGCCAGAGGCCAGTTTCACTACAGCTGCTGTTGGTATGCAGGTCTTCAGAACTTTTTCACAAAGGGGATGCTCACTATCTTACAACTGTCTTCCTACCTGTGGCTACCTTGTGTGCATGTACAGTGGTATCTTGGTTCTCGAATGGCTCAGTTGTTAAACAAATCGGCTTCCGAATTCCGCAAATCCGGAAGTGAGTGTTCCGGTTTGTGAACGTTTTTTGGAAGCTGAACATCCGCCATGGCTTCAAATTGAGTGCAGGAAGCTCCTGCTGCCAATCGGAATCCGCACCTTGGTTTTGGAACGGTTCCAGGAGTTGAACGGACTTCCGAACGGATTCTGTTCGAGAACCAAGGTACCACTGTATAGCCAGTTGCTTTTTTTTCAGCCAGAACTGGAACTCAGCTCTGGCACCTCTCAGGTGGGCGCAACTGCTATTCTGAGAGAACAAGGGAGAAAGCTCATGGTGAGCTCTGGCAGCCCTTTTTCTAGAAAAATAGCACTGTGCATAGCCATTTGCATGTGGAAAAGGTATTCATCTAAAAGTGATAGATTGAGCATGTTTTTAAAGTAAAAATAACAATAATTTGAATTAGAGCCATTAAAGAGTACCTTGTATACAATATCAAGCTTTGTTACTGTATACTTTGTTACTGTATACTTTGTTACTGTATACTGTATACTTTGTATACAATATCAAGCTTTGTTACTTTTTAAAGTAAAAATAACAATAATTTGAATTAGAGCCATTAAAGAGTACATTGTATACAATCTCAAGCTCTGTTACTGTGCCCTAGTGGCGCATCATGCTAAGTCAAACTGGTTTTGACCTTAAAAGCCTTAAACGTCTCAGGACCACTATACCTCAAGAACTGCCTCTTTCCATATGAACCCACCCGGACCCTGAGATCATCTTCCGAGGCCCTCCTTCGTGTGCCTCCTCCTCAAGAGGTCCAGAGGGTGGCAACACGAGAGCAGGGCCTTCTCTACAGTGGCTCCCCGTCTAAGGGATGCTCTCCCTGGGGAAGTTCGCCTGGCGCCTTCACTATACACCTTTAGGCGCCAGGCAAAAACATTCCTTTTGAACTAGTCCTTTGGTTGATCTTACTGACATCCAATACCCTTTTAGAATGTGGCTCACTTTTGGAGGTTTTTTATTGGGTTGTTTTTTTAAATTTGATTTTATATATTGTGATCTTATTTGTGAACCACCCTGAGACCTCCAGGTATAGGGCGGTGTATAAATTCTAATAATAAATAAATAAATAAATACATCCAGGTGTGCAAGCTCCTGGGGAGGAGATTGTGATAACTTTGCACCTCCTTCATCACTTTGCAGCTGTACAGAGCTGACCCGTGGCTTGGCTTAGAGTGTCATCCAAAACAAGCTTGTGGTTGAGCATTCTCCAGACTAACCAATGAGCTGCATTATTTCCTTGACAGAGAGGAATGCCCTCTCTGAAGGGAGGGCATTCCACAGGGCAGGCACCACCACCAAGAAGGCCCTCTGCCTGGTTCCCTGTAGCTTCACTTCTGGCAGGGAGGGAACCACCAGAAGTCCCTCGGAGCGGGACCTCAGTGTCTGGGATGGACAATGGGGGCGGAGATGCTCCTTCAGGTATACTGGGCTGAGGCCGGGTAGTGGTGGGTAATGGTGGTTATCTTAAATAAAAATAAATATCCATGATAGCTCAATGGGCTCTCAGAGGCTAAACGCTAGGGACACAGAGGAGGCCCTCCGCACCTTGCTACTGTGCTTTCTGGAAACCCCTGGGCGGCTATAGTGGGGAACAAGATGGCGGACCACAAAGGACTCTTGGCATCATCTTGGCAGGTTCTTCTTTTGCTCTGAGGGGTTCCAAAGGCATTAACATTCCTTCTCACGACTCTCTAAAGGCCTCCCTCCCCCAAGGGGCCTCTCCCTCGTTCCTAAAGGCACGACGGCGCTGACCTTTTCTTGGCAGCCGGTGGGGCAGCCGGTGGGAGAGGACGTCCAACTCGAAGTGGAATGTAAGAGCGTGGATGATAAGAACGGGGGTGTCCCCCCGACCCATCAGCTGGGGAGAAACATGTCTGCCCTGGTCATCGACAATCTAGAGCCCAGGCACCACTACAAGTGCAGAGTCCGTGTGAACAGCAAGTCCGAAGGAGAATGGAGCGACTATCTGGACGCGTGGACCTTCAGTGACCGTGAGTGAAGGGAGAGTCTAACAAGCCCACTTTGTATGACCTAGCAGGCCTCATTTGTAATTTGTACGGCATGGTCCACCCCAGGGCGGGGGAACCTCCTTTACTCCTGGTGTTGTGGATTCCAGCTCCCATCAGCCTCAGCCAGAATGGTCAATGGGTCGGGGAGGTCAAACGGCTCAGGACCGCCATACCTCAAAGACGGCCTCTTTCCGTAGGAACCTCCCTGGACCCTGAAATCATCCTCTGAGGCCCTTCTTTGTGTGTTTCCTCCACGTGAGGTCCCGAGGGTGGCAACACGAGAACGGGGCCTTCTCTGTGGTGGCTCCCCATTTGTGGAATGTTCTCCCCAGGGAGGCTCACCGTTCCTCTTCAACCAGGCCTTGGGTTGATTACAGCCAACACCCTTTTAAAATGTGTTGTGGAAGCGGGGAGAGGGAGGTCATAGGTTTGTTTTTGTTTTTATTATGTATGTTTTGTGGGTTTCCCCCCCCCCCTTGTATTTTTATGCTGTGAACAGCCCTGAGATCTCATAATAACTGAGTGCCTGCTGACACCTAGTGGCAGCAAAAGGCATTTCATGCTCCTCACTTCATTCACGCTCAAGTATCTTGATTTCCACCAGGAAAACTTATTTCAGGGATTCACGGAGCTCATTATTATATTTCCTCACCAGGGCCAATACCATTCCCTTACTTCTAAATCTGTCAGTTGATTAAAGGATTCTTAGGTACTTTTAGTTCATTATTAACCTGCCTTTTAAATTCACCAATCAATACAGCTTAAATAATCAATGCAGCTTAAATACTGCCAAAACCTCAGCGGAGGAGGGTTTTCGGTTGTTGTTTTTTAAAGAGACACTGATTTATCGAAAGCATTTTAAAAACTCTTTTCTTTAGCTTAAGAAGGTCCCAGAGAAGCTCACAAAATTACTTATTAGGGCTTGCATCTACAAAGCATTTTATTCTAGAATCAATGGAGACTGTACACTTGTTTTTGTCTACATAGTCCACACACAATGTAGAGCTATTGCATTATTATTATTATTATTATTATTATTATTATTATTATTATTATTATTATTTTGCCCCTGAAAAGCATTTCCTGAGAAACTGGTTTCTTTCCTGGAACAACTGGTTCTGTATTTCAGACTAATTCTGCATTAGCCCACATGTGAAACAGGCTAACACTTTACCTGCAAAACATTTGGGGGGTATTATCCCACATGAAGTTCTTGAAGATGTGCCAGAGTGCTTGCTGAAATCATCAGTTGAACATGCTGCATCCATTAAAAGTTAAAGAGAAGAACGTGGTGCAAGATGCAGCTCAGGGGGCTGCGGATTAAGGAGTGCATCAGTAGAAATGGCAGAACGACCCCTCCAAAAATAAAAATGAAATCTTTTGCAAGCTAGGGCTCACAGTATTTTAACAGGCTGAAATCAGGGGCAGCAACTATAGGGGGCAGAAGGTGCTTTGCTCGCCTTAATATTTGTGGGCAGGGGGCTGAGCCTCCCCAATATTGAGGGGGAGCGTACCCATCCCCCAAAGCAGGGGGAAGCGCTCACACACCAGCCAGGGGTGGGACGCTCAGAGGGGTGCATGATGTCATGTGTATGATGTCACACAACTCCGGGCCCCCTCAATGTGGGGGGGGGGGCAAGTCAGCACCCCTGGCTGCAATCCTAGGCACACTTCCTCAGAAGTAAGTCCCACTTATAAGTCTGGTACCTCGGTTCTTGAACGTCTCTGTTGACAAACGTTTCAGAACCTGAACGCTGAAAACCCGGAAGTAAATGCTTCCATTTTCGAACGCGCCTCAGAAGCTGAATGGCTTCTGCTGCGTGTTTTTCAATTTTCTCAATTGCATTTGCAGACAGCCCTTTGCGCCTCGGTTTTCGAACGTTTCAGAACTCGAATGGTCTTCCGGAAAGAATTACGTTCGAGAACCAAGGTGCCACTATATACAATTGCTCCGTTATGCTTACTATTTTATTTGTTGTTGCCAAATTTTGAACTCACAATGCCATCCTGTCCGGCTCAAATCCTGATTCATTGTGAGTGATGAAAACAATTCCACGTGACTTTTCGTAGTGGATGCGCAGAGTGATGCGAGACAGAAGCTAATACGCTTGTTTCTTTGCCAGAACGGCCCCCTGCACCTGATAACTTCACAATTATAAATGTCACCGACTCCTCGGCTGTCATCTCTTGGTCAACTGCGGTGGGGCATTCCATCTCCTCCATCATCCTCAGCTACAAAGGCCGTGGCAAGACAGAGCACAACCACATCGATGTCACCATAAAAAACACTACCGTCACCCAGTACCACCTCAAGGGTCTTGAACCAAACACCGAATATGTGGTTCAGATAAGGGCACAGAACAACGTTGGACCAAGCGATAATCTTTCGGCTGAACTGAAAACCCTCCCAGAAATGAAAGGTTAGTTTTAGCAGAGATCAGAGCATCTCATGCACCGAGCAAGTTTATGCAAGTTTATTCCAAATGAATTGAGACCCAGCAAAAGCTGCAAAATGCATTTTGTGGTTGGTAGGATTTCCATGGTGATGCTTTAACTGCTGTTTTTTTGCCATTTGTGTATATGTGGCTTATGTATAATTAGGACATTATAGACCCCAATTTCCCACGAGCAGAACTTCACTCATGTGAATGGAGGGAAACTCCTCTGCAGAACTTTTATCAAACTTTGCTGCCTGTGGTCTGCAGTTATGCTCTCAGTACCAATGCTTTCTAGAGCAGCCAATTGGAAATAGAACATTGTCGGCACTAGATACAAGGAGAGGGTGTAAGAAACACAAGTTAAAGCACTACAGGAAAATTATGCTGTCAGGGTGAATGCGCTATTAGGACCCACTTCTGCCAAAATGGATTATAGGCCACGATCCAGAGAACCTAAAGTCCATTGAAGCATGTGAGTGAGTCCCTTACATCCCTCTGGTTTCATAAAGGCATCTAGCTTTAATTAATATATCACACCAATATTCCCCTGCCTTTGATTTTATGCCTGTAAAATATGGGTTCTAGTATTTGTCGACTAGGTGCTGAATTCAACTTCTTTTGATTTTTTTATTTTATTTTAATGCATATAGTTCCCACAGTTCCATTTGAGCACAAAGGAGGGAGAATGCTACTGATTGCTATCTTGGGCTCTGCAGGGATGACCTGCCTGACAATCCTGCTGGCCTTTTTCATCATGCTACAGCTAAAGCGTGCAAACTTCCAGCGGCGAATGGCCCAGGCCTTCCAAAACGTGGTTGTAAGTCCTTTGGTTTTCCTTGAGGATAGATCTGCAAATGAGGCATTAAGCGAAGAGTACACGTGGGTGGCACTGTGGTCTAAACCACAGAGCCTAGGGCTTGCTGATCAGAAGGTTGGCGGTTCAAATCCCTGCGATGGGGTGAGCTCCCATTGCTCGGTCCCAGCTCCTGCCAACCTAGCAGTTTGAAAGTACACAGTGCAAGTAGATAAATAGGTACCACTCCAGCGGGAATGTAAACGGCGTTTCCGTGCACTGCTCTGGTTCGCCAGAAGCGGCTTAGTCATGCTGGCCACATGATTTGATTCCCTCCCTCCCTCTCTTTCTTTTTTCTTTTCCTTCTCCTCCTGCGATGAGGCTACATTTTAATATTTTAATGTTCCATTATTTTAATGTTGTATTTTATTTTTGTTTTTAAGTTCATCTTGTTTTTATTATTGCTTGTAAGCCGCTCTGAGCCCGGCCTTGGCTGGGGAGGGCGGGGTATAAATAAAAAATTATTATTATTATTATTATGACCCGAAAGCCATCTGCAGACAGACACCAGCTCCCTCGGCCCATAGAGCAAGATGAGCCCGCAACCCCAGAGTCGTTCGCAACTGGACCTAACGGTCAGGGATGCTTTAACCCCTTTCAAATACAGTTTGATGAGCGTTTCCCATTTCAAACTGGTTAATCTTAAAGGTGTCACACAGAACTATCATCACGGGACTCCCAAAATGGGAACTGATTATTCCCCTCCCCGAAACATTCCAGTATCGAAATTGGTTTTGCTTGTAACTTACTTAAAACCTTGATTGTCACCCTAAGTGGTGATACTTTACAAAAACCAAACCCACTGCCAGATCACCAGATGGGTGGGCTGTGCCTGGTAAAAATTAGGAGGAATTATACCAATTCATGCAGATATAATATAAGCAACCAGATATAACAGGATTATATCCTGCAATGCAGGTTCATATTCCCCCTGGAAAATCTGTGCCTACTTTCCTTCGGTCAGTTAAATTGACTATATGTTTATGGGTGCTTTTAAGCCAAGGAAAACTTATTCTGCTGCACACCGATACAAGTGTTGTTTTTTAACTCATTTTAGAGAAACTTCATCTTCACAGAACAACACCACTTCTCACAGCAAGATTACATAAATATGCTTTTAATGCATCCCGTTCTGAGTTGTTATCTTCTTGTGTACCAACCACTAAATAGTGTTTGCCTAACTTTTCCCTCCAGAGAGATGAGCCGGCTGTGCAGTTCAATTCAGGAACTCTTACTCTGAGCCGGAAAGCCAAAAATAGCCCAGAACCCACAATCTACCCAGTTCTGGAGTGGAATGACATCAAATTTCAGGATGTGATTGGAGAAGGCAACTTTGGCCAAGTTCTCAAAGCACGAATCAAGAAGGATGGCTTGCGAATGGATGCAGCCATTAAAAGGATGAAGGGTGAGTCTTTTAAGGCAGCAAATCTGTAGGAGAGATTTGCAGGTTGCTAATACCTGGCCTCGAATCATGGTCTTTTAGATGTTGGCTTAATGGACTAACCGTATTATACGCAAAATCATGTAACAGAGCTTGGATGCAGTTATTCTTTTTTTAAAAAGTGGGAATGAGCAGAGAAGCAGTAGGGTCAGGATCTGCCTTTGTTTTTGTTTTTTAGGACAATTTATTAATTTTCCAAAGAGATAACATCAAAAATAAATATAAAACAACAATATATAAAGGAAAAGAAAAAACCATCATAATCAAAAAAATTAAACCATAATTTTTGCTTGACTTTCCTCCCCTCCCCCTCTTAGTTTCATTGTTTAATAATTGTTCATGCACGTTCATGCAAAATAATCCATTTTTTAGACCTTGTTCATCTTAATACAAGTGAGTTTTTAAAAGTTACACTAACGTAAAAATCTATAAACAAAGCTTAAAAAGTGGGCACGAAACCTTTACCCCCTTTTTTATTATTCAAAGTCTTCTTTCTGTCTGTGGGGTCAGGATCTGCTTAACCATTTCCCTGTGAGGATATTGTTTGACATAGCGGGCTCGCCAACAGCTGAAAATCCGCATTTTCCAAATACGTTTTGTCCATCGTTAATGGGAAAGCAAATTTAGACTTAAGAAAAATCAACATGCCACCATTTCAGCAGGAACATTATATGGTTCTCCCCCCCCCCAAAAAAAAAAAAAAATGGAAGGTGCAAGTAACATACTGTACAAGGAGGATCAAGGAAGAGTGTGGATGAGCCCAGCGTCAAACAATTCTTATCCCACACTTTCTAGCGAATCTTCCCCATCACTTTCCTTACTGTAGGAAGTCCACTTGGGGAGAGGGGTATTGCGCAAGAGAGTCAACCTGAACTTCCGGGCATGTGATCAACTCTCACCTGGAAGCACATTAAAAAAAATAAATTATTATGACGTACAGTTTTGTGGGCTAAAGCCCATTTCATCAGGTGCATTAATTAAACACATGGTGAAGATTGTAGGAGTAACTGATGCACAGCACTCTCTTTTTTAATTTGCAGAATATGCCTCCAAGGACGATCACAGAGATTTTGCTGGGGAACTGGAAGTACTTTGTAAACTTGGACATCACCCCAACATCATAAACCTTTTGGGAGCATGCGAACACCGAGGTACAATGCTTTTCTTTTTCAGTTTTGTTAAGAGTTTGACATACAAGACAATAAAAACCCAACTAGTTTAAAAATGATTTTAAAAATACCGAAAAAGTAGTAGGATAAAAGAGGGAAAGAGAAAAGGAAGAAAAAGGGGGAAAGAGAGAAATAAAAAACAACAGCAACAATGGTGTGTGTTGTACACACACACACACACACACACACACACACACACACAGCCCTCAATCACAATTATATTTTAATTTTCAATCTACATTCTCAATCTTCCCAGCTCTCACCTGCTACAATGCTTCTCTGTAGGTGTTTGTTTTAAAGTTCTGTGGCTACAATTGTTTTAAAACATATTCAAAATAAGATCAGCTGGAATTTGTGCACAGGTAAACATGTTGCACAATTTTTAAAACACGAAAAGGCACACACACACACACACACACACACACACACACATTCCTGTTTGATGATGTGCTTCAGTCACCACACACACACACACACACACACACACACACACACACACACACAAAAAGAGGCATCTCTTCCAGAATATGAAAGCACAAATTTTCGAGAAGAATCCTTTCTCTCTGGTGAGGACTCGAAAACTGTCACTTGCCAAAGTAGAAAAGGCTTTTTCTCAATCAGTTGTGCTTCTGAGAGTGGCGAGATGCATAGCATATACACCTCTGATGCAGAGTGCCCTTGGGTGGACAGGATCATGTGGAACAAGGCAGTCCTCCAGATATCCTGGCCTCAAGCCTTTGACGGCTTTGTAAGAAAGAAGCATCCCTTTGGATCCTGCCAAGAAATGAACTGGGAGTGTTGCTGCTTTTTGCCCTGTTTTAAAGTTTCAGCCAGTGCAGGTTAAAAAAAAGAGTAAAGGTAAAGGACCCCTGGATGGTTAAGTCCAGTCAAAGGTGACAATGGGGTTGCGGCACTCATCTCGCTTTCAGGCCGAGGGAGCTGGCATTTGTCCACAGACAGCTTTCTGGGTCATGTGGCCAGCAGGACTAAACCACTTCTGGCGCAACGGGACACTGTGAAGGAAACCAGAGCGCATGCAAATGCCATTTACCTTCCCATTGCAGCGGTACCTATTTATCTACTTGCACTGGTGTGCTTTCGAACTGCTAGGTTGGCAGGAGCTGGGACAGAGCAACGGGAGCACACCCCATTGTACGGATTCAAACCACTGACCTTCTGATCAGCAAGCCTGAGAGGCTCAGTGGTTTAGACCACAGCGCCACCCGTGTCCTTTCAGCCAGTACAAAGTGGGATTGGCTCACTTCCACAGTTGTGGGCCACTGGAGGTACATTTCTCCAGTGCTCCGACATCTGCACTGACTCCCTGTTCCAATGTGAGCACAGGCTGTCTTGGCTGCCTCAGGATTAGCACTTGGAGAATTAGTTGCATTTAATACCTGGGGTGGGGAATCTGCTAGGTTCCTACTCCCATCATCCCCCAGCCGGCATGGCCAATAACATGGGTTGACAAGAGTGGCACTGCCCTACCTCTGTTATAAAAGATGGAAGATCATCTCCCAGAGTAGAATCTGAGTCAAGAAGACTTGACTTGCTTTTCCATTTGCTCAGTACATACTGGATACAGTAGTACTTTGATTCTCAAACTTAATCCATTTCGGAAGTCCATTCCAAAACCAAAGCGTTCCAAAACCAAAGCGTGCTTTCCCATAGAAAGTAATGCAAAACGGATCAATCTGTTCCAAACTTTTAAAAACAACCCCCAAAACAGCAATTCAACATGAATTTTACTATCTAACAAGACCACTGATCCATAAAATGAAAGCAATAATCAATGTACTTTACTATAAAATAAATAAAATGGTATTGTTGATGATAAAAATATATATTTAATTTTTTTCTTACCTGCACTGATGATAGTCATTGTTTGGATGGGGGGCTTTTATCCATTTCCACAGTCACACAATCAATCAATCCATCCATCCATCCATCAAACAGTAGCTGAACTGGGTTCCACACAGTCACAGAAACAAATTAACCGAAAAAGCCTCAAAAACAAAAAAACACATAGTAAATAGCAAAAACAAAAACACCAAATATAAGCTCCAAATATCACCTCAGAACACTGAAATCAGAAATGGAAGGCTTGGATTACAATGGGGGGGGACACAAATTAGCAGCACGGCAGTAAAAACGGAAGCTCAGGACTCAAAATGGAGCACGTTCAGCTTCCGGGGGAAAGTTCGAAAACTGGAACACCTACTTCCGGTTTTGCAGCGTTCGGGTTCCAAGTTGTTCAAAAACCGAGGTACCACTGTATTGGAAACACTGAAGGCAAGAGAAGTTGTGGGTAGGATAGGGTTTGCATTGGAGCCTTTCATCCTGCAGGGATAGCATAAAGAGAACTGGCAATCTTTGGTCAGCTTCATTTGGGGCTGGGGTGAGGAGGGGGGAAATGCTCTGGGCCCCCCCAAACCCTTCAAGAAGCCCTGCTCCCAAGACTCCTAAATTTGGAAGGCCAACATTTTTCACACAGGCTCTCTGAACTCCTCGCTGTTTTATGCCAGGGTACCTCTACCTCGCCATTGAATATGCTCCCCACGGAAACCTGCTAGACTTCTTGAGGAAGAGCAGGGTCTTAGAGACTGACCCGGCCTTTGCCATTGCCAACAGCACAGCCTCCACACTCTCCTCACAGCAGCTACTGCACTTTGCAGCGGATGTGGCCCGAGGGATGGACTACCTGAGTCAAAAACAGGTAGGCTGCTTTGTTTCATTTTGCTAATGCAAGTTATTTACTGAGTCTTCCACTAGGGTTGCCACCCATCTTGTGTAATATTTCAATGTACAAATGCTATCATGGAATCGATATAGGATAGATGAATCAATACAGGATACAGTTTTGCTGATTCTCCCTCTGTCTCTTTGCCCCATACTCTCCAACACTTTGAAGCCCAAATCCAGGACGCCATCTTGCTGGGGGTTTTTGTCGCAAGAACATGGTGCCCATTTTGCACCGTGCTCCCCGCACTTGAAAAAAGTGCTTTTTAATGCACAGCACCCACAAATGTGACTTGGGGGGCACTGCACGAATTCACATGCAGGGGGGGGAAACACTTTTTGAGGCAGGGAATTGTGCCACGAAATCGCCTGAGATCATGGGAACCCAAATGGCCAACGTGCTCTTGCGATAAAAAATGGGTTGTCCCAGTCTGGGACACTAGCAAAGTATGCAGTCCCCCACCCCATTCTGCCCTGTATTTTGCCAGACCAAAAGTAGCAACCCTATCAGTGACAGGGGTGGGGAAGTCCGTTGACCTACTTCCTAGGTGCAGTTATGCTGTGGGGCACAGTCACCTCCCACCAGAGCCTCCCAACAGGAACTTCTTGGCTGGTGGATTCCTGGCTCCCCTCTGACGGCTGGGGAGATCGAATACTGCCTGCCTGCCTAATTGGCCAATCACACGCAGGCGTATGGATTGTAAGCTGGAGGAAGGGAGGATCTGACTGAGCCTGCAAGTTTTACTCAAGTCTGGCCCCCCTGCATTTGAATGGCCTGCCTCTTCCCCTACAACAGGCATAGGCAAACTTGGCCCTCCAGATGTTTTGGGACTACAACTCCCATCATCCTTAGCTAGCAGAAGCAGTGGACAGGGATGATGGGAATTGTAGTCTCAAAATATCTGGAGGGCTGAGTTTGCCTATGCCTGCCCTACAACAACCACACCTCTCATCATGCCTGACCATTGGCCAAGCTGTCTAGTTGGAGTTCAGCAATATTTGGAGGGCAATATTTGGAGGGCTACTGGTTCTGCGATCTCATAATTACCAGCCAAAAGCCCGTGAAGTATGCACAAGGCTTAAGTTGCAATCAGCCTTTGCAGTGTGTGATGCAAAGGCATCAGAAAGATAGGACAAACATTTTCTATTTTGGGAAGAGAGAGAAAAAGCAATAATGTTTTTGTTTCCTTTAGTTTATCCACCGGGATCTGGCAGCAAGGAACATCTTGGTTGGAGAAAACTATGTTGCGAAAATAGCAGATTTCGGACTGTCTAGAGGCCAAGAGGTTTATGTTAAAAAGACAATGGTAAGACCAAAATAAATGTGTCAGCTATGTTTCTTGCGCAGAGGTAACAACTGCCCTTTGATATTACCTGTAAAAAAATTAAATTCCTCTTCAGAAGCAGCAGAAATTAAAAATGGAGCTTCCTATAACATCTGAGAGGACAAAGGCCACAGTCCTGTTGAAACCACTGGGACTTAACCCCAAAGTCTAATTATTTAGGACTGGGACATTGGACAGTTAAGGGGGAAGTTTTCAGCTTTTGTTATTTGTAGATTTCACCCATTAAGAGTTGGAGAACCAGATGCTACAAGTGACAAAAGTTGAGATGAGTTTTGCATTTCCACAAACCTCAGAGTTCATCAGTGCAGGAGCAAGGTCAAAATGCAAACTTTATAACAGATTTGAAAACTTTCACCAGTGCCACTCTAGATGCATCCCTGGTTCTCTCGAGTGTGGGGGGACAACAACAAACGAACAAACAACACGGGGGAAGTATCCATCAATTTAAGGGCAGGGAGCCAGTCTGCAAAGGGCTGTTTACAAAGAGGTCTAACTATCGAAATGAAGGGGAAAGCCATTCTGGGTTAGGGGACTCTGGCAGTGGCGTAGCATGGGGGGTGCAGGGGGGGGCCGGCCGCACCGGGCACAACATCTGGGGGTTAGGGTTAGGGTGCGCAAATCCACGGGTAGGGGGCGCAAATTACTTGCCTTGCCCCGGGTGCTGACAACCCACGCTACGCCACTGGACTCTGGTAATGCATCAGAACAGAACTGTTGTGAGAGGCTGTAACACCATTCTAAACTCATTGTTTTAGGGAAGGCTTCCAGTGCGATGGATGGCGATTGAGTCCCTAAATTACAGCGTGTATACCTCAAACAGTGATGTGTAAGTGACTATGTAGTTTCTGACTCTGTAATGCTAGGATTTAAAGTGACCTTTAGTAATGCAGATGCATTGGAAAGGTGGGATAAAAATTCTTAAATAGATTTGTAACAATACAGTGGTACCTCAGGTTAAGTACTTAATTCATTCCGGAGGTCCGTACTTAACCTGAAACTGTTCTTAACCTGAAGCACCACTTTAGCTAATGGGGCCTCCTGCTGCCGCTGCGCCGCCGGAGCACAATTTCTGTTCTCATCCTGAAGCAAAGTTCTTAACCTGAAGCACTATTTCTGGGTTAGCGGAGTCTGTAACCTGAAGCGTATGTAACCTAAAGCATATGTAACCTGAGGTACCACCATACAGTGGTACCTTGGGCTAAGAACTTACCGTATTTTTTGCACTATAAGACACACTTTTCCCCTCCTAAAAAGTAAGGGGAAATGTGTGTGTGTGTGTCTTATGGAGCGAATGCAGGCTTCGTGTTACTTCTGCTGAAGAGGGATAGATCCCTCTTGCTCTCCTGGCTTCAGGGATAGCCTCCCGAAGCCTCCTGAGCAGAGCTTCACCCTGGTATGGCTCCCCTTCATCACATACACAGCCCAACAAGACAATGACAAGAATCCACCAACAACATACGAATCAATATGGCTAACCCAATTCAAAAACACACACACACACACACCCCACTCACACACGAAAACAAAGTTCAGCACAGTCAATCATGAACAAACAACCGCACCCTAGGCCAACCACAATTTCTCTCACCACCAAAGGAACACAAGCGAATAGCAAAGAGAACCCACACATACATTAAGCAAAATAGAAATATTGCCTCCCTACCCCACCCCCCTCCACCTCTTCTCCCCTTTTTTCTTCCTAATGTAACCCTAATGTCTCAACAAATGAAACTGACCTATGGAAAATGTAACTTGAAAAAAGAGACATACCTTTGTAAACCAAGAAAACTTTAATAAAATGTTTAAAAATAATAATAATCTGCCTTCCATGGAATTCAAAATTGCAATAGAATGCAATTTAAAAATAAATAAATATGGATATTTAATGCGGACATGCCTCAGGTTACCCGATTGAAGCTTGTGGACCACTGGCAGCCCACAAACCACAGTTTGGGAAGCCCTCTGTTAGAGGTTTTAAGCAGAGGCTGGTTGACAGGTCTATCTGAGATGCTGTAGCAATGGATTTTCTCCATTAGTGGATTAGAGGACCCTTGATGGAGAGGTCCTGTCCTGGTCTAGCATATGATGCAAATGGGAACAGTGGTTATATTCCAGTGGTTACCTGGACATTCCATTGACTTAGCTGGGACCAACTACCATTGGTCTCCTTCTCTAAGATAGCATACAATGTTTGTCAAGCCTCATGCTGACAAGACTAGACAGCCAATGCAATCCCAAGTGGTTTTCAGAGCAGTAGTTGAGCCTTAAACGCCATGCAAGTTCTCTGTATCAGCATGCTTAGAGCAAGGCAAAGGTTTTACATTTTAAGAAGCGATTGTCCAATTGTGTCCTTTTATTTCTATTACTTCTGCTTCATTTCTTTTAAAATAGATGCGTTCATGCCAGTTTAACTTGAAAAAAACCAACTTATTTTCAAGCACATGGAGGTTTATTTCTGATTTTGTATTTAGTTGTCTTCTTCATAATAAAAATAGGGAAGGGAGAGGCAAAATGAATGTTTTTTGTAATGGCGCATGTATCTTGGACCTGATTTTAGCTATAATAATTATAGGTGTGTGCCTGTTTATCTAGCACTAGATATTTTATAATACCCAGTCCTATATACAGTGGTACCTTGGTTTACAACCATAATCTGTTCCAGAAGTCCGTTTGTAAAACAAAACAGGTTGTAACCCAAGGCGTGCTTTCGCCAATGGGGCCTCCAAAAAATTTTTGTTTGTAATAAAAAAAATGGGTTGTAATAATAATAAAAAAAGGTTGCAAACCGGGACACACACTTCCGGGTTTGATTTGTTTGTAATCCAAAACGTATGCAAACCAAGTCATATGCAAACCAAGGTACCACTGTACAAGTGTTACAGCTTTTCTTTTTATTCTTTTCATAGGTGGTCATATGGCGTGCTATTATGGGAAATAGTTAGCTTAGGTAAGTAATGTGTGTGCTTTTAGCATTAGTATTTTGGTTAAGAATATGAGAACAACATAGCTGGATCAGACCAAGGGTCCATTTTGTCCATTGCAGTAATTTCTTAGCTTATATCCAGCAACTATTCTTTAAAGATACTCTGCCTTTGAACATGGAGATTCAATTTAGCTAGAATCGCTCACTGGCATTGATTGACCTCTTCACTATGAAAGCCAGCAGGTCTTGGTACGTTTGAAAGGGTGAAACTTTATCATGCCAAAATGCAAGAAGCCCCAACTGTATTGGCATTCTGCTAGCTTTTGAAGACACACCTGTTTAGACAGGCACTACCTGGAGCTCTCTACCCGAGTCTCTCCTGTTTTAATTGCTGTGTTGTTTTAATTATGGACTTTCATAATGTTTGTGTAATTGGTTTTTATACTTGTAAACCACTAAGAAGTCTGTGAGTACTATGTAAATTCTTAATAACACAGCTAAAGCCCTTTGTGAGAGCCCTCAGCCATATATGATTGACAAAGCATAATATGCAATGACAAAATGATACAAATCAGTCATAATTCAAATCCATCAAACCTCAGTACCACCACTATCTCTGGGGGCAAGGAGTTCTGTAAGCAGATTATGTATTGTGCAAAGTGTTTTCTTTGGTCAGTTCTGAAGCTACTGGTTGACCCTGATTGGCTTAACCCACAACTACCTATAGTATTTTTGCCAAACACTGGCAAGCCTTCATACATGGCTACTGGGCTTGGTGCAACAGTTGTTTAGACCTTGCCTAATTACCTGCCATGGTTTCACTGCTGATAACTGTCACGGTCCAGTTCATGGGCAATCAAAGTCCCGGCTGGGGGCGTCAGGACCGGGGCAAGATGGCAGGGGTGGGAGCAAGAACTGGAGTCCAGAAGCCAGGAATCAGGAAGAAAGGAGTCCGAGGGTCAGAGAGCCAGGAGTCACAAAGTCAGGGGTCCGAGGATCAAGAAGCAAGGAGTCAAGGAACCAAACGAAGCAAGGCAGGGAATGTGTTGCTGTGGCAAAGAGCTGAAGGGAAAATGCTGACCTTATATCCCTTCCCAGCTCTTGCCACCAGGTGCTGTGAGTTACCAATCGGCCTCACCTTTGTGGCCGCGCCTTGCCTCTTCAGAACTTAGGAAGGCCCCAGGCCTGCAAAGTCCTACTGGTCACAGGGCCTGGCTCCTGCACGCACTCCTGACAATAATACTGTACTGGCCTGAATATAAGCCTCACTTTCCCCCCAATTTCTGACCGTGAAGTTGAAGTGCGGCTTATATTTGGGACCTTACGGTATGCAGCCAGGAGCACAGGGCAAACAGCACCAGGAGCGTGGCAAAGCGGCACCCACCCTGTGCATAGTCCTCCGCCCCCTCCCTCAAGCATCCTTAGGACACTGACCTGTTGAATCTTCTGTTCTAGGAGGGACACCATATTGTGGGATGACTTGTGCAGAACTGTATGAGAAACTACCCCAAGGGTACAGACTGGAGAAGCCTCTCAACTGTGATGATGAGGTGTAAGTAACTCAGTCTCACTGAATGCCCTTTTCCCCTATGCCCTCTTTGCCTGACGACCTCTCTTAGAAAATGCATCTGTCATTGACGGGTGTTGAATATGGGGCAATTTGCTTCTGGTAAGTTAGGAGATGACTCCTAGAATTAATTATACTTTGACCAATTTAGTTTGGAAAGCAGAAGGAAGTTGCTAACCATGAAATAAGTTGAAGTTCTAGAGTGATTACCCTGGAGCAGAAACCACAATTTCATCTGTCAATTGGCCCTATAAAAATTGATTGTGTAAGAAATGCTTTGCTGTTTTGATAATCTCTCACTTAGGTCAAGAGAAAGCTTCGCTCCTTTCCCTACACACACACCTGACCTGCTGTTTCTCTTGCTTTAAGCCCTGTTGAAATGAATTGTGAGGTTTGTTTTTTTACATCTTCCTTTAATAACAAGACCGTTTGTCCAGGAAAACCTCCCCCAGCCTCTTGCCATTTGTGTTTCTACTCCAGGGACATTGGAAAGCCTGACTTTCCTGCTTTTTGCTATCACAATCATCGCCTCCCGTTTTTATATTTTGGGCTGCTTGCTGCGCATTTGTAATGGCTACTTGCTGCGCTGTAATGACGTTATTCTTCTTCTTCAGTTATGACCTAATGAGACAATGCTGGCGAGAAAAACCTTACGAGAGGCCATCATTTGCCCAAATACTTGTATCACTGAACAGAATGTTGGAAGAAAGAAAGGTAAAAGATGATCACGGTTGTCAGGTTGGGGTCAAAAAAGTATTACCAGCTCACGAGTTTGCTTGGCTGCCACTGTAAATCGTTCCCCTCTGGTCAGCTCCTGTCCCACGTGAAAACTTTGCATGTGTTTGTTTGGCCATATTCACATATGATTCTTCGCATAAAATGTGATGAGTTATTTGGGTGTACAGTCGTACCTTGGTTGTTGAATGCCTTGCGACTCAAACGTTTTGGTTCCCGAACACCGCAAGCCCAGAGGTGAGTGCTGTGGTTTGCGAACGTTTTTTGGAACCCGAATGTCTGAAGCAGCTTCCAGTTGAGTGCAGGAAACTCCTGCAGCCAATCAGAAGCTGCGCCTTGGTTTTCAGATTCCATTCAAAAACCAAAGTATGACTGTACCTAGGAGTTGCTGTACATCACCAGGTTTTAAAGACTTTTGTCAGGTGGTCTAACCACTGGTCTGCAGCTAATAGGTTATGTCCTGACATAGGAGGGTCTGATCAGCAGGAGCATTAACAGTATCTTTTTAAAATAGGTTTGGTTTTTTTAAGAGAAAGAGAAAGCATCAACTAGGGCTAGGATACCTGCCACCTGACAATTGTTGTAGTCCACGATCAGGGTCGATGCAACTTGTTAACCAAACAACAGCTGAAGGTCCTGCAGTTCTGGCAGAAACTGGTAGCCTAAAACTGTATTCAAGTCCTGTGACCAGTGCAGCTCTTTGTGACGTATTAGGGATAAAAGGACACGATTTGGGCTTGGGAGCTGGATGTTATCTGCAACAGAAAATTTCTATGTGCTGCTGAGGGCAAAGAGAAAATATTGAGCCTATTCTTCTTAATTGTAATTCCAGACTTATGTGAATACAACCCTGTATGAGAAGTTTACCTATGCAGGCATTGACTGTTCTGCGGAAGAAGCTGCTTGAGATGGAAAATCTTCAGTTATTTATCGTTTTGAGCAACCTCAAAGGAAGATGAAATGTGCTGATGTACAAAACTGCACAGAACGCTTTCTGTACAATACCTTCTTAGCTATATACACACTTTTTGAGTGAGTCCTGAATCAGTATGCTGTAGGAATGTGTATGTATGTGTGTACATAGGTATGTTTGTGTGTTTATGTGTATTGTGTGCATGTGCACTATATATATCTATATATATCTTTTGTCTGCCTATACATGCACTCACACACACGTACACTTTTTGGAAAGTGACTGAAATAAATACATTTTACATTTCATAGACTGTTGTGTATTTTCCCCCCTATACTGTTGGCATTTACTGCAAGCAATATAGTCACACTGCATACTTAAACCTCCGCCAATCCTGTGAGCCACTGCAAGCAAAACACAAAACACGGTAGGAAAGTAAAGGAGACAGTGATTTGTCATGTATATTTGCGTCGTAGTATGCGGTGTTCTTTCTGCACCATATTCTCAAATATTGAATATTTGCTTATTTTCTTATCAAATTTATATCATGTCCCTCCTCCTGAAGGAGTCCAGCATGGCACACACATGAATAAGAAAAAAACCATTTAAACTTCTAAAAACAGTTTACAAATGCTTTAAAAGAATCATAGGTTATTTCAGGATTGGCCTTTAACAGACTTTTTAGCCATCAAATATATGGGCTGAACAGGAATGTTTTTAGATTCTTCCTAAAAGTTAGTGAGAGTCTTGCTCCAATCCAGCTTGGATGATCCAGTGTTGCTCTCCTAGGCTCATTGGACTAACTAGCTAAATATTTTAAGTAGTGCTGTATGCTCATCTCAAGCTGATATATACAACTGAGAACTGGAACATGGACTTGACAGAAATTTCAGTAATGGACAGCCTTTGACTCTTTATTTAAAAATAAAAATTACATTTTCACCGCTGCCTTTAATCTCTAATTGCAATTTAACTTACTTTGTTCCATAAGATTAACAAATAGATCAAAGCCATAAAGCAGGTACAGTGACAAATTGCTTACCTATGGCCACCTATGCAACTGCTAGAGAGATCTGCTAACCAAATGAATGGACTGCATAATGTTTAACATTTGTTTTATTTATATCAGCTTTTTTGAGTTTTTATTTCAGCAGACAGTGACAGCCAGAAAACAACTTTTTTGCTTAGGACACACAGAAGTTTCATAAAAAGAAAATAAGTATAGGATTCTTCATAAAAACAAAGCAAGTACAGTATTCTTTCCAAACTGCCAAAATTGGGAAATGTTCGCTGTTTACATTAACAATTCTGACTAGCACAAAGCTCCCATAATCAACTCTAATATTATATTGAACAAAAATATCATAACCCTGAATAACATTAACCCAAACTTCCAGCAAAACTAACTAGTGCATATACTTATCACAGTACTCTTTTGAATTAGGACAATAACAGGGGCAGAAAACTGTCTTTCACTAGGCAATGAAGAAGAAAGGCTGTTGTTGCAAAGCATTAATATCTTCTGCCTTTAGTATGCTCTTTTACTTTCCAAAGCATAAGTTCCATACAAGCAGTTGCATCTTCACTACAGTCATGACCACCAACTAGAAAAAAATAACATTCATGAATATGCATAGGATTTAAAAGATTAGAAAGTTGGCACTGAATATTTAACATTAATGGTTATAGTAATAAACTCAAGTTTTTGCATTTGTTTCCAAAATTACCCTATTAAAAGAGCAAGTTTTAAAATTATCTTAAAGATAATGGATCACTAAGGCAGTCTGTACACTATCTCCTCAAAGCACATTCTTTCCCTCAAAAGAATTCTGGGCACTATAGTTTGCTCCTTGGAGCTGTAATTCTGGGATTACTGTAATTCTGCACTAAAGTACAGTGCCCATAATTCTTTGAGGGAAAGAATGTGCAGCCAGATGGGTGGGGTATAGATAATAAAATTATTGTTATTTCAAATGCATACACAGCCTAACTGTATTGAGGGTGGATAATAGTATAGAAAAAAATGTCACTGTTGTCACAGAAGAAACTTGAGTAGGTTTCAAGGTTTCAGATTTCAGTCACACTACAATATGATCTAGATCTGTCACAGAATATATATTTTTTAAAAAAATAATTTTTATTAACCGGCCAATCACATCAAATTAAATCACATCACATAAATTCCAAATTACAAAGCCGAATTTTCATGTCATTCAATATCACCTAAGAGACAGTTATTTTAAATGCAGTCAGTTGACACACTCAGCTTCCAGTGATCAAACAAGGCACATGACCAATCCAATCCTTATTTTGGGAAACCTGGATTGAACTGGAAAGTCTGAGTGACAACATAGGTATTGCTTGCTTCTTGGTTCTTCTCCATTAAAAATACACTGTCATTTTCGCCAGGTCTTACCATTAGCTTGAATAATTCTTTGGAGATAATCAGCCATTAGATTTCTAAGTGCTCTTTTATGAGGCAGGCCTAAACGATGAGGAAAAACTACGGATGTATCCACAATCTTATTATGAAACAGCTGGAAAAGAAACAAAGCTGGATGATTCAGTGACACTTCAAACTGGATTGTGTCTTGCCTCCTAAAATATTCTTGTGGTTAAAAAACACACTATCGCTTCAGTTAAAGCTTTAAGACCCTGATGTTGGGAAAGATTGAGGGCACAATCAGAAGGGGACGACAGAGGACAAGATAGTTGGATAGTGTTCTCGAAGCTACCAGCATGAGTTTGACCAAACTGCGGGAGGCAGTGGAAAGACAGGAGTGCCTGGCGTGCTCTGGTCCATGGGGTCACGAAGAGTCGGACATGACTAAACTACATGCAGCTGCTGGGTGACCTTGGGCCAGTCACACTTCTGTGAAGTCTCTCAGCCCCACTCACCCCACAGAGTGTTTGTTGTGGGGGAGGAAGGGAAAGGAGAATGTTAGCCGCTTTGAGACTCCTGAAGGGGAGTGAAAGGCGGGATATCAAATCCAAACTCTTCTTCTTCTTCTTCATATCACATTAACTTTTTCACATAGGGGCCTCTGAGCCACAGCAATGCCATTGGGAAGTGGTGAAAAGGCTGCAGCTACTTTGTGGCACCATTGCCATGTCTCTCCAGTAGCATAGCATCCAATGGCTGGGAAGCCCTGGCCATTCTGAGGGTGAGAGGGCAAGGTACTCTCACAAGGGTTTGGATTTTGGCCCAACATGGCATTTGGAAACTAGATTTGGGGGAAGGTTATAAAAGGCCTCATACTACGCATCCTAGCCTCTTTCCTGGCTAGCAAGCTACACAACCCACCCTCCCATTCTCTGTAACATGTTTACCATAGCAGTTCTTTCTCAGAGCATAGTTAAACTATAGAATTTGGTGACTAGCTTTGCTTATTTTAAAAAATTAGTCAAATTCATCAAGTATACAGCCACCCATCAATGGCTATTATTCATGATGACTATATGCTTGCATGTCACCTCTATGACTAGAGGCAGTGTGCTTATGAATATCAGTTGCTGGGGAACAACAATTGGTCAATTTCAGGATATACACCTAGTGCCAAAACCTGCTGAAATCTGTAATCAATAAAGTTATGGCTTCTTTAAATTCCAATACTCCTATCCTGTTTTATTGCAATTCATGTTAGATCTATCTCTCACCCACACCACATCAGTGAACCTGGACCCGCAAAGGAGAGAGTTGTTGTCCTCATGTTCCCAGAGGCAGTGGGTTAATCACTGTGGGAAACAGAATGCTGCGCTAGATGGTATAAATCCAGCATGGCACTTCTGTGTGCAGTATTAGACAGTATACAGAAGTTAAACCTGAACAGGTTTTAAGCAAAACATTTCAAATCATTATAAATATATTATCATTCTGTATAATATACCTTAAGAGCAAACAAATCACTCTCTAAACTATGTCCAATTAAAATTGTGTCTGCACTAAACAAGTTTAACAATATTGCCTGCACGTCCCGAATTGATGTTACAGTATTCTTCATGTCTTCTGCCGTCACTCCAGAAAACCTAAAGCAAATCAGAGTGTCAAGGGAAGTACAACAATAGGGAGACATGAATATTTTAGAAATACCAGATTCACTTATCCCACAACTGATACAACTGAAGAATTTTTATTTTCCTTTTGGAATGAAAAATTTAGGGAAGGAATCAGACCATGACAAAGTAATAACATTATCTGTCTGTTATTTGTCTCAATCCTATTATCTGCTGGTATTTTGCACATATTTTACCTACACTTAATTATTACTTATAAAATTCAATTAAAAAATAACAATAAGTAACTTAACTCCAGACCCCTCATGCACTTCTTATAGAAATACTACAGCAAAAAGCAGTGATGCTATACAAGTAGCCAATGGGTTATACATCACTGACAGCATTCACATGCAGTGCTAATCAAAAATCCTGTCTTAATGAGCAAAGTTATGCACAAGGACAGCCTCCTTCTCCCTTTTATGCACGCAGCTGATGAAAGTTGGATTTAAGCACTTAAATAGTAGCTTATCATTTACACGTGAAGATTAGAATTAAAATTTGTGGCTTCAAAACAACTAAAGATATTAAGCCAAACACAGCTTCATAACCTAGTTGATTTGAAGCCATTTGCCATTACACTTCGGAAGCTACGCTTTAAGGTATGCTTAATATCTTGGGTTGATTAGAAACAATTAATTATACCTTGGTTCACATGATTAAGCATTAAAACCTGGCTTGTTCAGCTGCTCACAAAGGGAGGAGTGAAGCAAATGCAAAGGAGCCCTATTGCACTCACATGTAGCTCATGCAGAGTCTGACCTATTCTCAGGATTTCTGGTTTTCTGTTGAGTGTAAACACAGTTACTTATCTTCAAACACTTGATGTTTTGGTGTTTGAATAAGACACATACCTATTATTAAAATCTATTATTTCATTATCAGGCTTAACAAACGTGTCATAGATGACATGAAGTGAAGGATCAACTACTGTCACTCTGGAGAGTTCCAATCCACGTGTTGTGTAACACTAGAAGAGAAATGTGTTAAATAGAATTTTCCATAATTAAGTTTAGTTCCTGATTATGTTCTGAATAAACTGAAATGAAAACTAATGTAATTTTGAAATGGTGGAGACAGATGAAAACATCTTTGCTACTTTGTAAACATATTTTTTACATTGAAAATCATGGCAGTGCATGGTGTAGGTATATACTAGAAACTTTAAAATATAAAAGTAACATTTTTCTCTGGGAATTCCTAGAAATTCCTGTCAGCTTTTATGATAAAAGATGTTTTCAATTCATCAGTTACCTCTTAGTAAGCTACTTGATTACCCAAAAGATTATATTGTTAATTTACAATGGAAGTTCTATGTTAATCAAGTTTTATAAGTAATTGCTTACACTGAAAGAAAAATACACATGTAGCTGCATGTAAAAATGTGTATTTGTTTTTGCTAAATGGTCCTATATTTCCTATACATCCTGCACTTTCTATATCTAGAGAAGGAATGAACAAAAACAAAAACCCACTAATATCCAACTCCCAGAGAAGTATATTGCCAGCATTACATATTTTATTTAATTTCAAAATATTTTAAAAGTTTTTAACCCATGCTTCATCATGTAGCAACACCAGGGTTAGATACAATCAGAATAAAAACCATGAAAATAATTCCCAATTACAATTCAGGAGAGCAACAAAAGCAGGTGCATTTTATGGGGCAGTTTTTCCTTCTCAAGTCAGTCTGTCCTGTCTGATCTACATTTCTCAACTGAAGAGAGTAACATCCGGTGCCTTTTTTCAGCCGGAACTCAGTTCTAGCACCTCTCAGAAGGGCGCCATTGCCATTCTAAGAGAATGAGGGAGGCATTCAGGGTGAGTTCCGGCACCTCTTTTTCTAGAAAAATAGCACAGGTAACATCTGTCCTTAAGTTATACTGCTAGGAAAACACAATTGCACTTTAAATTGCATTTTTTAAAGGATCCTAACTTAGCATACCATTTCACAATCTAACGCAAATACACCATGATTTCCATCAAGTGGAGGTGGTTTGATGAAAGTCTTCACAAAGCCATCTATATTTTCTTTTCTGCCATCATGAACATGGAGCTACAAAGCACCAAGGAATATTCAAATTAGTCTGAGAAGTGACATATTTTCAGTAACTTTTAATTAAGTTACCATACCATTTCCAACTTCCCTTTTCTGGAAATTCACCTTAGAAATTTACTAAGTATCTTTTGGAAGTTTATACGCTATTTTGTCAGGCACTTGATTATTGGTTGATGTTAAAGAATATGAAGTTGAAATCCTCAGCGTTCATTATCTGTTTTTTAAATTGTGAATGCTACTTCTTCATGCATTTCAAATGTTCATTTCCCCCACACAGTAACCAAGATGAGGGAGGCAAAAAAATTAAATAGAAGACCACAATCTAAACCTTAATACAGAAAGCAAAACTATTACAGCATCTGCCACTGGTCCATCAAGATACAGATTGTTTTAATATCAGGACCAAGTCCCAGAAAGTGTAAACTAAAGTGTCCCTTAGCATATTCAATACTAATTTATTACTTATCTGCTTTTCTCTCACAAATTTAAATTTAAGGAAATGAGGACAGGCTTGAGCTCCAACACTTTTTTAGAACCAGTCCCATCTTGTTTTCTAGCATATTATGCTATCATGAGAACAGAATTCCCAAAAACGAATTAAAAATCTACGCCTATTCTCATCTACCTTTTAAGAACTTCAGAAATGCATACATTTTTGTCTCTCTGCCAAAGACTACACTTACACCAATATTCAGTTCAGGAAACTGCTTCTAGGGCCAAGAAAAAATTCAGAGCACACACTACACCCGAGCAGCCCAACTTTTCATACCAAGTGAGCCACCAGAGTACTTTGACATGGAACCTGCAGGTGGCATACTGCGGGGGCAGGAAACAAGGCCGACATTTGACACCCACCTCCTTCCCAAAGCTGGGAAAGCACTAACTGGGCTCTGGGAAGCAGGCAGGACGACTCTAGGACCCTGTCAAAGCCTCTTTCCCAAAGCCCAGAGCCTCGCTTACCCAGCTTTGGGAATGCAATGGGAGGGCTGCATCACAGGGTGTGTGTGTCAAATGTTGCCAAGGGCCACAAAAAAAGACATCAAGGGCTCCATGTGGCCCTTGAGCTGCACATTGGACCACCCTGCTCTACACAAAAGAGGGTTGGAGCTTCTTGGAAGGAAACTTGGTCACCTATTTTGCTCTAGTTCTGCTAAGATAACAAGACTAGCAGAACAGCTATAGCTGGAATTCAAGAGATTTTGAAACACTTTGTCTTTCATACTCGACCCCTGTCAATCCCTCTCTATATAGACAGCCAATCAGTGGCCATAGGCAGGTTGCTGCAAGCAAAAGCTAAAACAAAATCCTGAGAAATATATATGCTGTGAAAAGTCTGAGTATACACAAAATGTATTAGGTGTTATAACAATAATTAACAACAAACCAACAACACCAGAACTGGCTTATGAATATAAAGAACAATTTTACTAGAATGAGTATAAAACCTAATAAACCAACAAGACAATGAACAAACTAAAGTGAATAACCAAGCCTGGAGATACTCATAAACATAAAATGTGGCAGTGTCTCTCTCGTTGCTATACTGGTTATGTATGCGATAAGAATGTCTTAACATATAGTTCACTGAAGACAAAAGGTACTCATAGGCACAGTTATTGAACCGTGTTGAGTGATTAGCATTATGGACTGATGAAGCTTGCTACGAAACCTGGATAATATCCAGAGAACAGGTGTCATCTACTTGGCTTCAATTGATCATATGGCTTTGCACTTCCAGCTAACGGCTACTTGAAGAACGCTTTCTGGCAACTGCTCCCACCTTTGTGGCTTTGTGCTTCCAGTGAATGGCTACAGTGGTACCTCGGGTTACATACGCTTCAGGTTACATACGCTTCAGGTTACAGACTCTGCTAACTCAGAAATAGTACCTCGGGTTAAGAACTTTGCTTCAGGATGAGAACAGAAATTGTGCTCTGGCGGCGCGGCAGCAGCAGAAGGACCCATTAGCTAAAGTGGTGCTTCAGGTTAAGAACAGTTTCAGGTTAAGAACGGACCTTCGGAATGAATTAAGTACTTAACCCGAGGTACCACTGTATTTGTTCCAGCTGTGTTAAGACATTCTTATCGCGTACATAACCAGTATAGCAATGAGAGAGACACTGCCACATTTTATGTTTATGAGTATCTCCAGGCTTGGTTATTCACTTTAGTTTGTTCATTGTCTTGTTGGTTTATGAGGTTTTATACTCATTCTAGTAAAATTGTTCTTTATATTCATAAGCCAGTTCTGGTGTTGTTGGTTTGTTGTGAAAAGTTTGAGAACAGCAACTGGAGAGTACTCTCACCTTTGCAACCTGGCATCCAGGAGATCCTACCACTCCTTCGCAACAACTGTAACGTGTTTCCAAACCACCCGGAACTGTTACAGGGTAAGTAATAGGAAGCAGATGAGTAATTTCAAATCAATTCTTATCCTAAAAATTAAAATTTTGATCGACTGTACTGTGAACTATCAGTTATCTTCTTACCCTGACTTGGTTCACACATCACAATCAAATAATTAAAATAAACAATGGTTTAATGTGAACAAACAAGTTGATGCACACTGCTGAAATCGGGGGGAAAAAATTCCCTTCACTGCTGTCAGGAAACATACCATACTTTGGTTTTGGATCATGGTTTGTTTGGAGAAAGAAACTACAACCCCAGGTTTTGACAACACAACAGTTTGTTTCCTGGCAGCAGTAATACTGAGGGATGCGTGAAGCGCCCAGAATTTTAGCAGCATACACCAATACACTTTTCATTCACATTAAACCATAATTTATTTTAAATATGCAAACCAGAACACTATGGGAGCAGCTCTGCTTTAAAAAAAAAATCAGTTTAACAAAACCAAGTTGAATTCTGAGGATCAAATATACATGCATTGAAGAAAGGGATACTGAATTGGATTTCTAACTATCCAAAGAAATTATAGTTTTATTACAAATGTGTGTCAGTTTCTCTCAAGATTGTAGCTATACTGAGAATATGAAACAACAAACTTATCACCCATCATGTATTTTACTAAAGAGCAGGAAAATGGAGGTGAGGTGCTGTATAAAGTCAAGCATAAATAGCTGAATATAATTTATTAGTTTTAACTACACTACATGGGCTCTTTTGGTGGTGGTGACAGTCCTGGCATGCTAAACCACCATTTAGGAAAGTTGGAACAAGCATCAGACCTGGATGTTCCTCCCTCACATGCCAACTTTGGTTTAATTTAATCACCATCACAGCATCAGTTTTGTTAGATCTGAAATGGGAAACTGTGTTGTGATGTTGGTTTACTAAGCATAATATTAAAATCAATTCCAGTTTAAGATCCTGGCTACTAAAATACTAAGTCACAATTCTCTGTATTGTTATATATTGAAAAAAGCATGAAAAACAATGTGTGACAGGAAGTGGTGAGAAAAACACAGACCCAATGTTTGTTCTTGCTTAAGAATATTACACCACAAATTAGTGCAAAGTCTGTATCTAATGGTAAGTGATTGGAGGCTTAATAAGGAAAAATGCAAGCAAAACTGTTTTTAATCCCTTCATTGTTAATCAAAATTTAACTTGCTGGCCCTGCTTCAGTGGACATTACCTGAGTAGTCTCAATCTCACCGGCATGTCCAGTATATGTCTGGGGAGACAGGAGTTTATCCTTACCTTTATGTCTTAATACTCTACCAGAATGGTAGCTGCATTCTTCTTTCCGAACATGCCTTCCTGATGAAGTTACAGTATATATTTCTCCGCATCGACAACAAATTCTTCTGGAAGCTGTAACCAGTAACACAATCCAGTAGTAAGCCAGAATTGAGACCTGCAAGATGTTCATCTGCACTTACCCCCAGAAACCATTTTAATCACCAGAGACAACTGCAAAAAATCTAATGAATTTGGTTCTCATTCACATTATCAAGCAGCAGAATTGCTACTACTAGCGTAATTACTAGTCAAAATAGTAAAGCTTTGGTAGGAGTAATTCAGATATATTCCAATTATGCATGGAACAGATAGATAATCACCCAAACAATATTAATTAAGTTGTTAAATTGATAGTTCAGGAGCAGAAAAAGGGTAGTTATCCTTCAAGCTTTGTTAACCAGGATGACTTGATTCACAGTACTGACTGGCAATGAGCGACACTTACAAGCATTTTATTGTAGCACACTGTGGATGAAATCTTATGTTGGAAGGCATTTTTTGAACAATATAGGAAGATTTTTCTGATGAGTGTCAATTTTTCATTCCATTCTCACTTACTCACAGTCAGATAAAGCTGCTTTTATGGCGCCACTGCATAGTATAGCACTGCCAGGTTTCTCAGGATTTGGTTCAGGGAAGCCATTTTCCTTCAACTGTTCATCAGTCAAAGCATATTCTTTTAGAAGTTTATAGAGAGTAATTCCTGTAAAATCTTAATCACCCCAACAAAACAGTTAAAAAACTCTGAAGAGCTGTCATTCAGACATTATAACTGTCAGAATTATTTTCAGATTCAACTTATAGGTAGTCAGTAGCAGCTAGTTTTTCTTTGGTTAAGTTTATATATGCTGTGAAACTTTACAAATTCATCCTAAATATATGCCTTTTGTCATAGCATTTCTTAAATTTATATACAACCTTTCATTCAAAGATCTCAGCAAAAAATACAAAAAAGAAAAATACATAATAAAAACAAGAATAAAAACATTTTGAAAGCACTGATTTTTTTTCATTACTTTTCATTTTCATTATAAGCAAGTAATCAAAGAGTATTAGAACTAGAAAAAAGTAGCTTTTTATATTATAAGTACTTCAGTTGTGAAAGAATTTTAATACTTTGTGCAAATTTTTCAAAATACAGTAATAGTTTTATTTTACCATTTTTTTCTTCTTTTCTAAAGCCAGTTGAAGTAGTGCATTTATTGTCTGAGGGCTGGCCTATACAAAATAAAATCACAGATGTCTCACATTGTTAATGTGAACTTATTTCTACAAACAAACATTGTATGTAATTTAAATGTACTTAGAAGAGAAATAAAATTGGTCCATTGTAACTACCAGTTTTCCCTTCCCACATCATTGGAACTTACCATCTGCTGACACACTGCTATGATCCCTCAATTTTTTAAGCTTGTTCACAGCTATGTTCAAGTATATATTTTTACTACCACAACGGTCATATATTGCCTTTTCTTCTATCAATGCCTACATTAAAAAGAAAAGTGTGTATGATATATACTGTAAATTGCACATCTACCCTGTACTCTCCCCCCGCCCCGCAATGGAACAGAGTACCGTATTTTTCGCTCTGTAACACGCACCCGACCATAACACGCACATAGTTTTTAGAGGAGGAAAACAAGAAAAAAATATTCTAAATGAAACAGTGGATGTATGATTTTTGTGGTTCATGCTGTGGCCACAGACATGTGATCTGACGGTGAGTTTGGAGTAGCCCAATGCAAAAATCCTGAGGATCCATGTGGATCCATGCTTTGTAACCACGTTTTTGCACCACTGCGACCCTAGGCAACAGTGGGTGCGTGATTTTTTTGGTGCAGGCTGTAGCCATGGACATGCTAAGTTATCTGATGGTGAATTTGGGGTGACCCAGTGCAAAGATCCTGTGGATCCATGCTTTGTAACCACGTTTTTGCACCATTGCAGCCCCAGGCAACAGTGGGTGCGTGATTTTTTTGGTGCAGGCTGTAGCCATGGACATGCTAAGTTATCTGATGGTGAATTTGGGGTGACCCAATGCAAAAATCCTGAGGATCTATGTGGATCTGTGCTTTGTCACCACATTTTAAATGGGGAGGGAAGGAAAGCAAAAAGCAAAAAAAGATTCTGATTTACCAGCCGCGTGTAGAAAGTATAGATTAAGATATTTGATATACAGCATATAAATCCAGAGATTTCCATGTCTCACTCTGCAATCCAGCCTGCTGTTACTTACGAGCAGGGAAGCAGGGTTTCTCTTCCAAACAAGCATACTGTCTCCCTCCAGCAGTACATTGCTTGGAGAAGCTGTAATTTGGAGGGGGCCTGGGGGCAGGGCTCTCTGGTTTTGGAAAAGAAATGAGAAACCTACCATTGTAAAGCAAAAGTCGTTCCCCCACCACCACCACCCAAGCCAGCCCTCTCTCTCTCTCTCCCACCTGCATGCTTTTCGGCTGCCTGCGAGTCCCTAGAGCACGGAGAGGAGGAAGGGGTGGGCTGGAGCCTGCACGCAGTGTGACTAGGGACGATTAGAAGGAAGGACGCGATCCTTTCCTTAACCCTCTGCTTGCCAGGAGGGCAGGGGATTCCCTGCTCTTTGTTGAGTTTGAGCAAACGCAGCAACAGAAGAGGGCGGGCAGTAAGACCCTGAGGCAGAATGCAGGAAAGCTTCTGCCTTCCCTCTTCCCTCCGCCCGCCCGCCCGATCTTATTTTTCCCTATTTTGCCCCTGCGCTCCGGCGAGTGAGCTCCAGGGACCACACATTCGCTCAATAACACGCACAGACATTTCACCTTACTTTTTAGGACAAAAAATCTGCGTGTTATAGAGCGAAATTTACGGTATGTAATGGGGAAGAGCATCCAAACAAATAATAATAATAGTAATAATATGGTGTCCTTCTGACTGGGTTGCCTCAGCCACTCTGAGCTGCTCCCAACAATTAAAAACACAATAAAACACCAAACATTAAAAACTTCCCTAAAGAGGGCTGCCTTCGGATGTCCTTTTTAGTGGTTCTGTTTTTATACATAAGCGACTTTAAGTCCTATCAGGGAAAAAGGTAGGATATAAATATATAATAATATATTATTTATATCCTGCCTTTCCCCCTGATATATATATAAAGAAAAAGTGGCATTTAAAGTTCAGTGGCCTCAACTCAAGAGATCCTTTTCAGTTGCACCAGACAATTTAAAGTTTTCATTCCCTCCATCACAAACTGCTTTTAAAGGTCTTCTGGTTTTCATCAGTGGTTTTCTGTGTGGCACTGCTGTGGGTGCTTGCATGCAGTTTGAGAAACAAGTTAAACACTCCACTAGTGATATACTGTAAATAGTCCTATAGTTTTGCACCACATTAAGTGTTTAACTGTGATGGTCTCACAACAGATTCAGAGATAAGTATAATCACCATATTCGCTTCAATTTAAATTCAGAATTTATTTTAAATCAGATTCTTTTTTGAAATCAATTATTTTCATTCAAGAAGATTATGTTAGTTGATTTCCTGTTATCTCCAATTTAGGTTTCTTTTGTTAAATATGCAGCAACAATTTAATAATATATAATGATTCTTAGCCTTTTTATTACTAAGGAATGTTTATTTTTCAAATACTGTTTGGAAATAGGAATATTGATACGTGATAGATACATTTAGTAAAGTAATTAAATATTAATAATTAACTTTTACTTTTTAGGACAAATCCATAATGAATACAGAAAGTCCCCATCACTTCTGCCCATAAAAAAGGAAGATCTTCTAAATTTGCCCAGTCAGACCAATAGGTTAATAGAAAAGAATGGAAGCATCTGTAATCAAAGGAATTATTACCAGATTAAACCTTCAGCCATTGGCAATTTTCAAAGGGCTTATTAATATATCATATTGGCCCAAATATAAGCCACACCCGAATATAAGCCGCACCTTTAAAATTGGAGAGGGAAAAAGAAAAAAATACACAAATATAAGCCACTCCATTCCTCACTGCTCGTGGCTGCATACTGGGAGCAGCGAGGAATGGAGCTGCGTTGCTGGCGGCCTTTCCCCTTCCTCCCCGGCCTTGGGGGAGAGGATGGAGGAATACGCGCTGGGCGGCGCTGCTTTGCCGCGCTCCTGGCTGCATATCGTCAAGTCGCGAATATAAGCCACACTTTTTAATTTTTCACAGTTGGAATTTGGGAGAAACATGAGGCTTATATTCAGGCCAATACGGTACCAGTTAACACTGCAAACTTATGTATGTTCACCTAGAAACAAGTCCCATTATGGTCAAAGGGACTTTCACCCCAGTAAATAGGTTTAGGATTGCAGCCTAAAACTGCAGTACACTGCAGGATTCATTGGGAGCAGAAGTCCAACTAAAATTAATGGCATTTACTCTTGAGTATACACACACAGGATCACACTGCATGTTATGTTTGCAACAAAGTACTCAGCACTTATTTCACATATCCACAATTCATATAACTGCCATAAAAAATAAATTACATTGGTTTTTAAAACTACTGCAGACCTTGTCAAAAGCTTCATTGACTGTTGCACAAACTTTCAAGAATTCTTCAAAAAAAAAATTGACATATCGTTGCCTTGTGTCATGTGGTACTTTGGATCCCAGCTCCACAATCACTGGAGGCCTTCTCCGACTTGATGCCTGAAATGTTAACTTATATTTAACTTACTACATGCATGAATTGAAATAACGTTCCTAAACTTATTGAAAGGTATTGTTTTGGGTAAAAGAAAAGGATTCTAAATCACTGAAAAGACTTCTGAACAAATACCTTATTATAGCTACAAACTCTTCTCCCTCAAATCCTATCCCCAAAATTGCAAGAGTATGGCAAAGTCAGAATATTTTTCAACAGCAAACTATCTCTCTAAATACACTGTACTGTGGTGGTTTGTTAACACTTTAAATCCCATTGGCTGCATTCCCTCTTTGCCAGCCCATCAAGGTCAGCAGAGCCAAAAATGAGTCCTGGCCTACTCTCACACACATGCAAACATGGACATGGGCATACACCCACCCACACATCCATTGACCTGGCTCAAATTCGAATGAAATCATAGTTAAAATAAGCACTGTTTACAGATAAACAACCTACATACCAAAAATGTTCATACTAGAATTAGGCTTGAACACAGTCTTCAGTTTATGCCAAAGTCTAAACAACACATTGCAGTGAAGAGAAGGGGCTGTAGACTGGATGGGAAAGCCCTGTTGGTCACCTTCAACCTACAAACCACCTCTGCTTTGATTTTTAAATTTTTTATTTTTAAATTTAATTGATTTTTAAATTTAAAAAATACTATTAGGACATCACCATTTCAAACTAGATTTGTATGGCACGTTATGCACTGGTTTCCCATATGTCCCCCAATAACTTCTTAATAAATTTGACTATAAACCCAGAAGCCTTTTACTCTATTTTAACACAAAGGAAAATATGAAATACCTTAATTGGCTTGGGAGTATTTTTTTTTACAGGATAATTGGAAAGTCTACATGGCACTGATGTTAATGCATTTCCAGGAAGTAGTACATTCACTTGGCCAGTGCTTGTTCCAACAGGCTGAACTTCAAACACATTTAAACAAACTGAAACAGACAAATATTGTGTAGTTTAAAGCTTCATTTGTAAATGCACTTCACATAGCCAAACTATCTTCTTAAACTTTATCTGGAAGCTGAATGATTACAGTAAATGCCAGAGTGACCATTAAGGCAGTCTCATGGGATGAACAGCTTTTGTGTGGTGACCATTCCTTGCCACAGACAATACGACCTGTCATGTGATCACCTGAGCTCGCTGAAGGTTTCCATGCTGCTGGTTGATATAACCAGCCTTCCAACAGCTTGCTGAATATGTGTACCAGCATTTATTTTACATATAATAGCAATTACTGGTACATAAAGCAATATATCCCAAAACCATCCCTTAAAAAGGGTAAAGGGACCCGACCATTAGGTCCAGTCGTGGCCGACTCTGGGGTTGCGGCACTCATCTCGCTTTATTGGCCGAGGGAGCTTCCGGGTCATGTGGCCAGCATGACTAAGCTGCTTCTGGTGAACCAGAGCAGCGCACAGAAACACTGTTTACTGTCCCGCCGGAGCAGTACCTATTTATCGACTTGCACTTTGATGTGCTTTCGAACTGCTAGGTTGGCAAGAGCAGGGACTGAGCAATGGGAGCTCATCCCTTACACATCACTAATTCTATCAGAGACACTGGGGGGGGGCAATCCAGTTCTGCTTTGGAGAAAACAGGTATTGTAAGATGCAATGGCTGTGATACAGGCTGTGTACAATGTAGCCTTTGAAATGCACAGGGGTCATTTTTCCACAGGGTGCTTTTGTACAGTGGTTACCAGTTGCGCACACCTTCTTGCAATACCTCATTTAAAGTCACAGATACCATCTGTATTGTCTATACACAAAGGTGGGCATGTTTTCAAATAGCGTGGAACAGTGTTCTATTCCCTTTCCCCTTCATGGCTACGGCTGGTGTGAATTGTTGAAAACATCTGGAGGACACCACATTTGTCTCTCACAGATTATAAGCTATCAATGCATGGACACTGGCTGTTTTGATGAAACCTGATCTGAATCAGAAACCTAGGAACAATCAACTACTCATTCTCTACATACCCTGCTATTGGTTTCTTGGTCTGGGGGACTGGGAAGCAAATTAAAGCTAAATTTTATGAGATCTTGTTTTAACTCACACAAACTTGTTTTAACTCACACAAACTCAACAAATATCAAAAGTGTAATATACTACTTCGTCATACCTATGGGGCCCATGCTTTGAATCTGAGTAGCTGGTATTACAGATGCAGTTCTCTTTGGGCCGCAAGTTGCAGCAACAAAAGCTTGACCACTTTTAACAGCAGTTGTTATTTGTGTTGCTTGTTGCTGTGCTTGCAGTATTCTGGAATGACAGGTCCGCTTTGGAAGAGGTGCTTTTAAAGGCACAATTATTTCTTTAGTGGTATTAACCTGATGAGTATTGAAGAATGAACAATTTCTAAATTCAGTAAGTGCAATACTGTATTTACTACCCTAAAGTAAAGTTACACCCCAAGACTGTAAAGCAGTATTTCCATCTCTTCATAAAGATACCATTCTGTTGAAAGTAGTAGAGCACCTTGTATCAGAAAACGGTTTGTCCATTAGCAATTTGGACCTGTTCACCAATATATCATTTGATATTTTGTCACTTGGCATCTTAGTGTTTCGAGGCTCTTAACTTTAAGGTGATATGCAAATTGTATCTACAATCTATTGATGAAACAAACGCAAATTAAGTCAACATTTGGAATCGTAGTAAAGAGAGGAAAATGCAGAGATGAAAATGCAACTTAGAACCTGCCTGACAAGTTTAACATGCTTTAACAGACAAAGTGTTAGTACCTCATTTAAGATATTAAGAACTGTTTCCCACACCACGGGCTGTATCTAATGATACTCCTACTCACAGTAGACCCATTGAAATTAATTAACATGACTAAGTTAGGTCCGTTAATTTCAATACGTTGACACAACTTATTTGCCATTAACCTATATCCATGTTTACATAATGAAATACTAGCAAATATTTCCCCAAACTGCTAGATTGAAACTCACATCAAATTTTGCAGTGTGTGCAATTCTTCTCTTCTGTCCAGGAAGCATACTTGTCTTCAAATTTGAGTTTACGTCTGTTTGCGCTGCAAGGGCCTGCTTTTTTTAAAGAAAGGAAAATAGCCATACAAACTGCAAAAACTATCAAGATTGTTGTTTCTAAGTTATAAAATTACAACAAAATACTGCAGTTCTGTAATGAACTCTGGCTTCCTGAAACTTAAAAAAAGACTTTCAGAGGATGGAAATCCGAAGGCAATTTTTAATATTACAAAAAAATCTTCATTTAACAAAAAAGTACTACTTTTTCCCCTAGCTATTAGCTGGAATTTTATCATCTGTTAATTCCAGATTCTCACCAAGTGAATATGCATTGATACACACAAAAAAAGTGCTGAATGGTCAGAAAAAAGATTGATTGAGGAAGCGAGCCAAAGAGGAAGTCCTCTGGCTCGTTCCTCTGTTTAAAGGGCCCCGGCCATGCCCCCCTGGCCAGCAGGTTGGCTGGCCGGGCTCTGACATGGCCGGGATCCCCTGGCAACGGGGGACAAAGTCCCCCGCCCCCGGTGGGGAGTGGGTAGCCACGCGGTCCACCACAACTCCTCCCCACTGGGAAGTGGAGCAGATTTCCAGATTCTCACCAAGTGAATATGCATTGATACACCAAAAAAAAGTGCTGGTCAGAAAAAAGATTAAATAGAAAACAATTTGTGTCTGCCTTTACAATGAGGAAGGTATAAACTGAGAAAAGCAAAAATACCTGCTTTGCTAACCTTTCCTTTTGTGCTTCATGTTCAACAAACTCATTGAAAATTCTCCGACATTCTTCCGTAGTATCATCTGATTCAGAAAGTTCATTATCCTCTTCAATGTCATCTTCTTCAGAAGAGTCTAATACTATTATCTCATTTTCTTTGGCATCCATTTTCATAGTTTTATCAGTACAATTTTCACCAGTTTTTTCGACAAATGTATCCTCACTCAAAACTGGAACACAGCTTCGTTTAATAGGCAATGCGTTGCTTTTTCCATGTAGCTGAATACTCCATTTCCCAAAAGGTATTGGATCTTTTTTAGAGCTTTCTTGTAGTGCTGTAACTCTATCTTTTGTACTGCCTCTAGAATATAGGTTAGTCTGAGTTTTGTTTTTCAGCAAAGTTTTATGATTACTAACCTCCTCAGTCATATTGCATGCTTTAACAGAAGTAACATTCAGTGACTCCTCCTTCAAAGTTTCTTTGTTCATTTCAAACTTCATCTGAGGAGATACATTATTGCCTTTAGTAGCAGGGTAATATTTTGTCCAAAGTTTGCTTCCTACATTCAAAGCACTCGCTTTGACATCTGCTAAATAAGCACTTTCTGCTGCTGACATTTTTATTTTACTTTTATTTCCATCACTTTGATTAACACTGTGCAGGCCAACAGTGATGACTTCTGATCTTTCTCCCTCTAAATTTTTTAAAATATCCGATGTTCCAGAGTTCTGAATGGTTTCTAAATTAGCTCCAAAACTCATTTCATTTACTTCCCTATTCCACTTTTTATAGGTCTTGCTTATTCTTGGTTTCTTTGATACATTCATTGGTGGGGCATCTATTATAAGCATATCATCATCTGATTCCTGGAGTTTTATTGGTGAAGAACTTACTGATCTCTTCCTTGGGGATCTGAATCTGTTTTCACCTGGAAAAGTTTTTATAGATGCTTGTAAATCTCTACAATGAGAGACTTTAAAATGTTTAGAGTGGCATGTGTCATTTTTATCTACTTCCTTCAAAGAAGACCCGAGACCTGCAGAATAATTGAGTAATGGGTCATATTCAAGATCAGTAGCTGGACAGCTATGGTCAAGAATATATTTACTGGACCTTTTAGATTCTTTTGAGATTGAAATGGTATTATTTTTTACTTCTACAGGACTATTACAGGCATCACCTTCATCAGAGAAAGATTTATTTCCTTTGTTGTGATTTGTTGCAAAAATCACATTATTTTTGAAATCTTGCACCCAGTCGTAGCAGAATAGTTTCTTCTGCTCTTCAACTTCAGTCTTGAGTGACTGAATTGCTTTGTTGATCATTTCTAATTCTTGGATATTTTTATCAAGACCTGTTGATTAGAAGAAAGTTTTATAAATACCGTAGCCTTAGGTTATACACTAATATTTCAATTATATGTAAACAGAGCATTAAAGAATACAATTACAGAACTTAGCCCAAACTCTTAGTTCTGTCATCAACTATTTTTGAAGGGCATTGGAATACTTTATTGCTTTAAAGCGACACACGATACAAAAACCCAGCACATCTAAACCATGTGCGTTGTTTCTAAGAATTACTCAACAAAGACATTGCAAAGGAGCCAAAGTGAATGCATTTTAGGGGTGCCTAAAGAAACCATATTCCAAATCACCTGAAAAATAATCCCATGGCAACACAGGAACATAGAAATAAGAACTACCAAAAAAAGGTAAAAAGACTATTAACACAACACCAGGGCCGGATTTAGGTTTGATGAGGCCCTAAGCTACTGAAGGTAATTTTTATGTCCAGCTGTCCTTTGTCAACAACAAATTGTCACTGTTTTTTGTGCTGAATATATGCTATATGGTAATTTATGGACCTATAAATAGCTAAAGCCATCTGCAAATGCAGAATGTAGGCACCCTATATACAAAATGAACAAACCAGTGATATTTTAGGGAGCAGGCTAGGAGGCCGGCCCATGATTTACATCATAGGAAGGCTCCTACACAACACAAAACACTGTTGCTGTAAGTTTTATTTTTTTTTTATCTTATATTTTGGAAATGTACATCCAGTTTTTTCCCCTTTAATTTTTTTGGGGTCCTATACTGTATAAGCTATATATTTAGCTTACACGTAAATCCGGCACTGCACAACACAGATGCCGCTAATAAAAAAAGGGCCTATTTTCAGTCTCGTTTCTCTGAGAGGAGACACAAAGCAAGGAATATCGCTTTTTAAAAGCGCGGGCTGGGATGACAAGCCTTGATATTTTATCCGACTCATGGGGAAGAGGCTCCAGTTCGGGGGAACTGATGTGGGGGAAAAGGCGGGAACGCGCGGTCGGGCGTGAAGGACCCCGCAGGCGTGAAGTAAAACGCGCGTTTAAGGCCGCCGTCCACACGCGCCGGCGGCTGCTTCCCTCCCTCACCCTGCGCGGAAGAGCTGCTCAGCGGCCGCGGCTGAGGGACCGGCGGCTCCCCTTGAAGGCGGCGCCGGCGCCGAAGGGCCTCGTGTCTGTACTGGCAGTGGGGCCGCCGGCACCCGCGGGCGTCGAAGGGGCAAGGGAGGCTCCTGAAGTAACCCGCCGAGGGGAGCATCCCGCCTTTTCCCGCCTCCCCGCACGCCGCGGCCGGAGAAAAGGCGCGCAACGCTCCCGGCGAAGCCTCGCTCACGCGCGAAACCGTTGGAGGGGGCGGGGCGAGGCCACGCGCCGCGGGTACTGAAGCCCCGCCCCTTTTCTTGCTTGCTTGCTGCTGCTCCTCTCGCCCTCATTCCGCAAAGGCGCCTCCTTATATTTAAATGAAGAGAACGACAGCCCTACCCACTTTCGGGGCGTGGCTTTCGCAACGGTGTTTAACGGTCCCCCGAGAGGGGTTAAGGCACGTTGCCTGAGGTAGCGGGCCCCCTGCGCATGCGCCTTACTGGATTTATTCAGGCTGGGCGTTTCTGCCAAGGGTCTCGGTTCCTTGTTTTTGGTGTTGTGTTGTGTTGTGGTATATAGCTTGGGAATTGTGGCTGGCTAGAGGCGCTGGGAGTTGTAGTTCGCTTTCATTCTGGGTAATGTCTTTGGTCAGGGAAAAATAAAGGACAAAATATGAGACTGGTAGAAGGGGGCGGTGGAGGGGGCTAAAATTACTTTACCTAGTGCAGAAATTACTATATATCCCCTTACCCACTCCGACCCACCCGCCTCTGTGCAAAAACTCTTTCACCAGGGCTGTGCAAGCAAACCCCCTCTCTCGCTTTCTGACCCACCCGCCGCCTCCTCTGCCCATGCAAAACCCAAGACTCCACCCTTTGCCCCCACAAAAACTGTCTCCGTGCTATTTTTCTAGAAAAAGAAGTGACAGAACTCGCATTGTCCTCTTACAGGTAATGATAATAATAATAATAAATTTTATTTATATCCTGCCCTCCCCAGCCAAAGCCGGGCTCAGAGCAGCTAACAACAGTAAAAATAGCACAGTTTACATAAAATCACAATCAATTATTAGAAATACAGGACCCCTGGACAGTTAAGTCCAGTCAAAGGCGAATATGGGGTTGCGGCGCCCATCTCGCTTTCAGGCCAAGAGAGCCGGTGTTTGTCCACAGACAGTTTTCCGGGTCATGTGGCCAGCATGACTAAGCTGCTTCTGGCGCGACGGGACACCGTGACGGAAACCAGAACGCATGGAAACGCTGTTTAGCTTCCTGCCACAGTGGTACCTATTTATCTACTTGCGCTGGTGTGCTTTTGAACTGCTAGGTTGGCAGGAGCTGGGACGGAACAACAGGAGCTGACTCCATCGCGGGGATTCGAACCACCAACCCTCTGATCTGCAAGCCCAAGACGCTCAGTGGTTTAGACCACAGCGCCACCTGCTCCCTTTCTCTTAGAATGGCAATGGCACCCATTTGACTGGTGCCGGGACTGGGTTCCGGTGAATTCCACCCCGGGAGAAAAAAAGCTCTGCCCTCTCAAAAGCCCCCCTCCCAGCGCCACTCTACCCTCCTCATGGACCTATCCTCCGCCTGCACAAACTCCCACTTAGGCTCTGCCTAAGCAGTTTTGAGGATGAGGAGGAAGATGAGCTTGAATACAGTATGTGAAAGAACATGTTCCGTTTGAAATTCAAGCACAGCAGAGGACACTTTTCTCCAAAATAAAAAGGACAATCGCCTTTTCTCTTTTTTTTAGGGACAGGTGGCAACCCTAGATAATAAACCCATTGCTTTTCTTGGCCAAATAAACTTATGTGCAGACATGTTGCACGATGTGCAAGGGTGTTCATCATCATGGTGCGTGAAACAGCCCTGATTCTTTCTCACCTCTGATTTGTTTTCCTCTTTTGTACCTTTTCCCTTTTACAGTGTCTATACACACACACACACACACACACACTACATAGTGTGGGCTAATCTGCCTTGTATAGCTAACATGCCTCTGTCTAATTAATGCATGAAGGAGTTAACACCATAGAATAAGCTGTCCTGCCAGGCTTACTTGTGTCACTTCCCCTATCCTTGGGAGGAAATAGCTAATCAAGTCTATTGTACCTAGTCTACCTGAGAAGCTCAGCTGGTGAAGAGGTATGAGTTGGTTGCTCCAGCTCAAGCGTTTGTCTCTCACCAGCACTCTTGAGTTCCTATACCAATAATCTAGGAACTTTTACTACGGTACTTTGTAACTACATTTTACTGCTTGTGCAAGTTTTCTGATGGATGGAAAAGCACATGAACCAGACCTTTGAAGAGTTTGTAAGTAAACCAATTTTTAATTTGCCAAATGTGTGGTCTTTTTCTATGCTGGGGGAAGAGGGAAATTTTGGAACCCACTTGAAAGGTGCATATTTTAAATGTCTTAACAGTCTATATTTCCACACTTGTCTTTGCTGTGTATTTTGTGGCTTTAAATCTCTGCTGTGTTTCTCTCACCAAATAGTACTTGACCCAAACTTGGGTCTTGGCATCCAGGAATTCTCCTTTCTGTTTTTTTCCCTTTTGCACCGACACACAAACAGCAGCAACCAGACCAACAATAATCAAATAGATAACTGGTAACAGTAACTGAATAGTCAGCAGCAACTGTAAGAACAAAAACAATAATACAGCTATATGACAGGCAGGAAACAGTGAATGTGAATGAAAATATGATGATGGATCTGTTGCAACTTAAACTTGGTAGATGAGCTGGGAGGTTACAAAAGAAGTGCTTGTGGTTTGGCTGAGTTTCCAGTGGTGCTGCTAGGGCTGGACCTAGAGCCCAAAGCAAAGGACCCAACAGTTCAGGGTATCCTAAATGAACCCTAGAAGAGTGGCAGATAGTGCCCTTTATCTTATTTTTAAAAATCTTTTATAGTTGGGGCCCAGGTGTACATGTGGTTCCAAATGCTCATTTTATAATTTTATTATGCAAACAAAATAGCACTTAGTCCCAAGGAAACGTACCGTATTTTTTGCTCTATAAGACTCACTTTTTCCCTCCTAAAAAGTAAGGGGAAATGTGTGTGCGTCCTATGGAGCGAATGCAGGCTGCGCAGCTATCCCAGAAGCCAGAACAGCAAGAGGGATTGCTGCTTTCACTGCGCAGCGAACCCTCTTGCTGTTCTGGCTTCTGGGATTCCAATTTTTTTTCCTTTCATGTTTTCCTCCTCCAAAAACTAGGTGCGTCTTATGGTCTGGTGCATCAGGGCAGCAGAAACAAACCCCATTTTTAAATTTAGATCAGTTGTACACCATTGTTCAGCCAAAGGTCTCCCTTAGTTGCATACATACAATCAATTAAAACCAGACAGTCCCTGCCTTACAATCTAAAAGACATGGCACAAGAGGGAAAAGGGACAGGGTGGGACAAGCTCATTTTTAAAATGAGCTTGTAGTGGTGGTAGTGGTGGTGTTATGATTGAAATGAGTTTAAAACGTAAAACTATATGCCCAGTGTATTTCCTTTTATAGCTGGTGTTTCTAATGTCCTAAGGTGCTCTGACATACCAGGTGTAAAACATGGCTTCCCAAAAAAAATCCTGGTAAGTGTAGCATGTTTAGGGTGCTGAGAGTTTTTAGGAAATCCTATTTCCCTCACAGAGCCACAATTCCCAGAGTTTGCTGGGAAAAGAGATTGTTGAACTCCTCAGAATTCTTTGGGGAAACTATGTTTAAGGTGGTAGAATACTGTGTTTCATTATGCATACTAAAGTTTATTTGCTCAGTGTGTGTGGTTGAAGTGGGTCTAAGGTTTTGCTGTTGATGAGTTGATTGCCCTCCCCTCTGTGTGTGTATTTGCTTGTGTCTGTGTTGAGCAGGTGAATTTATAGAGAATTACCGTACATGGGGGAGGACTCGTAATTGCACAGGTGTGTGCAACATGTGGTAAGAAACATGCAGTGGAATTGGGTTGCAGCATTACGTTGTGTGTTTTATGCCATCCATTTGGATGGATATGCACTTGTAGCCTTATTGTTGCTGGGAGTAGTAACCTGAGCTGGCTTCCAAGGAACAACTGGGAGCCTTAAAGTGCTCCTGATTGTTCCCTGGCAAGGGAAGCTTGCTGGCCGTGCTTCTTGTAACTGCTGATCAGCCAACTGGCGGTGACGGCTAGCCTGCAGCGACCATCTGCATTATGGCATTCCCTCAAGGGAACTCTATCACAGCCGATCCTAGCAGGCTTCCTGTAAGTGCTGAACATTTTGGATGTTATTTCAGTGGACGATCAGAACCACACGGAGGGTTTCTCGCTTGCTGCATACCCAGCCTCCTTGCTTTTAATCACATCCTTTTTTACTGGCATGTCAGAGAAAGCTTCAGTAGTTAATTTTTTGTAGGTTAGGTTGCTGAACAAGCCCAGTAGAAAAGTTATGAACTCCACATAGGGGAGACCCCATACTAATGCTGTCTTTCAGGAAAGAATGCCTTGCTGATTACATAAATTTCAGGATGCATGGAAAGAGGTTTCCTATAGCTCCATACCGTATTACTCCCAAGCCCCACAGAAACCTGTTTTATTCCCAGGATCAGTTAACACCAGCAAGGGGACCTAGCTGACTGTCCTCACCACCATATTTAGTGACTTCTGCATTAGTCTGGCTGAAAATAGCCATCAAGCCTACATCTTAATGTAGGGGAGACGAGAGTTCATTCATATAGTTGATTTATTGTACAGAAAATTTATTCACGTAACGTAACCTTATGTGGCTTTTGCCGTGGCTAGTGATTCAAAGCTTTATTTATTTATTTTCCCACTTCATAATATGAAACTATTCCAATGTCTCTTGGGAGTACGTACTTTCTTACACCACTTTTTTCTCACTAAGCTCAGCTATCAATACCGTTCCAGCATGCCTTCAGACCCCTGTAGTCCCAACTTCCTTGTTGGTTTTCTCCTCACTTCAGAATCTCAATATTTCTCTCTCTCTGAATTTTGTACGGAGCAGCCAACTGTGAAGGTAGTAATCCAGATTTCTTTCCTTCTTTTTCAAAAATCATCATCAGCATCAGGATTTAACCTTGTGGTGGTGGTGGTGGCGGCGGTGCTGGTGGTGCTTCTGGGCCACTAGGTGGGGGTGGGGGAGCAGCTCCAGGCTCGCTTGGTGGAGGTGCTGCTGCTGGGCCACCAGGTGGTGGTGGGGGTGCAGCTCCAGGCTCGCTTGGTGGAGGTGGTGGTGGTGGTGCTTCTGGGCCACCAGGTGGTGGCGGGGGTGCAGCTGCAGGCTCACTTGGTGGAGGTGGTGGTGGTGGTGGTGCTGCTGGCTCATTTGGTGGCGGTGCTGCTGCTGGTGCACTTGTAGGTGGTGCTTCAGTTGATGGGGCTTCAGAGGGTGCCACTATTACAGATGGTTCTGTCTCTCTAAGTCTGATTGACTCTAGAGTGCGGGCTGATTCATCAGAAAATGATGACACCTCATCTACTGAGTGTACAACAGGATCAAATGTTAGCATCCTTGAGGGTCTAGTTACCGAGGGGCTCCGTCCTACTGGTCTTGGTCCGGACTCGTTCCATATCAAGCTCTCAGTTCTAGAGACTGCAGATTCGGTTCGATAGGGTTGGAAAAAGGATGGCCCAAATAGTGCTTGATTTTCAGAAGAAGTAAATGAGAGCTCTGTGAAACTGGAATGCAAAGAGGGGGTGTTGATTTTGTGTCTGCTGTTTCTAAGGATCTCAGGGCTGCGTCACTCGAAATACTTTCCCACGTGGAAGACACTCCCATGCACAGCATTTCCTAGGTCGGTTTCTCCACAATGCAGAGCATTTGCCTGCATGGTCATCTGACACACAGTTGCTTTACCAAGCCACTTCCATGTGGAAATGGCAGCATGCAGGCATATTAGGGGAGATGTGAGAAATGTACGTTAAAAAGGGACAGGCAGCTTTTTGTCCCCAGTGGCAGGGCCCTGCCCCCCTTTAATATCAGAGCAAGAACATATAGGACCTATAAGTATAATGTTGCAAGATGGAGTGTTCCCATTCCAAGATTTGAGCCAGTTAATGATGTATTCCGCCTTCCGGGATACTCCATTCCATTGCTCTTCCTCCCCTGCCCCTATAGCAATTAGCCCGTGTTCTGCACCCACTGAGCATGTTCTGTCTTGACTGAGTTGTTTTGCCTCTTCTCCTACAAGTTAGGGTTTTTTGTGTTGTTGTTGTTTTTTTTAAATACTTCTCTAAACCTTTGGGTTCCCCCAAACCTACTGATGCCTTCCTCTTGTGCGTGGATGATGCCATTTTGGCTACACAAGGAACTACATTTAGATAATGTGTTGACTATTAATACAGAATATACAGATGGATCATTAGAATTCATCATTTGTGTGATGGGAAGACTTACCTAATTCTTTTGCTACATTGGTATATAGTCATACCACAAAGCATTGTAAGCAATATTAAAACACACAGAGTTGCTGAGGATACAGCCAACAGTATCTGTTCCCGGGGTCGTGGTCTTTCTTCTTCTTTGGAGACAAGTTGTATGCGCTTCTCAATCTCTGCATTGTCTGAAACTTAAGGCAGGGCCGTTGTTTAAAATTAATCAAATGGAAACAGCTGTTTACCTTTAAATCCACTAAATTGCTTACCAAAATCTGTATGAAAAGAAGTCAATGTGTGATCAGCAAGAATTAAAACCATACATTTTAACTTTATCAAGCATTCTTTTTGCTAAATGATGGAAAAAGAAAAAGATGTGGGACCAAGCATTTTGTTGTTGTTTTGTTGTTAACTGAATTACAAGTATCAACAGATTCATCGGCATAGCAATGAATGAACAAATGAATGGAAACCAATTATTCACTATATAAGTAAGTTATCATCATCAAGCTCTGAATATAATTTTATAAATATATGTTGAAAACTGCTTATTGTACATCTTTGTATAGGTCACTGTTTTATCTGCAGTAGTTGCCATTGTTGCCTTTGTTGTTATACTGTAGATTTTCTGAAGCCAGCCCAGACTGGGGGGAAAAAATCCTGAAAGATTTAGCTTATAGTGGTTCTCCAGGCAATGGGTATTCCACTATGGGGGAGCAATCCAAAAACACTTTTGTGCATGCATTTGCCATTTGGACTTGGTGCACAGATGTCATAGAGAGAAGTGTATTCTTGGTTTATCTGAGAGATCTTGACAGCATATGTTGAAAGTATATGGGCAGGGCTGCAGGAATCCTAGATACCTGATCCTCTGGATAGAAAATTCCCAGGAATTTGAAAAAGTAACCCAGTTTACATGTCACAGTCTACCAGGGGTTGCTAACATTTTTTGACTAGCGGGCAGATTTTGAATTTTGAGAGAGTGTTAGAGTACCTACCAGTCACAAAATGACTGCCATGGAAGGGCATGGCATAACAAAATTAGAGAGACAATCACTCCCAACAACTTTATGCACATACTATGGGAAGTCAGCTATGTCTTAATGGTTCCTAATTATGGAGATTATACACACACACACTCACTGATGCTCTTGTTGTCAAGTAACAACAGAGAGCATTCCTCAATACAGTGGAACCTCGGTCGTCAAATGCTTCAGAAGCTGAATGCTTCGGTTTTTGAATGCCAACAACCTGGAAGTGAATGCTTCTGTTTTCGAACATGCCTCGGAAGTCGAACAGCTTCTGAGGCGCGTTTCTCCATTTTTTCAATGGATTTTGCCGACCGGCAATTGCGCCTCGGTTGTCAAACATTTCAGAAGTCGAATGGTCTTCCAGAACAGATTACGTTCAACAACCAATGTTCCACTGTACAGTACTGAGGAAAATTTACAAGATAACCACACCACTCTCATTTCACAGAAATCACTTAGAAGGTACCTGCACAATTTGCCCCTTATCTTTCTTTCTAGGAGAACTTGAGGCCTTTTTTTTTTGTAATTGAAAACTCAGTCTGGGGCACCTGCTCAGTGACACATCACTGTGGGTCACAGGCTGGTGACCCCTGCAAGTAATCCATAGTTGATGTTTAACTGTGAATGTGCTGATCTGGTTTAGCATCATGTTTGATGTAGGGATGGGTTCTTTTGCTTTAAGAATCATTATCACTAAAAGAAGCAGCAGCAGTGGCTACAGATCATAGTTTGTTTGAGGCAAAACATACCACAATCTCTAGGCCAGAAATAAAGCTAAGTCAAGGCTGGATCCTTGAAAATTTAACTATTTCTCAGCTCTAAATATAGGCAATACAAAATGTTCATCTCTTGTGCAAATGTTATGTAAGGTAAGATCATATGGCAATTTCAGGTTTCACCCCTGCTAAATTGTGTCCTTACTTGGTACCGGTTGGAAAAATAGATCTTTTACTGGACTTCTGTCAAAATCTTCATTAAACATTCGTCCTGTAATAAAAGTTAAGAATGCAGTTCAATGAAAAACAAATATTTAATTTGTGCAATACTTCTCATGTACATAGTTCAAGCATAGCTAATGGACTGTCCATTATGTCCAAGCCAGGGATCATGGTTTCTTTATTCAAACAAATTGGTCAGTAATTCACAGCTAACCTTTAACTATGGTTTATAATGACATGCAAATGCAGTCAGTGTCAACTCTTTTTACTGATTCCTGAAAATCCACAGGAATCTTCCCAAAGGGGGCATGGGGGCAAAGTATATGCAGGCAACCCTTCATTTATGTGGGGGTTAAGTTCCAAGGCACCACATGCTTAAGTAAAATCACATATATTTGAAACACCATTGAAAAAGCCTGCAAACACCCCATTCCACTTCCACCCCATTCTCCCCCATTTTGTGACTTTTTTGACCACATTTTGTGACTTTTTTGATGTGATAAGTGTTAGAAACTGAGATATGAAAGCTAGGAGCTAATTGACACCATAAACTTAGGTTATGGGCGCAACAATGGAATGTCTAGGCGTGCTTTTTTATAGCAAGAATACAAAGCTGAAAATGAATGAACTGCAGCTAAAAAATTATGTTCATTTTTCACATGGTCTAGTCCTTCCCCTGCCCACCCCCTAATGTTCTTAAGAGGCTCTCTTCTCCAATCTTCAGAGAATAGCTGGAAGTTGGGAGGCAGAAAAAGGTCCTCCTTTCCTTCCACTCTGCAGTTTTAATCTGAAATCTTAGGCACAGGACTGTGCCCAAAGCTCAGAAACTGCTCGCACTTAGGAAATTCCCTGTTGCAAAATGCGCCTAGAACAATGGGAGTTTCAAACACTGGATGTGATGTGTGGTCGCACACATATCGAATGCACATAAATGGGGGGGTTGCCCGTACCCCAAATAAATAATACATAGCAAGCATCAGAGATTAGGCCTAGGTGTTCTGGTAGCTTTGGTATCTGAACAATAGTGAGACCTAAGTAGATATGGCCTCTGAAGAATTATTTGTACGGTTGGATCACATGGAAGTTTCTCCACAGCTAACTGTGCCCTTACCTGGTACCGGATGAAAAAGGACATCTTCTGGTTGATTTTTATAAACATCTTCATTCTTTGGTGGTACTATAATAAAAGTTAAGAAATATGTGATTCGGTTAAAAAAATAAATCAGATTCCTTGTTCACTAATTTCTTATGAGCATAGGTCATGGGTAGTTAATGAACTGGCTTTGTACTATGTCCAAACTTGGGACCGTGGTTTGTTTTGCTCAAACAAATCACAATCAGTAATCCAAACTTGTTTGTCTGAGATTGTGGTTTGTCTGAAACAAAACAAAACAAATCCCCAGTTGATTCATAAAGGTAAGTGGTCTCTATCTCTAGATTGCAGTTGTAGAAGGTAGGTGGGAAGAAAGGGCAGTAACTGAATGGGCCCCTCCTCCATGCTTTTCCCTCTAAGAGAAAAAAAGACCGCTATGGGAAGAGTTAAACCTCTCCCCTCACAGCAGGAAAGGGTTCATATGCTACTCTCTCACTGCAGGTGGAGATTCCAGACAGGAAGGGGTTAAGCCCGCCCACCCCATATAGGTAAATTTGGGATGTGCAGCCCACAGCAGCCCTAGAGTCAGGTAAGTGAGGCACTGGGCCTTGGGAAGGAGCTGTGAGAGCCTTGACAGGGTCCTAGAGTCCTCCTGCCTCCTTTCTAAAGGCCAGATAGCACTTTCCCAGCTTTGGGAAGGAGATAGATGGGCTATAGGACCCTACCAGAGCCTCACACCTCCCTCCCCAAACCCAGTGCCTCACTTACCCAGCTTTGGGAAGGCTGTGTGTGGTCAAATTTTGGTTTTGCTCCACCCCCCTCCTGCTGCATGACAAGACAGTGTGCAGTCTATGGGTTCTGTGTCCACTTGGTATAAAAAAGAGAAGCAAAGCAGCCCAGAACTATGTGTTCACAGTAAACCACAGTTTTCATTATCCATGGTTTACTGTGACATGCAAATGAGGTCACTATCAACTCTTCAGAATTTAAATTGGTTCCTGAAAATCTAGTGATGGCTCCCTGAAAATGTAAATATGGGCCATGAAAATGCACTTTATGTGCAAACCAGTAACTATGGTTTATCATGACATGCAAATATGATATGCAAGGTTGGACCACATGGGATTTCCAGGTTTCATCACCACTAACTGTTCTTACGTGGTATTGGATGGAAAAGGTGATCAATGGATAGACTTTTGTCAACATCTTCATTATCTTGTAATCCAACATCTTCATGATTCTGTGGCCCTACAGTAAAGTTAAGAACTGTGCAATTCAATTAAAATTAAGCAATCACTTAAAAATAAGCAATCCTTTTGTTTCTAGTTAATGAACTGGCTTAGTATTATGTCTTAACAGGGGATTATGGTTTCTTTTACTGATGAATGATCAGTAGTCTAAGAATAAATATCAGCTACAGATTGTAGTTTGTTTGAGGCAAAACAGACCACAGTTCCCAGCTCAGACATGAAGCTAAGCCACAGATGTTGTTTTGTTTCTCTCGCATACTAGCAGGGAAGAATAAAGTGGCCCAGACCCAACAAATACATTGCCAACATTTTTCAGCAGTAGTACCAATTCCTGAAAACCCAGTGATGGCTCCATGAAAAATTACATGGTTTTTCCCAGTCCTAGATATGGGCAATACAAAATGCACATACATAATGTGGGTTCACACACAAATTTCAGTTTTAAGCACTGCTGAACTATGTCCTTACCTGCTACTCAATAGAAAAAGACACCTCTGGATGGATGTTTGTCAACTTCTTCATTATCCCATACTTCTGTAACAAAGTTGCAGAAGTATGCAATATATTTTAATGCACCCACCGCTTTCTTTGTCCATTGTTTTGTTATGTACATACAGTAAGCCCACAACTTTCCTGGGGTTCCAGGAAAAATGCCTTTGGCAATCCCACCTGCCACTGAACCCAGTGCATTTTGACTATATGCAATTTTGGCTTTAGGCAAGATCCCCAGAACATAACCCCCACGTAATTTGCAGGCTTACTGTAGTTCTTTGTTTTCTAAGTGCAGGGATAGCCCTCTTCCCAGTGTGAAGAAGAACGACGACTTTGGCAGTACTCTCCTTATTGTATAGTTTGGCTGTGCAAATTCCAACATCAGCCATGAAAGACATAGATCAAGGAGAATGAACAGCTGGAGCCTTGTTGTAATTAAAACGGTGCCATTATTATTCATTGGTACACAAGTGTAGAGTTTTGCTGCTCATGGCTGCGTAGCATGCAGAAGCAAACACTTGAAGTAAGAAAAAGGGGTTCTTTTGATTGAGAGCTACACTGAAGACCAGATGGAGCGTCTGTTACCACTGCCTACTCCATATGAAAATGGAGGTCCGCCATTTTCCAGAACTAGCTGTTTCCTAGTTCTGCTGGATCTCTCAGTGGCCTTTGATACCATTGACCATAACATCCTTCTGAACTGTCTAGAGGAGCTGGGGACACTGTTATACATTGACTTTATCCCTTGCAACTTGTTCATGCGTTGTGAATTTATACATATCTTCTATCCACTTGTTGAAGAGAGCCACATTTTTTTCCTTCCAGTTCATCAATACTAGTCTTTTTCCATACTGCTCCTTAGTTAGATTCCAAGTACTGGGAATATAATTCAAAAGGATATTTTTCTCTGCAAATTTAATGTTTTTCCATACAGTTGCATTAATCATTTCTGCTACCCTCTCCCAAAAATATACCAATGTGGGACATTGTATGAACATAAGTTTTAAAGAAGCATTATCATCTCCAGCAGCTAGATGTCTTAGATAGCCCTTTCCTAACTCCAGTAAATTCAAAATATAATTTTTTTGTATGAGTCTTAGTCTAAGGTCCAGAAACACCCTTGTTATAGAACTTAGCACAGTTTCCCTTTGCTTGGTTGAGATTGACATCCCTAATACGTTATTCCATTCGTCCCTTAATATCTGCATATCAAACTGGTTTGCTGTATAAACATTTTCATAAGGTGACAGTGTGGTATTATTTGTTACATAAGTGTTGATCAGATGTTTTAATAACTCTGGGCCTCTGAGCCTGTAAAAGTTGCTGGTCTTTTGCCTTATAATTCTTTTTATTTTTAATAAAGAATAATAAAAAAGTTTACCTTCCATTATAGAAATCTTATGTACAGCAGGGTGTATGACGATGTGCTTCGTACTTCCTTCCTCCTCCTTCTCGTTCGCTTTCTTCTCATGATTTATCCGAATAATAACTTTATGTTTCTCTAGATAAATGAGGTACATTAAAAAAAAAAATCACTTTATTCAATTATGGTTGAAAGAGCAGAAGCCTGCTATGAATTCTTCATCCAAACCCAACATCAGGCCTTTAAACAATACTCTGAGACAGTAGTCTTCAGTTTTTCCAGACCTTGGATCTACCTTTAACCCAAACATGCATTCGAGGACCCATTTCTTAATGTTATACCATATACTTGTAGGTTTGTTAGTGCTAGCGGTTGCAACCCACGCCTTAGATCAGGCCATGCTCTGGCAGTGGGTCCCAACCCAGCAACTGAAGACCAATACTCTTATGAGTGGGGTTGGGAACCTTTGACCCTCCAGGAGTTGCCAAGCGACAACTCCCATCAGCTCCAACTCACATGGGGGCAGTGGGAGTTATAGTACAACAACGTCTGGGGAGCCAAAGATTTCCCCAGCCCGGCTCTAAGATAATTATAACAGGTTTATATGTTTCAAATGGATTACTCTTAGGTCATGATATTAATATCCATCAGAGGTCTGCTTGAGGCCACAGAAACCAGTGGACTGAAGGATGACTAACTTCTGTGCTAGATTCAGTCAATTATGGCTACATGGAACCTCCAGATTTAGATATACCAATGAATCTCAGTGGCTGAGGAATGACAGCAGGGAAGGGCAACTGCCTTCATGGGTTCACATGTGGGCTTTATAGAGGAATCTGGGTGGTCACTGTGAGAAGTCGATTTGCTGGCCTACATCCTGGTCCTGGATTTGCTGGTCCTACATCCTGCAGTCTGATCCAAGGTGAGTTGCAATAGGAGCACTACCACCATGCAAATATATGCTTAATAGATTTAAGAAGTGGGTCCCCAAATGCAAGTTTGGGTTAAACGTGGGTCCTGGGTCTGTAAAGGTTGAAGGCATACCTGGCCTATATGGAGCTATGGTCAGATCCATCAGGGTTCTTCTCATATTCTTAACATGACTACAGATGGAGACAAAATGCAAATAGCAGCTGTGGGCAGGAAGACAAGGTATCCAGCCACCAACACACCCCAAATTGCTGAATTTTGTTGCCAGTAGAGTGGTGTCAGAAATTAAAGGGGCAGGAGCTTAAAATATTCAACAAAGTACACCAAACATAACAGAGAACAGAAGAGTCAGGCTGAAGAGAGGTTCTGAGTAACACCCTACAGTGATTATTGTCTGAGCTAGTCACTTTCATCCCCCCCCCCCCTCGGCTGGCCGTTGTTTGTGGTTTTGCAGCACAATAAAGGTAAAGGAAAAGGGGCCCCTGACCATTAGGTCCAGTCGTGACCGACTCTGGGGTTGTGGCGCTCATCTCACTTTATTGGCCGAGGGAGCCGGTGTACAGCTTCCAGGTCATGTGACCAGCATAACTAAGCCGCTTCTGGCAAAACCAGAGCAGCACACGGAAACACCATTTACCTTCCCGCCGGAGGGGTACCTATTGATCTACTTGCACTTTGATGTGCTTTTGAACTGCTAGGTTGGCAGGAGCAGGGACCGAGCAACGGGAGCTCACCCCGTCGCGGGGATTTGAACTGCCTACCTTTTGATCGGCAAGCCCTAGGCTCTGTGGTTTAACCCACAGCGCCACCCACGTCCCTATTTGCAGCACAATAGTAGTGTACAATAAACATGTTCTTATATGTGGCATATAGCTTTCAAAGAGATAATACCTTTAGTAGCTCCTGCAAATATTGATGATGATAAAAAGATAAACAGTAGCAGATTCATAAGGGAAACTGTCCAACGTCTGAAATCATTCTTCTGGGCGAGTCTCACTCTTTCCCTGCTGGAATCATTCATGTTGCATGCTGTAGTATCTCATTATGACATCACCGTGCCCTTTAACCTCACAATGAACCAGCTGGAGAAGAATGGAAGACTGGGCATTTTGCAGAGTTAACGCAAACACATCTAACTTGGATCAATTTCCAAACTACCCAGAATTCTGGGGAGAGGGGGATGTGCTGTAAATGTGCAGTGCGAGCACAGCTTAAGTGTACAAAAAAATCCCTGAAGGACAGAATAAAGTAAAGCTTATGAAGAGTGTGGTTTGAGGTGAGGGTGTGTGGCTGAGGCCAAGAAGTCTTCTGGGGGCCAGACAGAGAGGCCTGGGGTGGCCTGAGGTTCAACTCTGACCACAGGCAGTGTTGTCAAAAGTATAATGGCTCAAGCTTCCTTGGAAATAATTGCTTCTGTTCATCCAGGCATTTGGCTCTGAATTGGGTGATAATCCAAGTATGTATTGCTATTCATCTTTTACTAGGTTAGGGTAGAATTGGTCCGTATGTTACTGAAGGATGAGTGTTTCAGTCAATTGTTATTTTAGCTTTTCGGTACACCTGATTTTTTGTTACCATTTATGCTTTAATAATTGTATTGCTCTAAGACATTTTTGCACTAAGTGATGAATAAATGCAAATAACAGCAATAACAACAACAGTAATATTTTCTTCTTTCCAGTGTTTGTCTGCTGCTTGTGATAAGGTAAAGGATTCTGCATATGCTCACAGCTACTCTTCTTTTTAATACTGTTACCCATTTCCGGAGCTGATCCCAAGCATTTAAATGTCTTCCAGAGCTGTGCTTTGGGAAATCCTAGTCAAGTTGGGCAGGGAGGGGAGGAACAGGATGAGGAAACAGGTGTATACAAAGAGGCAAAGGGGCAAGGAAAGGAGAAAAGTGAAAAATGAAGGGGGAAGGGAAACAAAATGATTTAGGGTTTGGGGTAGAAATAGTGAGTGGGAAACAGGAAAAAGAGGCCAAGAAGGAAAAGCAAGGTCTGGGTCAAAAAAGGATATTTAAATCAACTTTTTTTGGAAAGGTCAGAAGAGAGAGAGAATTGTGTGGAAATTAGGCACAGGATTAGAAAAGAATGGAAGTGCTCAGATAACTTAATGGGAGAAAAGGGGAGAATGAATGACTGTGAGGTACTGAGAGTTTTTAAAATGCGAAGAAGGAGGAAGAAAGGAAAAAGCATTTGGCTAAGAAGGCATTGACTGACATTTATTTAGCAAACCCCGCTTTAAACACCACCACCACCCAAACTACCATCATGGGGTGGAGTGCCGGGGCAAATACAAGAGAGTTATCTCCCTATCTATAAAATAAAATGTTACAGGGATTGGGGGAGGTTGAAAGTGAAGGCAGGAAAATGACACTCTTAAACCTAAAGCAAAAACAAAAGTAATTTGTACGCCCTGCTATAAATACCCAGCCCACCATTTGTCTGCACAAGGCAGACCTATTGCTGAGGGTTGCTTCCGATCCAGTCCTCGCCCGGCAGCGGCTGCTAAAGGATGCCAGCTTGGCTGGGAAGAAAAGAACAAAGGACTTGCGGGGGGGGGGGGAGAAGGAGAAGCCAAGCAGCCACCCCCCTGTACCACGTTAGTTAGCCCAGCTCTGCCTCAGCCCAAAGATGGAAACAGAATATTATTGTAAGCCAACCTGTGCAGTGTCATGGTTAGTGTCAGACAAGGACTGGGGAGGCCAGAGTCCAAATCCCCATCAAATAACTGGGCATAGCTGTCAACCTTCCCTTTTTTTTGCGGGAAATTCCCTTATTCCAGCGCCGTTTCTCGCTGCTATCCCGGATTGTTAGATATCCCATAGAGTGTCCCCAGGACAGGTGAGGCTGCTGATCCCTTATTTTCAAATCTGAAAGTTGACAGCTATGTAACTGGGCGACCTTTGGCTAGGGTAGTTGTGAGAATAATATAGGGAGGAGGAGAGGCATGCAATGTAACCAAAGAAGCTGGCTGAGCTGCCCTGGAATGATGCATAAGGAAGCTGGAACGATTTGTCCCTCTTGCTTTCTTTGGTCTGGAGCTAAAAATATTACCTGTTACACGTTCTGTGCTTTTAGCTATATCCTGGAATGCAGCAAATAAAAAAGTATTTCCCCTTCGCCATACAGACTACAGGTTCAGGCACTAATATCTTGCTCCTTGGGCAGAGGCATCATGCAGTTACTAACATCCTACAGAAAAGGCTTCTTATGCGGCGGTGCAACCTTTCTGGATCACATCCATCTCCTGGAACCTTCTTGTTTAGGGATGCAGGCTGAGCTCTGGGGATGCCTCTGTGCGCGACACCAAGATGCAGACCTCATAGATGCGGAAGGTGGCAAAGGCGCCAGCCACAATGCAGCAAATGCCCACGATGTACCACCAGTTGAAGGCACCAAAGGAAACCCCATTTAAAATGCAGTAGATACCGAAAGCGATGGCAGCAATGACAGAGATTATCTGTAGGCAAACAGGTGGGTCACTTCCTCTCTCTTGCATAGCCAGGTCAGCAAGTTAAGTCTTTTCCAAGCTGAAATGATCGATGATTCTGAAAGGGGGTGTGTGGCGCCCCCCCCCCCACAAAACAGGCACCTGGGTTCTGTATTGTTTTTTTAAAAAAAGTTGCTGAGAGAAGTGAAGTCTGTCTACTGTGGTGTGCTCATGGTGTGCGCAATATATATGAGTACTTGGCTAGAAGGATTAAGGTTCTGTAGGCATCTTATCCTAATTTCCAATTATGTTAAGTGGTCCACAATCCATCTGATTCCATTAAGTATCTTAGAATGCGCAATACCTTAATTTATTTGGTGGGAATAAGATGCACATAAAAACTTGGGTAGCAGAGGGTGGAGAAAATCAGCAAAACTGTTTTGTTGCTCCCATCTTCGACATTGGAGGCTTCTCCTTGGGCAAAACATCTGAGGAACTTCAGTGGTAGTTTAACTATGATATTGGCGTCATTTAAGTTAGGGAAGCCCAGACTTCCATAACAGAAGTGCAAGCCATGATTAGCTTACTACGCTGATGCTGGTAAGATGCTCCTAGAAGCTCCCATTTTTATTTTTTTAAGTGTTGGTGCTGACCTTTAAAGCCCTAAACGGCCTCGGTCCAGTACCGTATTTTTCGCTCCATAGGACGCACTTTTTCCCTCCTAAAAAGTAAGGGGAAAAGTCTGTGCGTCCTATGGAGCGAATGTGTGTTCCCTGGAGCCACATCGCTGTTGTCCTGTGCTCCTGGGCTGCTCTTTGGGGGTGGGGGGGAGGAGCCACGGTGCTCTGCCCGCAGCCTCTGCTTTCCCCGAAGTCCCGACAAGGTTTGCAAGCAGCGGGAAGGCTGTGCGCTCCCGGGCTGCTCTTTGGGGGTGGGGGGAGGAGCCACGCGGCTCTACCGGCAGCCTCTGCTTTCCCCTGAAGTCCCGACAAGGTTTGCAAGGTTTGCAAGCAGAGGGAAGGCTGTGTGCTGCTGGGGTGCTTTTTGGGGGTGGGGGGAGGAGCCACACTGCTCTGCCTACAGCCTTTGCTTTCCCCTGAAGTCCCGACAAGGTTTGCAAGGTTTGCAAGCAGAGGGAAGGCTGTGTGCTGTTGGGCTGCTCTTTGGGGGTGGGGGGGAGGAGCCACACTGCTCTGCCTACAGCCTTTGCTTTCCCCTGAAGTCCCGACAAGGTTTGCAAGCAGTGGGAAGATTGTGTGCTGCTGGGGTGCTTTTTGGGGGTGGGGGGTGGGGAGCTACACTGCTCTGCCTACAGACTTTGCTTTCCCCTGAAGTCCCGACAAGGTTTGCAAGGTTTGCAAGCAGAGGGAAGGCTGTGTGCTCCTGGGGTGGAGGGTGGGGGTGGGGAGCAGCAAATTGCTGTCTCTCAGTGCCTCCTAATTCAACTGCAAAGGATTGCCTAACTGGATTCTGAGCTCCATTTGAAGTTTAAAAATAGTAAGTTTGGGGATTTCTTCAAGTAGCAGTTTTGGGGAAATAGTCATAAATACATGCAAAGCATCTCTACAAACCAGTAATAGTAATTTCAGCTAAAACTGAGCAGGTATCTGGCTCAGGAACAGTTTAAACTATAACCAGACATCCTGTGTGTGTGGACCATGTTCCTAGTAGCTAATCTTTACTGCTGAAAAGAGGCTCTGATATTCCACTCCAACTCTATAATTCATTATACAAATTCTTACAAGTACAGTCCACCTATACTAAACCAAAAACATTGTGTTCTCTTGGTATTGAATGGAAGCTATTTATCTGCCCTCTTTTCCTCCTCTGTTCTTTGCTCAGTCACTCCATTTTGAATCTTCCTTTCAAAACAACCATGCCTGTTTTGAGAAAACTTCAGAGATTTAGGAACTGGAGCACAATCATTTGATCTTTCGCGTCACAGTATTTTAATATTCTTTTGGAAGCCGCCCAGAGTGGCTGGGGAGGCCCAGCCAGATGGGCGGGGTATAAATAAATTATTATTATTATTATTATTATTATTATTATTATTATTATTATTATTATTATTATTATTATTATTATCATCATCATCTTTTTGCTGTTCCTCCATACTCCAAGCACTTCTCATTTGCACAGCCCTGGTTTCTCTCCCTGACTATTAATACTCTTGATTAATAACAGTAAAAAGCTCAAATTTTAGTTTTTGTGACTGCTGCCAATACTGACTTCCCAGTGATAATGAAAACAGCTACATTATAATGGAATGTGTCCTTTTTCCATTCTCATCATTATATACCATGGCTTGCTTTAAAGCAGCAAAGTGGACAGGAGCCACACACTTTGCTGTTTTAAATAGTTTAGTACAAAATTTGAGTCAGATTTTTTTTCTTGTTTTCTTGCTCTAAAAACTTGGTGCGTCTTTTGGTCAGGAGCGTCCTATGGAGCGAAAAATACGGTATATCTGAAGGAGCGTCTCCACCCCCATCATTCTACCCGGACACTGAGGTCCAGCTCCGAGGGCCTTCTGGCGGTTCCCTCACTGCGAGAAGCCAAGTTACAGGGAACCAGGCAGAGGGCCTTCTCGGTAGTGGCACCCTCCCTGTGGAACACCCTCCCACCAGATGTCAAAGAGAACAACTACTACCAGACTTTTAGAAGACATCTGAAGGCGGCCCTGTTTAGGGAAGCTTTTAATGTTTAATGTATTACAGTATTTTAATATTTTTTTGGAAGCCGCCCAGAGATGGGTGGGGTATAAATAATAAATTATTATTATTATTATTATTATTATTATTATTATTATTATTATTTTTATTATTACTTTCATATCCCAAGCCTTCAGGTGCTGGGTATGGTTCCCTCCTCCCCATTTCATCCCCACAACACCTCTGCAAGGCAAGCTGGGCTCAGACAGTGACTGGCTCAGTGAGGCTTCCGGGCTGAGTTTCTTGGGGATATGAACCTCGTCCAACACTAATCACACTGGCTCTCCAACAAATCTATGCAATAATATGCCTGTTCAGGTCAGCTGTCCTTCTAGGACAGGGAGAGAACACGCAGCAGTATCTTACAATGGAGGTAACTTGTGGGTTGACCTTGATTTTAGGTTCTGAATGTGCATTCTAGGATATGCTCTGTTCACACGGGGGCCAGAGAGACTGGTTGATGCTAGGTCAGTTGTTAACTCATCACACATGGAGTTATATATCCATAACTTCCTTGCTGCACAGTTCTGCTAAGGAACGTGAGTAATGGCAGATTAACTGCTTTCAAACTCCTTGCGCTCCATTGCTGATACTTTCTTCTGATAAACTCTTGAGTTTCTTGGAACAGTTTGAAAAGTACTGCAACAGATGAAGAGGCTCATCAGTTTGCTCACAGCATGAATGAATCTAGCTAGCTGGGATAGATCCAGACTTAAGTCATATGCAGAGTAAGCCCACTGGAACAATGAGACTTAAGTTACTCATAACTTAAGCCACATTGGTTTTAATTAGTCTACTTTAAATACGACAGACAACGTCTTGGATCTAAACTGCTCTTTGTACTGCCGGGCTGTTCCAAGACATAAATCAGGGCAAGCAGATTCCAAGAAAAATGTCTGACTCCAAACCTTTTTCAACATTTTTAATTAAAGTAAAAAGGTAAAGGTACCCCTGACCATTAGGTCCAGTCGCGGATGACTCTATAATGCAAACACCTGTGGGGTTGTGCTGCTTTTTGTGTGATATTTCAGTTGCTTAAAAGCATGAATTATGATTGATGCAACTTTATATCGTTTTGTAAAACTCATTTTATTTCATTGACAGCATTGGTCTCATCATACAGTTGAACTCTTAATTTAATCACACACATAACTAAAATATTCTGCAAATGCATTGACTTTGACACTGCTAAAGCCCACAGTGGTAGAATTTGATCGGTTGATGGGGCAGAAAAAGAATGATGTAATCTAACCAATTACTTGCTGAAAAACGTTAACCCTAAAAACACTACAAAACAAACCATAGTCTTTGTCTAAATTAGTGGAGGGGAAACTTCCACATACCATCACAGACCAGTTAAGACACATTAACTGTGCTCCTTGGGAAACTGTTCCGACATAAAACTATACCCACTTCAAAGCAGGGACACCTGAACAGTCAAAAAGAAGCAGCATTATTTATCAGTTTCTAGTATCTGTTTTTTGCTGGGTTCTCAAAACAGAGTTGAGAATGCATGACAGACGGAGTTTCTATGCCTGTGTTTAATAAACTGTTGAAATCTCAGGCCAGCCATGTTTTATTCAAAACTTCAGAAGGAGAAAATCAGTTCATAGTGGCCACCAGATGTTTTGGCCTACAACTCCTATGATTCCTGATCACTGGCCATGTTGCTAGGAGCGGTAGACCTAAACATCTGGAGGGGACCAGTTTGGGGAAAGGCAGCTGCAAAGCATATGTACTCACCTTTCACTGTCCGTAAAATAGAATGCTCCCAAAAATATTTTATCACCATCAGGGTGAGCTGTTTAAGATCCAGACTTAGCAGTATTGTTACCTTCTGTAGATTACCGTATTTTTTGCTCTATAAGACTCACTTTTTCCCTCCTAAAAAGTAAGGGGAAATGTGTGTGCGTCTTATGGAGCGAATGCAGGCTGTGCAGGCTGCTGAATCCCCAGAAGCCAGAACAGCAAGAGGGATCGCTGCTTTCACTGCGCAGTGATCCCTCTTGCTGTTCTGGCTTCCGAGATTCAGAATATTTTTTTTCTTGTTTTCCTCCTCCAAAAAGCGTCTTGTGGTCTGGTGTGTCTTATAGAGCGAAAAATATGGCAATCTGTGAACAGGGACCCCAGGGCCTCTCTGATAAACTCCCATCAGCTTTATCTTGTATCCTGGGACATTAACCGTTGTGAAATTCAACAGAGATCTCTGGCCAGTTTGCAGGCTTTGAACCCTCGTTTATATAGACTACTTTTAAAAAGCTGAGCTTCCAGTGCATCTTCTACCACTATGAACCATGGAGAGCAACAGTCGACCCCACCCACCCAGAGTAGTGGCTTAGAATTTGGCCGCTTCATGCCTTACAAAGCAACTCTGTGCAATGAGACAATAGCGATTCACCAAACTGTATTAAAGCTGTCCCTGTTGCCTCAACGCTCTTCCAAAATCTTACCCAGAGTGGTTCCAATCAACCCAATCAGGTCCCTGTTATTTAATTCCCCTGGGGTTACATGTTAAAATAAATTCTAAATGCCAGGTTATTGAAAGAGACAGACACAAAGAATTTCGTCCTCAAAACATAAATGTGCCATCCGCTGGCATGGTACCATGGGCGCTAGGCTCAGGAAGTTGAGTATCCAAAACATTGCTTAACATGTGGAAGTTCTCAGCTTGCTCTGATCCTGGCTTAGGTTTGAAAATTCTTGAAATAGCAGAAAGTTAAACCAGTAAAGTGTTGTTTTTGAAATGGAAACAGTAATCTTTACCACTTAAATCCTGAGCGGTAGAAGTGGGGTAGCTCATTTGCTGTGTTGTGTTTAAATGTACAATGTTCTTGTCAGGATTGAGGTTAGGGGAAACTGGTTCTTGCCAGTTTGCGGTAGAAACCACCTCTACCTAACAGTGATGAGATCTGCCCTCGTGAGATCACAAATCCATTCCCGTAGCACTTCTGCATATTAGAAACCTTCATCTTTAAATAGAAAAAAATTACATTGATATTGTGATTCAAAACTTCACATTTTTGTGTTAACTGTAAAAGTTGGTATTCAGACCATATGGGAACAAAAACACGTGCATATCAAAAATAACTTCTTGCAGATTCCCAACATCTTTCGATGCAAGGTTAATACATGTTGCCTTGTCCCATCAGTATTTTTAAATCTTCGCCTCCTGTGGGATTAGTTTCCAAATTATTGATTTTCAAAAAGTCAAAGAATTACCAGTTAGTCAAAGGACAAATAAATTCCAAAGCTATTTATATGATCAAAGACTGGACTAAATTCCACAGAAGGCACATGGCGAATTCTACAGTACTCCTTTCGTTTTCTAAATTGCATCTCTAAAACTGTGTCAGTAAACACTGGTTAATAGGCTTAGCCGTGGATATCTCTTGGCTGTTTGCGGATGTCACCAATATCAATTTCACTGGCTAAGACTCGGTGACAATTCATCTGTTTACTAAGCTTTGGAGGGTGGGTATTTTATCAGACACCAGACAAAATGGAATGAGTCTAACATCATCATCTTAATCATTATTCTTGCAACATTCAATCATTATTCTTGCAACATCCAACAAGGAGTTTGTTTTTCATATTACGAGAAGGGATAAAATTAGGAATGAAGGACAGCAATCGGAAGAACAAGACATGTACGTAACCACTCCAGTCAGCCACACATGCAACTTATCAACTACAGATCTCTTGCACTTACAAAGTGCATCACTTTTTAACAAGCACTGGGATGCCGCCTTAAAGCCATGCTACTTTTATCATTTCCTCAAACAAAGGTCTCCTTTCCCCCACTCAACATTGAAACCAGTATCACAATCACACCAACCACCAATTTCCTGGTAAGTGAAGTGTCAAGAAAGAAAAACGTTTTAGTAGAAAAATAATTGAGGCACAGCGGCATTTCGAAGCATTTGCCAGGTCATCTTGAATAAGGTAAAAGAAGATCTAGAAAGCTGCATAGGTGATCACGACATGTACTATGGTCTCATAGTGTAGCTCTCACTGAATCACTATAATTGCAGTTCAGAGGTGGGCGTGCGCAAGCCAGCTCTCTAAAAATGTCCTACAAGTCACTGATTTCAATAAACATGGTGCAGCTGAGTGACGCTTATAGGGCTAACAAATTGGAATTCCTTATGACTCATTATCTCTCTCTTTCTGTCACTCAGAAGTTGTCACTGCCTTCCTTTTTTAAAATAACAACAATAATAATTCTCCCTAAGTCAGGAACAGGAATTTGTGGCACTCCATATGTTGGACTACAAATCCTATCAGCTCCAGCCAGCATGTCCAATAATAAGGATGTTGGCAATTGTAGTCCAATACCTTCTAGAGGGCCACAGGTTCCCCATACCTGCGCTTTTTGTTTCCTTAGTGGGCTCTGCATGCACACACAAACTGTGCCTTCCAAATTCTGAAATGTATTACAGTTGTATCTTGGATCCTGAAGGTCTTGCAAGTCCAACGTTCCGGAAGTGAGTGTTCCGGTTTGCGAATGTTCTTTGGAAGCCGAACGTCCGGCGCGGCTTCCGATTGGCTGCAGGAGCTTCCTGCAGCCAATCAGAAGCCACGCCTTGGATTCCAAACGTTTTGGAAGTCGAACGGACTTCCAGAACGGATTCCGTTCAACTTCCGAGGTACCACTGTATTTAATCCATGAATCTCATGCATCAGAGCATTCTCTATGGCCTCCTTTCAGAAGCTGCCATTGCTTCTCACTATCACGAGTTGGAAAACAACTTTTTATACTGTGTGTGTGTGTGTGTGTGTGTGTGTGTGTGTGTGTGTGTGTGTATATATATATATATATATATATATATATATATATGAGAATGAATATGATTTGGCATTTCGTTTCCCGGTTTGAGTGAGCCTGCTGCCAGGGAAAAGTAGAGAGAAAGCCCCCACAGTTTTTATCTGGGACCTCAGGACTGTGGTGATCATTGCAAGTGGTTTCAGGACTGAGTTAAGGTCTGTAGGTATCAATCCTAGAGAGCTGTAACACAGGCAAGAAGCACACACAAAACTCATGGTGTTTTGAAAGTCGCCACCTTTCTAAGGCATGACAGTTTCAAGTGGAAAAAACAGTTTGTCTGTTCCACTAGGTAATTGATCACTTCCCTACCTGAGCTCTGGAAAACAAAGATTGATGCCTAAAGTATAAATCTCAGTTTCTGGTGTATATATATATATATATATATATATATATATATATATATATATATATATATATAAATGCACATCATCTCTTTTTCCCCTTTTAGGCAAAAAACAGGCTGAGAGTTACTTTCTAAGCTGATTTTGAAAAGGCAGCCAGATACTCTGCTGAGGTCTTTAACATGTACTGTACCCGAAAACAATGTATTTATAACCACAGTTTAACAATAGTTGGTTTTGAAAGTACACCAAGAGACCAAACTTGCAGTAAAGCTTTAAGAGCAGGAAGGTGGACGGAATCGAATTGTAGTCTGACGAGTTCCTCCTCACTCATTCAGGGAATACGGAAAAAAGAATCATTTTGTCCTTTCTTTCCAAGTCATCCACATCATTCCAAGGAGGTACTGAGCAGCATTTTTAGGGTTAAGAGCATACACAACTGTGGGAAGGTGTCTGTGAAAGCAATAAACTCCTGTCCCTGACGGTTCCTGCTTTTTAAGGATTAAAGGAGGCAAGTTTTCCCTCTGAGGGCTGGTGTGTCCTCTAGGTCTTCTTTAGTTAGCAGGAAATTGTTTTTTTTCGTTCATTCAACAGTGGTTCTTCAATGACACATCCGGGCTGTCATCTCTTTCTGTAAAACAAGGGAAGCAGTTAAAGTCACAAGTCGCTCCTTTAACATATCACAAATCTGGGCAGGTTTTTGACACCAGCAGCGGTTATTCTGTGCATCTCTACAGCGCTGGGGAGCCAAGCAGCAGGGGATCTGCTGTACATAGAGAAGGCACCATGTTCAATTCTCAGCATCTCCAGGAAGACTTGGGAAAGATCCCCGTCAGGTATCCTGGAGAAGTGTTGCATGTTGAGGTGCCCAAGCCACCCCCCAATAATTCACACATCAATTTTGGTTTGGGTTTTTGGCACGATTTTGGCCACAACTTTATTTAAATACACACAAGTGAGTGGTTGCTTAGGCATTGGTTCCGACTATCTGTCCTTGCCCCAGGGACAGAACTGACTTCTGGATTCCAGCGGAAGCCAGTGAGGGAAACAATTTTGGGGAGGAAATGAAGCTGGGCCTCAGCTCCTCATCTGTCACCCTCATGCCCCCTGGGGCTTGCACGGCCCAAGTCCAATGCCAGGGACAAGGACGAAAAGAATGGCAAGCCCCTGGATTCCTTTAACGGAATTCCCTTTCCGCACCACCATTGGAGGGGTAGGCACTTACCCTTCCACCAACCAATCTGAACCAATGCCTAACCACCAACCTTACAAGTTGTGATGATTTGCTACGCAGAAGGCAAAAACCAAATGGCACCAGCCAATCAGCCAAATGGACAAAATTCCTACCAGGCCCCTGCCTCAAAGCAGACGACCCCATGACAGGCATAGCAAGGTCAAGCAAACAACCCCCCCAATACAGGGAGGGTGGGCGGGTGATCCGCTGCAAGCAGCCAAGATGATGGCCAAAGTTGGACGTCCAATATTTAAAACCTCTGACCCCTCCTTCAAAATTGGCAACAAGCAATTCTCCCCAGCAACCCAATTAACCAATTCACTGCCTGGGTCACTCTGCAAATCCGCCCAGCAACACTGGGGTGGCTTGTATCCCCCACCGCAACACGTGCTCTCTGCTAGGGAGAACACGTTTTTCCAGACTGTGTCAACAAGTAGAGGAGAGTCTCAGGCCTGGGGGGTGAAACACAAATAGGCTCAAAAAAAGGTCCCCAATCCCATGCTGAGCTAAATGGACCAATAATCTGGCAAGGGGCAGCCATTTCAGGCGGGGGTTCTGTTTCCGACACTCCACATGCATTATCAGAGAGCATATAAGCGCCCCCTGCCCCATTACGCCCTACCCCACTCCCATTCTGCGTTCTTCTGGGTCAAAAAGGACCTGTGTGTCAATTGAACACGCCTAAAATAGTCACCACTTGTATAAAGCAGCTTCATAACATTCTCTGTCTTCTCTCTGCCATCTTCAAGGGCAGTATCGGGAACCAGCAAATTCATGTGCTACCCTTTTATCATTCTGACAGCTCTAATGGGTTGCTTAATTTCCTAATCTTTTGCATCCTACCTTAAAACAAGGAAATTAGCTGCACAGATATCAGGCAAAAAGCATTTCAAGATCATACAGTGGGATTCCTAATATGCCAATAACCCCTCGTTGGAAGTTAGTTTTCCATCAGGGAGTGGCAGCTGATGGAACTGCAGTCAAATCTCCAATGGAATGGGATTACACCTTAAGTGGGATAAACCATAGGTAACAAATAAAGAAACTGTATTGTACAAGTCAGGCAAATAAAATGTGAATTTTGCTGTTTGCACTCCCCATTTTGAATTCAAATTAAAAGCCAGCTTCTAATCTAACCTTAAATGGGTGAATTTTAGGGCCTTGGTTGTGACCTGCAATTCCCCAGCTGAGGCTGGGAAGGAAGAGACATTCTTGAATTGGCATCGTTTCTTAGAGGGCTTTATGTTAGGCTAGGGCTGTGCAGAACAAAGGCACAGGGACATGGGAAATTGCCCTAATGCAAGTTTGATCATTGGGCCGTCTATCTAACTCAGTAATAATGTCTACATTACAGTATTAGTCTGTGGATCTGGCAGAGGACATTCCTGGGCATGCCTGGAGATGCTGGGAATAATACCTAAGACCTTCTGCCTGCTCTACTACTGATCTATGGACCAGCTGAGTCCAGTAGCAGCCCAATAAACGTCCTGTATTTGCTGCTTGAACAGGACTTCAAAAACAAAGCAGTCGCCAAATACTCCCTGGTGCCATGGCTGGTGATCTTGAGCTTAGCTTGGTGGATCTACAAGTTGTGCAGGTCTGGTTTACAATGTCTGAAGACTTAGGACAACAGGGAAAACAATGTATTTTGCCTTGTAACCACCACAATACTAATGGACACATGTAAGTTCACAGAGCTGCTTCTTACAGGTAACAGTGGTATTAATATATGACTCCTAATTCTTTCCCCACACAGTGGGGAGAAAAACTAATAAAACCAAGCTGGTCCTCAAAAGACACATATCAAGAGTCAAAAGCCAGGGTTAAGTCCCTGTGGGGAGCATAGCTGTCAACTTACAGATTCGAAAATAAGGGGCCAGCAGCCTCGAAAATAAGGGATCAGCAGCCAAAATAAGGGATTTTCCTAGCACAGGTATGTTCAACTTCTGAGGCCCTCCGAGCCAAAGGCAGAAAGCCCAGCCAGCAGCCAAACAAAGCCTCAAGCGGTGGTTCCCACAGCATAGCATCCCAGCAATGAAAACCACTGTCACCTCTCCGCTGGGAAGCGCTGAGCAAAGGCGAGTCCCCAGGCAACGCGGCCAATTTGATCGGCACAAGGCATGCAAGCTCCACCCCCCGGTCATTCTTAGACTCCTTATTGGGTGAGCAATGCAGCCAAGCAACACAGCTGGAGCCTCCCTCCTCCCTGTCCGGCAGGGAGGGAGGGAGAGGAGCTGCTTCCTTTGAAACCCGGGAAATTTAAGGGACATCATCAATAAGGGACAGCAGCAGGACACGGCGCTGGGATAAGGGACTTTCCCACCAAATAAGGGACGGTTGACAGCTATGGTGGGGAGTTCCACAGTTCATATTTGCAGACGGTGCAAAAACTGGAATTGTTACTGCAAATAGGAAGCGACCGAGTGCGGGATTTCTGAGGAATAGTCGACAGACTTGCCAAACGATACTTTCAGATCAGGGGTCAGCAACCTAAGGCCCATGGGCCGGAAGCAGCCCGCAGGGGTCATCTGACCCATCCCCGAGCTGCCCCCGAACTGAGTTGCCCACTGTGCTAAACCGGCGCAGTGCGGCGCCGAAAATTGCACCTGCGCAGAGGTTGAAAATCGCAATCCGACCCATGGAGGGATCTCTGCGGAACTGATCCGGCCCAGGCAAGAAAAACCTTGCTGACCCCTGCTTTCTGATGTTTCTCAAATGGACAAAACAGATTCCAGCATCAGCTCCTGTTTGTGTTATTTTGACTTCTAGCCACTAAGCGGCGCCAAGCCTATTGCTGTGGCTGGGAGATGAAACTTGATGCGGGACTATTTTTAACGGTACAGCCTTCCAAAGAGAGATGAATTACAGGTGGTTACTTGCCCACTTTTCCAAATTCCCTGTTTCGATTCAAAGGTGCAGATGCACCCTGAATGAGGATGTTGGAATTAAACACATCTGCTCCACAAAACAGCTTTTGGACCACTCCCGGCCTTCTCTCCCAATCATTAAAAGATGACCCTCTGTGAGCTTCTCTATTCTGAAATACCCTGGGAATACAAACAGCAGAATATCTGGAAAACACTGCCCTGCAAAATAGCTTTTGCCTCACTCACTCCAGATCCTGTCCTCAGACAGTCCCAGGCTCAAATGTTTATGATCAAAGTACTCCTAACTGGCTATCCCAAGCTTTGAATGGGAAAATAAACACACACAAAATAAGATTCCTATCTGGTTCTGTATCTGAGTTAAACAAATGCTGTCTCAGCTGTATTTTTAAGATGTAGGCATCTTAAAGCCTTGAGTTTGTAAAGGTTTGAGTAATTAAACTATGGTCTTTTAAACTCGGGGGGGAGGGGGGAGTATTATTATTTTTTGTTACTACAGTGGTACCTCGGGTTAAGTACTTAATTCGTTCTGGAGGTCCATACTTAACCTGAAACTGTTCTTAACCTGAAGCACCACTTTAGCTAATGGGGCCTCCTGCTGCTGCCGCACCGCCGGAGCATGATTTCTGTTCTCATCCTGAAGCAAAGTTCTTAACCTGAAGCACTATTTCTGGGTTAGTGGAGTCTGTAACCTGAAGCGTATGTAACCCGAGGTACCACTGTATAGTAAGACATTTTGTGTTTTTATCTTGTAAGCCGCTCTGTGATCTTGGGATAAAGGGAGGTACAGAAATTAATTAATTATCATCTCTCCCTTTGCTGCAAGTGCACTAAAGGGCCATACCAAAGTACCCCTCTCTTTTACAGCTTCTGAGAGCTGATTTATGCAGAATGAGATGAATTTTCTGCCTGCGCAACCATTACCTAGGAACCAAGTGTAATGGTATCAGTCTATTATTTTTTAAAGATGATTAAAAAATGACCTAGAAAGCAAAGCTGTCATTCACCACTAAGTCATTCTGATACATGTCTTCTCTGTAGTTTCTATGCCTATAAAATGGGGGAACATTATCTACCACTTCAGGTGCGAAGGGTCGGTCTCGATCCTGTCCTCCAGAGCATCTGGCTTCATATCAGCATTTTGCCATAGCTTAGGCTTCCACAAGTTGGTACCCTCCTCACATTTTAGTTGCAACTCACATATGTGGGACACACATGGTCTACAGCATGAGTAGGCAAACCAAGGCCCAGGGGCCAGATCCGGCCCAATCGCCTTCTAAATCTGGCCTGCGGACGGACCAGGAATCAGTGAGTTTTTACATGAGTAGAACGTGTCCTTTTATTCAAAATGCAACTCTGGGTTTTTTCTTTCCAAAATATAGTCTGGCCCTCTACAAGGTCTGAGGGACAGTGGACCGTCCCCCTGCTGAAAAAGTTTGCTGTAAAGGTAAAGGGACCCCCGACCATTAGGTCTAGTCGTGACCGACTCTGAGGTTGCGGTGCTCATCTCACTTTGACTAAGCCGCTTCTGGCGAACCAGAGCAGCGCACGGAAACGCCGTTTACCTTCCCAACGGAGTGGTACCTATTTATCTACTTGCACTTGACGTGCTTTGGAACTGCTAGGTTGGCAGGAGCAGGGACCAAGCAACGGGAGCTCACCCCGTCGCAGGGATTCATTTCCCCTCCTCCAAAATATAGTTTGGCCCCCCAAAAGGTCTGAGGGACAGTGGACCGGCCCCCTGTTGAAAAAGTTTGCTGACCCCTGGTCTACAGCAGTCTCATCTTCCTAGAAGGCATGCCCAGAGAATCGGGGGGTTCTCTCCCAGCCCCACCTGAAGATGCCAGGGGTCTAACATGGGGCCTTCTGCGTGAAAAGCAGATGCTCTGCAGCTGGAAACATCTGAACTGGAAACAGACTAAAAAGCTGCAGCGCAACAAAATGACTCAACCGTCTAAGCAAACCCGTGAGCCTACGCAGACCCAAATGAAAAGACTCTGTGGGCTTGTGAATGTTTGCAATTTCAAAACAGAAGCAGATTTTTCCTCCTCGTTTAAATCATTCCGTGCCCATAAAGGCCAATCAACAAAGGCACCAACACAAAGCCGTTTGCTAAGTGAAAAACAAACACGACACACTCACATAATTCCAAATGCCAGCATTGCAAAATTACAGTCCCATATTTAAACATCCAATTAATTATGAAAGCAACGTGGACGTGAGGCAAAGCAAACCTGCGCACAGATTTTCAACGTGCACGGAAATAAGCAGCTGCCTTGGTATTTAGCCATCAAGAAATGCAAAATGTTCCCTTTTTAATTATATACTTGTTGCAACCTGAACCGAGTTCTCCTTAGATCTATGAACATGGCAACAAAGATTTAATGGAGAAGATTCCCGCGAAAGTCTGAAGGAAATGCTGCTCATTCGCCTGGATGGAGGACGATATAGACTGGGTGTGGAAAAACTTTGGCTCTCTAGATGTTGTTGAACTATGACTCCCAAAACCCAGGGCCACTGGCCACGCTTCTGGGGCTGATGAGAATTGTAGTTCAACAAGATATGGAGAGCCAAAGTTCCCCACACCTGATATAGAGGGTGCGTGTGTGTAGAAAGTAGCCTACTGTATGAAGGTGAAATGCACATCTCAGAGGCACGCAACCTCTGGACTGTTGCCCAGAATGACATTTGGCTCTGGGACTAAAAGTGACTCCCCAATAGTAACACGAGCAGCCACTCTCTGTGGCTCTTTGCAATTCCCTGCAGAAATACTTTGAGCAATATTCAACTGAATTAGTGCAGTTACGGTAGAATTATCTCTACGAACCAACCCCTAAATATGCTCCAAAACAGATTTAGAGGGAACGCTGGGAGATTTCTCCTTGCACAACACTACGACAGACTTTGTATTTGCATATTTTATTTTTGATATATTTCTTTCCCCGAATTCCTCCAAGCACACATGTCAACTGAGGGAGGTGGGTAGCACAAAATGTGGTGATTACTCCTATTTATAAACACAGAATCAGTATCTGGCTGAGTGGAGGCTCGCGTTGTGCGCAGCTCATGTGCTATAACCGCAGCACTGCCCCCAAAACCTTGCAGAACCGGTCAGCAAGACTCTCAGTACAGTGGTACCTCGGGTGAAGTACTTAATTCATTCCAGAAGTCCATACTTAACCTGAAACTGTTCTTAACCTGAAGCATCACTTTAGCTAATGGGGCCTCCTGCTGCTACCGCGCCGCCAGAGCACAATTTCTGTTCTCATCCTGAAGCAGAGTTCTTAACCTGAAGCACTATTTCTGGGTTAGCGGAGTCTGTAACCTGAAGCGTATATAACCCGAGGTACCACTGTACGATGATGCTCTTCCTCCATCGATCCATGTCCCTGTTAGCATTTTCCACCTCTTCCCTTCACCTGTGAGCTCCGTCCATAATCACATGGTCTCCCCCCCTCCATGCAACACATATCTTTGATGTGGAGATTACCTAACAGAATATACACACCCCTTGACTGTAAGAAAAACTCAAAGAGTGTTCAAAGAAACCTCTCAATCATCATCACATTCCCGTAATTAACGCCGGAAGGCAGAATGCACCAATAATGCTAAAAATAATGAAATGAACTTAATTTTCTTTTTTGAAAAAAAATATCTCACAAACAAAGGGTGAGGGAATTACAGTCACGGCTTGGAGACTGTGGACTCTCTTTGCTTGGCGGTTTTTCTGAGCAGAAGTTGGATGGCCATAATAATGATAATAATTTATTATTTATACCCCGCCCATCTGGCTGGGTTTCGCCAGCCACTCTGGGCGGCTTCCAACAAAAATTAAAAATACATTAAAATGTCACACATTAAAAACTTTCCTGAACAGGGCTGCCTTCAGATGCCTTCTAAAAGTCAGATAGTTGTTTATTTACTTGACATCTGATGGGAGGCGTTCCACAGGGTGGGTGCCACTGCCGAGAAGGCCCTCTGCCTGGTTCCCTGTAACCTCACTTCTTGCAGAGAGGGAACCTCCAGAAGGCCCTGGGAGCTGGACCTCAGTGTCCGGGCTGAAAGATGGGGGTGGATGCATCTGTCCTGGATGCTTGAGCTGAGATTCCTGCATTGTGGGGGGTTGACTGGATGACCCTGGAGGTCCTTCCAACTCTACAATTCTGTGATTCACAGTTGGAAGCCAAAGGCACACAGAGCATGCCTGAAGTTTTCTGAAACTCACTGGGCTCAGTAAACTTACTTCTGTTCACTGGGAAGCTCCCTTTGTGAATCCTGCCTCCCCACTTTGTAATTGCTCAACAAGCACTAGGAAATCCATAGAGACAACAATCCTGTTCTTTATTTTATTCTCTCTCTCTCCCGTCCTTTTCTAGGAGGGGATGGGAGAGCCTCTTAGAAACAAAAGGGAAAAACCAGGACTAAATGAGTGAGCGACAAGTTAATAATTGAGCAGTATTTAGCATTGCATAAAAAAGATTAACCTTGTTGGGTCAGTTTCATGGGTATGGAGGGACACACTTGGAACAGTTTCGTTCTTAAAAGACTGCCTTGTACTACGCAAATACTAATATTTTGAGAGTTCCCAGCACTTGAGCAACAATGTGCTTCTCTCATGAAATGGCTTGCCTCAGAGGATGAGGTCTGGTAGGTGTTTAGACTTGAATATACCTCTCCCCCCCCCCCTGCCCCCTGAACCTTGAGATAAAGTTTCAAAGTACGCGTTGGGTACATAAACTTGGGTGTACATTCTCAGGCCCTTTGCAACCACGTGTAGATTTCCACATAGCTAGAAGGTCCAACAAACAGGTGATGTAGTCGTTTGTTTACTTTATATTCTTAATCAAATATAAAAAGTTAGCTGCTTGGTAGCGTCTTGCTTTGGCAAGGAAAAACCAGAATCTGCTTTCGAAACACTCCTTGCTCTTTATTATGAATGATTTTTCTTCCTCCCCCGAAATACAGCTCCATTACATTAATTAAACTTAGCAAAGCAATCAACTACAACTTGTAGATTGTGCAATTGTAGCTGGATTCGGTTAAAAGCCAACACACTGCCGTGCGCTCGCAGGGGGGAAATTATTCATGCCGTACTTAAGCAATATGATGTGCAAGCTTTCTTACACAGATGGATTGGAGGGGTGGAGAGACAAACAGGACCCTTCTGGGTTGAATGAAAAATCGATCTTGATACTCCCAGCAGGATCAATCCAATTCTGGAAAGACTTACAAGTCCCAGGGGAACTGAAATTACATCTGAGGCATGGGTCAGTGCCATGACTTCCCTTCACAACAAAATACACCAAGGAAACTGACAGAAAACTGGTAGGGCTGGTAGAAAACTGGTAGGGCTCTATTGGCCCAGGAGATCTGCAGGATAACATAATCTGGAAAGCCAACAAAAACAGATCTTTGGTTTCTTCATTTTGCCCTGGAACTGCAGAACTGAAGAGAGACTCATTTTCACTTCTGCCACCAGTGAGAAATCAAGGTCCATGTTGAGTGGAAGACTGGCCTGACCAAAAACCTTGACCAAGGAAGGAGCAGCTGCCCCTGTTGGCTTTGCATTTCCCTCCGCGACTTTTAAATAAATAAAGCACTAAACACTTACCAAAGGCTCCAGTTCCTTGCGGTCTATGAGGGTGAGCTCCGTCACGAAATAATAAAAGTGCTTGTAACAGGTGTTGACGTGGGCCTCAGCCCCCATGATGATAATGCGGTCAAAGTGGTGGATGTAGACGTGGACAAAGACCCGGAAGAGCCGGCACAAGATCTTCTTGCAGATCTGAAGGAAGTTCTTTGGGAACGGCACGCCTGGGAACGGAAAAGGAGAGGAGGTTGAGATCTCCCACCCTGTCATGTTGGCGGTTGTTGTAAGTATAGGGAGGGTGATCCGATGCACACAGCGAAAAGAGGAAGCTCAACGCTGCGCACAGGGAATAAACAGCCCCTCAACAGTCACTCATAAAATTGCAACACCAAATTATCCCCTGCCACTGAGGGGTACCCAATCAGATTTGTGGCCATCTATACTAACCCACCCAGCAAAAGAGGGATGTCTTGGTTGCCCCCACCACAACCCACGCTCTCCATGAAGGAGAACCCGCTTTGCCAACTGGGCATCCAGAGATCTCCACGAGGTCGCAACTGGACCTGCGCCAGTCGCAAAATGCACCTGGCATCTGGCTAATTTTGAACACTGCTTCTATAACAAAGAGGACGGTGCTCCTTCAGAAGTAAATCAGCCGCGAAGCACAACCAGTTCTCCAGAACAGCCTACATATATTGATTTGATTTCAGTCTATTTATTTATTAGATTTGTATAGTGTCCTTCATCATAAGATCTCAGTGTGGTTCACAGAACAAAAGACAAGTAAATAAGTAAAGCAAAACAATTTATATTTGGGTAATTTACATTTTCCCACTTATTTGTTTATTGTTATTATTGTTACAGTGGTGCCCCGCAAGACGAATGCCTTGCAAGACGGAAAACTCGCTAGACGAAAGTTTTCCGTTTTGGAGGTGCTTCGCAAAACGAATTTCCTATGGGCTTGCTTCGCAAGACGACAATGTCTTGCGAGTTCCTGCTGGTTTTTTCCCCTCCCCCCCTTTTTCTAAGCCGCTAAGCCGCTTATCAGCTGATCCGATCAGCAGATAAGCCGCTAAAAGCCGCTAAAAGCCGCTAATAGCGCTAATCCGCTAATCCTTCAATGGGCTTGCTTCGCAAGACGAAAAAACCGCTAGACGAAGAGAATCACAGAACGGATTCTTTTCGTCTTGCGAGGCACCACTGCATTTCAATTTGTATACTGCCCTGTGCCCACAGATTTCACAACATAATGGCTCCATTCTTCCCATTGTTAAAAATCCACACTGGCAAATAGCCCATATGCACTTAATAATTCCTGGTGCGTCGTTGCAAAATAATAATCATGATTTAAAAAAGACTTAAAAGTGGCTAAAGACGAAGACGAAAACTTATACGATAATCTCCAACAGCGGAGATCAATTTTAACAAAAGCACGCACAGTGGGCAGACAAAGAAGGATAAAGACATTAAATTAGATCACTGAGCTGCTGTCATTATTAGGAGAAGAAAAGATGCTTGGTGGAATTTCTGATCTAGCAGCTACTTGCTGAAATAGAAGAAAAGAATTTACTCCTGGATGAAGCAACTGGCTGTAGTTCAAGCAGCACTACTGACTCAGCCAAGATCCAGTCTCTGAACAAAGGAGTATGACAGAGAGATTCGGTTAACCGGGAGTTTACAATCCTGGGGGGGGGATCCAGCTATATTCCCCCCACCCCCTTTACAAATTGCCAAGTTATTACACAACAGATCTGCGAGCTTTCCAGCCACGCACTTCAGGCTCCTAAAATATCATCCTCGCAGATGTGGTGGCAGGCCTGGAAAGAACCTGAAGCTGATCTGATTCAACTTCCAGCCCTACGGCTGGAGAGCTCATGGAAGCTGAATCCCATTCACGCTGCCACAATAACTCCTGTACTGAGTTGCGCACGCGTTTGTACAAGTCCGGACCTTTTCTAGGATGGACAACAATCTAGAGCATGGGTAGGCAAACGGAGGCCCAGGGCCCGGATCTGGCCCAATTGCCTTCTAAATCCAGCCTGCCGACGGTCCAGGAATCAGCGTGTTTTTACATGAGTAATTTATATACTGCCCTATACCCAGAGATCTCAGGGCAGTTCACAGAACAAAAGCAAAATATAAAACAAAATATATAATCAAAATAAAATCAACAACCCAAGAAAAGCTGATGTTATGAAGTTAGCATAAATTAAGATCTACTTCTAAAGACACCCTGAGGACTCATTACATTATTATTTTTCGGTACGGATTATTATCCTGATCCATCCAACGTTCTTTCGTTATGGAGAAGGACATTTCATTCGCTGTGTGCGTTCAGTTTTCTTTACCAAATCACAGAGCACCCTCACCTCTAATGGAGAAATTATATGCCGTCAGCTGTGATAAACACCAGCTCAGCAAAGGACTGTGAAAAGCAGCTCTAATGGCCTTAAAGCACAGAGAGCCGCTGTCAACTCGTGGAGCAGTCCTTCATTTGCGCTACCCACACCTCTCTCTCTTGAAAAGCCCCCCCTTTCAAAGCAGATTTTCACAAGGCGATTCGTACAGTATCCCAGTTAACACAGATATATGTTATCCCTTGGGGCCAAGCTTGACATCTGAAGCAGAGCAGCAGATGGACAAATGGCTTGCTTCATTTGTTTCTCAGTACAGTGGTACCCTGGTTCTCAAACAACTTGGAACCCAAACATTGCAAACCTGGAAGTAAGCGTTCCAGTTTGCGAACTATTTTCGGAAGCCGGATGTGCTCCGCTTTTGAGTGCTACACTTCTTGTTATGTACTAAGCATGGGGAAGAAATGGAGGCAATGAGAGATTTTATTTTCCTGGGCTCCATGATCACTGCAGATGGTGACAGCAGCCATGAAATTAAAAGACGGCTGCTCCTTGGGAGAAAGGCGATGGCAAACCTAGACAGCATCTTAAAAAGTAGAGACATCACCTTGCCAACAAAGGTCCGTATAGTTAAAGCTATGGTTTTCCCAGTAGTGATGTATGGAAGTGAGAGCTGGACCAAAAAGAAGGCTGATTGCCAAAGAATTGATGCTTTTGAATTATGGTGCTGGAGGAGACTCTTGAGAGTCCCATGGACTGTAAGAAGATCAAACCTCTCCATTCTTAAGGAAATCAGCCCTGAGTGCTCACTGGAAGGACAGATCCTGAAGCTGAGGCTCCAATACTTTGGCCACCTCATGAGAAGAGAAGACTCCCTGGAAAAGAACCTGATGTTGGGAAGGATGGAGGGCACAAGGAGAAGGGGATGACAGAGGACAAGATGGTTGGACGGTGTTCTCGAAGCTACCAGCATGAGTTTGACCAAACTGCGTGAGGAAGTGGAAGGCAGGAGTGCCTGGCGTGTTCTGGTCCATGGGGTCACGAAGAGTCGGACATGACTAAACAACAACAACAAGTCCTCAGGTACAGACACTTACCTAAGGGATCCGATGCATTTTTTTGGTTAGGAGATCAGCAATTTCACATTTGAGTTAAGGACTCTTGGAACCCAGCGATTTGTTTGTTTTTAAAGCTGTCCCTATTGCCTCGAACTTGGTCTCATTCCCACTATTTGCCACAGTTCCTCCGATTCCCTTTTTGAGGACATGACAGAGGTCTGTCCTACATTTTCTGAAGCTAAGGTGTTCCAACTTCTCTGCAATTTCCCTTCCCTCTTTTACCGTGCCTTATCAAGAAAGGGGGGCGAGGGGGGGGAAGAGAAAATCATGCAAGCAGAAGCCATTTGAAATTATTTCTAGCTACTCCATAGCACCTGAAAAGCCGCAAGCTAAAACCACAAACATTTTTTAAACCACCCGTGCTATTTTAAAATAGTCACTTTTCTAGGTGCTGCCTATCCCTGGGCATTCAAAGCACTAATGGATCAGGGTTTGCATATGCACCAACAAGTTTAAGCAGAGATCAGAATTTGGCAGCCAAGGCCATGTACTTTGCATTATAATAAAAGAAAGAAAATGCACCAAACACATTGCCCCCGAATTTGAAAATTTGGAATGACTGAAGGTCAGAGCAATTGCCGGCCTGTAATTCTTTTTTTTTATAGAGTAACTGTGTTCTTCCCTTACATACAGCTGGCTACACAAAGCTCAATGCGCAGGCACATTAAGCTACACAAATATCAATACCGTCGTTGCCCTTCCTCCTAAAAACACAGAAATAGAGAGGGAGGAAGGGAGAAAGGAGTTCAATAATTAGATGTACAGTGGTAAGGTAAAGGTAAAGGGACCCCTGACCATTAGGTCCAGTTGTGACCGACTCTGGGGTTGTGGCACTCATCTCACTTTATTGGCCGAGGGAGCCGGTGTACAGCTTCCAGGTCATGTGGCCAGCATGACTAAGCCGCTTCTGGAGAACCAGAGCAGCGCACGGAAACGCCATTTATCTTCCCACCGGAGTGGTACCTATTTATCTACTTGCACTTTGATGTGCTTTCAAACTGCTAGGTTGGCAGGAGCAGAGACTGAGCAACGGGAGCTCACCCTGTCGCTGGGATTTGAACCGCCGACCTTGTGATTGGCAAGTCCTAGGCTCTGTAGTTTAACCCACAGCGCCACCCGCGTCCCATGTACTGTACACCTTTATGTCCCAGATATGTTTAACACATTCTCTATCCAAAGCCTACCAGGTAAAGAGAATTTTTGGCCAGCAAAGCAAGAAACATCTTCAAGAGGTGAGGAATGGGGAAACAATCTGTTAAGAAAAAGGAAAGCCTTGTCTCTGATTCTGGGAACTTCTCATACGGTTTCTGAAGTCTCAGTAATTGTTTGTATGTTATACATTTCAGTGGCTTAACTGGATTTTATTTTATTGGATATTTTCAAATTTGCTTTTCTCGGCAGCAAAGCAGGCCATGTATTGAAAAGGACCTTTGGAACTGCTTTTCTATTCCTGGAATTTTTCCTCCAATACTGCCCAATACTGTTTGACCTGACAGACCAAGGGTACTTTTTTTGGAATCACCCCTCACTTTGAAAATATGGACAAACAGTCCTAAATTGTATTGGCTCAAATATATTCCTGCAAGAAAATACCCTCAGCCTGAGTGGTTGCATCCAGTGGAGGCCCATTTAAATTAATGGACCTGATATATGTATATTGTACCCTATATTTTGCATGCCATTGTTACTTGGAAAATATCACAGGACACGTTTACAGATTATGCAACAATGCCTTAATATTGCATGGGATCTTCCCACACGGTCAGTTTCCTGTACAATAAATGCACATTCTCTGCACACAATTAACACGTTTTCCCTTGAATTAATGTTTTGTTGCAGAGATAGCTGTCAGCAGACTTTATTCTGCAAAGGCAAAGGAAAGACCTGGGCAACCAATCTCTTTCCTGTACATTTATAAGCAGAAATGAAGCCCAGTGGAACCAAAACATGGAAGGAAAGCATGTGCTGGGGGGGGGGGGGCGGAGAGAAAAGAAACCCTACTCTGTCATTTCCAAATCTAATTGCAACAGTCTTTTACTGCTGGATAATTACAAACCAAAGGCCTTTAAAGCCTCTGCTTTCAAAAATGTTTGCATTTTTATCGGCCAAAGAGTCGTTATTGCTTCCTGACAGTAAAGAGACCAACCTGACGCCCATTTCCTTTAGGCGACTTTGCATTCTCAGGAAAACATAAATGGGTCCCTCAGCCTAAACAGCAAACCAACCAAGATTGTGATTCTGAGCACATTTACTGTGCAATTCAGTTCCTAAGGAAGTCCCATGGAAAACAACGCTGCTTTTTTCCTTCCTGGTTCCTGGCCACACAGGTTTCTTTTTGCAAAACCTATTTTTAAAAATGCAACAAATAATTGGGATGCAGCAAATATGTAGGCATTACAGCAAACACAGTAACTCATAAAAGTGGGATTGCATTGAAGCAACAGAACAGCACATTATGAATATCTACATATTTATGGGGTTATTCATATCATGCGCTGTGAATGGTTGAAAATCTTTCTGTTTCCTAGCTGGAAGGAATACAATCTGAATACAAAAAATACCAATAACCAGACAGTGTTTTTATTCTGATGAAGAAACCTAGACACCTTTTCAAAGCCTCACAATAGCTTCGCTTGGATCCTGTCTAGACTTTCATTAATTGCGCAAAACATACATAAGCTCCCTAAACCATAAAGATGTACTATCACCAACCAATGATGTCCTCTCACTCACACCTGGGGGAATGTTTGAAAGAAAGCCTTTTGCCCCCCAGAGGTGAGGAATAATGATGTTCCTAGTTTGCACCAATTTCATTTCCTTCCTCGTGGGAAGTTTGGGATTAGCGCTGAAGCCCCGCCCCTTTCTGAACCATGAAACATTGGTGGCACTCTGCCAATCTCACTGACCTGTCTCCTTCACAGATGCCTTGAGGCTGAGCTGCCAAGATATTGCTCCAGCAAGCAGCCCATTTTTGCAAATTAACTCTGTCCCAAGCTGGGCTCTCTGCACATTTACTGTTTTGACACACACCACAATTGCCTCATTACGCAAATCATGTTCAGAATACCACAACCCACACGTAACTGGCTGTGAAGTAACACAACATTATATATAATAAAACGGTAATTGTCATATCAAAAAATTACAAAGCACAGTTTGTTGTGGCAATAACGTATCATATTACTATTAGCCTTCTATATGTTTTTATTGTCGTAAAGTCCAAGGATAATCAAACGAAAAGTGTAACAAACAAATGCGAAGGCAAGTTCGTTTGTTACACTTTTAAGACAGGACGATGCAGAAGGAAGATATCAGTATGAAATGGCATTGCCAACAGAAACTGTATGTTGTAATCGCTGGACTTGACAATCTTTGGACTTGACTGTCCTTGGACTTTAAATCAGTAAAAACCCTTACTTAAAAAGCCTGTAAGAAATACCCCTCACACTCACAACCCAGAAGTTCCGAAGAAGTGTGCATGCACACGAAAAGCTTATACCCAGAGCAAACTTAATTAGTCTCTATGATGCTACTGAACAATTTTTAAAATTGTTTTACTTATTTTGACTGCGTCAGACCAACACAGCTACCTACCTGAATCTAGAACCCAAAAATTGACATTCACAGATATATATATATATATTTAAAAATGAGGCAAGGACTTTGGCCAAATGCCGCACTAACACAAAAGTCACAATCGCCAAATTTGGAACTTGCCCTGGAAAGGGATTTCCTTATTTTTTGTATCCCACGAGTTCATTATTTCAGTGAGCTATAAATCCCTCGAGAGAGTGTCACAAAGAATTCTCTAGCCGTCCTCAATTTAGCTGTCAAATCTCCCCGTGGGCCATACTGGGAGAGCGTCATCATCCCCATTGCCTGCCTGGTCAAATAAATATTTTAAAATGGCCTTGGCAATCGGTGTAACTCAAACAAGGCTAGAGATACGAGAAGTTCTCTGTTTTTTTGGAAAAATTCAGTACCATCACTGCGTGTGCTACTGCATATCTGAACAATTTTCCAGCAGAAATGTGTGGTCTGACTTCGTGTGTGTCAGAGAAGACAAGATTAATGTTTAATCATTCTTTTTTTAAAAAAATAAAAGGGGAGAGGGGAAGGAAAAGGCTACCATTTTTAAAACAAGGCCTGTGTATTCAGAATCTGAGCTCTGATCTGCATCTGTGAGTCACTGATCTCAATCCACAGAAGCCAAATGGGTCATTTTATAGGTACCTCTAGTACCTTAAGATGCGCGTGGCGCTGTGGTCTAAACAGTGAGCCTCTTGGGCTTGCCGATCAGAAGGTCGGTGGTTCGAATCCCTGCAACAAGGTGAGCTCCTGTTGCTCAGTCCCAGCTCCTGCCAACCTAGCAATTCGAAAGCACGTCAAAGTGCAAGTAGATAAATAGGTACCACTGTGGCGGGAAGGTAAACGACGTTTCCGTGAGCTGCTCTGGTTTCGCAAGAAGCAGCTTAGTCCTGCTGGCCACATGACCCGGAAAAACTGTCTGCGGACAAACGTCAGCTCCCTTGGCCAGTAAAGCGAGATGAGCGCCGCAACCCCAGAGTCGTTTGCAACTGGACTTAACTGTCAGGGGTCCTTTACCTTTAGTAGCCTTAGGACCATTTTGCAGCTTGGTGTTTATCCTTGAGATTAGGGGAGGGGAAGTAGCACTTTGCCAGCTAGGTGTTAAACAAGCAAACACATCTGCTACAGCCTGTTGGTAGAATTCAACAGATGGATTTGGGGGATGATAGTCTTTGAATGCCACCTTATAGTCTATCACACCAAAACATACCACTGTTCCAAATGTTTTGGGCCACAATTATGCTGACTTCCTTTTAGACTTGCTTCACTGCAGAAATTTTCTACCCCTGATGTCTACCGTGTAAGAATAATTGGAATCACAAGACGGTCGCCGACAGCTGCAATGATTTCCTATCAACTTCGCCGAGCCCAGGTGAAATATGTGATTACTATGCATTGATCTCCCAGTGGTCTGTCCGCATTGCAATTTATTTAATTGCTCCCCGCTCCTCCCCCTTTCTTTGCCAATTCTTCTTGGCCCTTATTATGGTAACGCGCCATAAAACTTCGACTGGCTATAGGTCAACCTTCAGCATTGCCACGCTTGCAAAACAGCATCGATACTAAAAAAAGACATCACTGTAATCAGACTCTATCGAAAGGATAAGAAAACGGTAGCTAAACCTGGAGAGGATCCAACGCCCTGGCCTTCCTCGACAAAATGGTTGAAACAAATGCAACGGGAGCTCACCTCGTTGCGGGGATTCAAACCGCCATCCTTCTGATTGGCAAGTCCTAGGCTCTGTTGTTTAACCCACAGCACCACCCACATCCCCTAGCCCATTTGTAGAAGGAACAAATTGCAAATATCTGATGGACTATATGGAACTGGCAGAAATGACTGGCAGAATCCGAGACCAGGGAGAAGAAATGGTGGAAGAAGACTGGAAGAAATTTAAAGATTATCTACAGAAATACTGTAAAATTAATGAATGTTAAAATGATGTTGGACTGAAAATAAGTGGTTTTGGTATCAAGGCTAATAAGAACATGTAAATATAGATAGTTATTTGGATGAAAATATATAGTTATAATAGGTTAAGATTATAGAGTAAAGACAAATGAGGAGGTCAAGGAAATATGCAAATGAACTTAAAGATATTGAAAAATGGATTATTTCTTTTTAAGATATTGTTCTTTCTTTTTTCTTGCCTTTTTAATTTTTTTAACTACTGGTTTTTTTAGGTCTTTTTTGGTAATTTTCTTGTTAGCTGTTGTTCTTTTTTCTTTTTTGTATGTGTTGTGTAAAATCTTAATAAATATTTTATATAAAAAAACAAATTGCAAATATCACTTTAGCTAACGAATACTGCTGTTGCATTATGCAAATATATGCTTTTTTCCTATCGAAGGAGCAGTCAACTCAAACCGTAAAGCGTGAGACTCTTAATCTCAGGGTCGAGAGTTCCAGCCCCACGTTGGGCAAAGCATCTGTTGGCATCCGTCTGTCTTGGGAGGAGTGCGTCTGCATTGCGGGGGTTGGACTAGATGCCCCTCATGGTCCCTTCCAACTATACAATTCTATGACTTGTACATAAGAGAACTTCCACAGACTAAGTCATGCATATTATTTGTCCAGTTATGGCTACCCAATACTTTTAACCAGAAATAAAAATATATGCTCCACCACTGAGATAGGGTCACTTCCCTGTAGTGGAAGGAGCTTAAGGTAAGTTAAAGCAATGTATGGAAGATAATAATAATAATAATAATAATAATAATAATAATAATAATAATAATAATAATAAAGTGATCATTAGATATGAAAACTGTGCAAGAAAGTCTCGTCAAGGACTTCCGATTCCACCCAGTGAACAATTAATGGTAGAGAGAGTGAGAGACCTAAACCCATGGGTTGTCATACACCTGGAATTAAATGTCCAGGAAAATGGCAAACCATGTCAGAAGTGTGGATTTTGGGGGATTTACTTTAAAATAGCTCAAAAACTACTACTTCTTTTTCCTTTCTTTTTTTCAGATTTTGCAATAATAATAATAAAAAAAGCTCAACAACTTTGCCCTAAAATGCCCAACAATTTTTGCGTCCGGACGTTCACTCTTTGAAATATGGCAACCCTACCCAAGAGTAGAGCGCGCTAAGCCATCACACGACTCAGAAAGTAAAGCTAAACGTTGTCTTTATAAATTGTGAACTCCACTGCCCTGAGGAGGAACCGCAGTACAGTACAAAAATGTTTGTAGTCTCTTTGGATAAAACAACAGGTAGAAATGAATGACTGAACCAATATGTAGATAGGTGGAAGTCAACTCTCTGCCCACGAAAAGGTGAGCAATGCAAGTAGCATCTGCTGCCAGGACCGGAAGTTCTCTTAAACAGCTTACTGAATACAACGCAGGAAGTGTTCTGAATCATAGCGTTGGAAGGAATCGCAAGGGTCACATAGTCCAACCCCTGCAATCTCGGCAGGAATTACCTGGGAGGAATTAAATCATTGCCAGGATTGCAAATAAATCTTCACATAAAACTATAATTGCCTAGAACAGCATGTATCTGTGGGCGAATGTTATTCGGAGCGTGAGCACTCCGTACTGTGTTCTCTCTTCTTATAGTCAAGGGGATCCTTGACACCAACTTTAAACGACTGTCACGGTCTGGTTCACGGGCGATCGAAGTCCCAGCTGGGGACGTCGGGACCGGGGGCAAGATGGCAGGGTGGGAGCAGGAATGGGAGTGCAGAAGCCAGGAGTCAAGGAGCCAATGGTCTGAGGATCAGGAAGCAAGGAGTCACGAAGTCAGGGGTCCGAGGATCAAGAAGCAAGGAGTCACAAAGTCTGGGGTCTGAGGCATAGCTGTCAACTTTCAAATTTGAAAATAAGGGACCAGCAGCCTCACCTGTCCCAGGGACAGTCTATGGGATATCTAACAATCCGGGATAGCAGCGGGAAGCAGCAGGAAGCGGCGCTGGAATAAGGGGATTTCCTGCAAAAAAAGGGAAGGTTGACAGCTATGGTCTGTGGATCAGGAAGCAAGGAGTCACGAAGTCAGGTGTCCGAGGATCAAGAAGCAAGAAACCAAACGCAGCAAGGCAGGGAACATGTTGCTGTGGCATAGAGCTGAAGGGAAAATGCTGACCTTATATCCCTTCCCAGCTCTTGCCACCAGGTGCTGTGAGTTACCAATCGGCCTCACCTGTGCAGCCGCGCCTTGCCTCTTCAGAACAAACATAGGAAGTCCCCAGTCCTGCAAAGTCCTATTGGTCACAGGGCCTGGCTCCTGCACGCACTCCTGACAACGACATCCTTGGGAAAAGGGCTGCTAATTGTAATCTTGCTAGAGTTGGAAGACAATTAGAAGTGAACAGATGATTCTTGGGCATGCTGGAAAAACCCTGCCCTGCAGCTTCAGCAGAAGGAATGCAAGTATGACATTATGTGCCCAAAGAGGTAATTAATTAAGCGCTTGGATTTCAACTAGCTCATTTCAGCTAGTTGAACTGAAGTTCTGCGCTTTATATTTCCTCTTGAGAGAGCTTGGAAGATTTATTTCTGCTTCACAAAATTGGCTGAAGTGAAGATGATTACCCCTCTCTATTTCTTTATGTATTAATAAAAGTATTTCTATACTGACCTATCGCAAAATGCATCACACTATAAAACATCGTGGTTTTTTAAAAAACAAGCAAATAGATAAGCCAGGCATCCCCAAACTCGGCCCTCCAGCTGTTTTGGGACTACCAGTGGCGTAGCGTGGGGGGTGCAGGGGGGCCCGGGCGCACCGGGCGCAACATCTGGGGGTTAGGGGGCGCAAATCCACGGGTTAGGGGGCGCAAATTACTTGCCTTGCCCCGGGTGCTGACAACCCACACTACGCCACTGGGGACTACAACTCCCATGGTCCCTAGCTAACAGTACCAGTGATCAGGGATGATGGGAATTGTAGTCCCAAAACAGCTGGCGGGCCGAGTTTGGGGATGCCTGAGATAAACTATGCCTTATGCGGAATGGTTGAAGGAGCTGGGCATGTTTAGCCTGGAAAAGAGGAGAGTGAGCCGAGATATGATAGGCATCTTCAAATATCTGTCACACAGAAAAGGGAGCAAGCTTGTTTTCTCCCGCTCCGGAGGGCAGAACTCGCACCCATGGCTTCAAGTTACAAGAAAGGAGATTCTGACTAAACATACGGAAGAACTTTCTGACAGTAAGGGCTGTTTGACAGTGGAACGGTCTCTCTCGGGAGGTTGTGGACTCTCCTTCCTGAGAAGTTTTTAAGCAGAGATTGGATGGCCATCTGTCATGGATGCTTTAGCTGAGATTCCTGCATCGCAGGGGACCGGAGTAGACCAGGGTTTCCCAAACTTAGAGGTCTCCAGCTGTTTTTGGACTGCAACTCCCATCAGCCCTAGCCAGCAGGACCCATGGTCAGGGCTGAATTCTTAAAACCAAAGTTAAAACAATAACCATCTAATTGTGTTCACAGTCAGTATGAGAAGAAGCAATGGTCTCTAAGGGAAGAAACAGAACCAAGAATGTACAGAGTACAGACATGGGAAAATAACCTAAAGACACCTCAAACACACAAAATAGCTGTGTTTCAGCATAGAGAAAACCAAATTCATAAACCGACTCAGCTTCAAGGAACATTTGTTCATCTTTATCAACTGACTGCCAATGTAATTTGTGCTCTTACCTCTGCTGCCTCCCCGCCTCCCATCCCATAAATATTTATTCCAATATCTAATGTTCTCATCAATAAACCAACACTCTTCGGCTGCAATCCGAAAACACGCTCAGCCGTGAGTAAGCTGCATTGAAGGCCACGGAATTTACTTTCGAGTAAACGTGAATAGGTTTGCGCTGGTAGTGAGACAGCACAAGAAACTGCCAAGCGATCAGAAAACAATACAACCAAGCGATTAGGCACCCTGTTCTAAATTGCTTCTTCTTTTCACAATACAGTAAAAGAAGCAAACTAATATGCAAGAAATAAACAAAGTAAGTAAAGAATGAACAGGGGAAAAAGGGACTACAAGCTCCTCCCTCATCAGTATATCTTAACTTTCTAAATGTCAACTTTTTGATAAGCCCTTGCTCAAATCCTCAAGGTTATTATCACACTGGTCACTTTTTCCTTGGAAACTTAAAAAGAATCTTCTTTTCCTTCTTCAACACACATACACACGCAGGATCTGCCTATATAAAAAGAATGGAAGGAGGTTGACAACGTGTGTATTAACTGCCGAGTTCTCATAATCACAGGGGAAGCTGGCATCCAGTCCGGCAGATGACAGAAAAGATAACAAGTAAACCTTTCATTTCCACATTCTAAAAGAAGATTCCCACCCACTTCCTACCCATCCTGGTTTTTCACAAATGCACCATCATTTCGTTTTAATGTTTCCAGCTCACGTGCGTATGACAGTAACAGCTGCTGCTTCAAAGCGAGAAGCCAGATCAGTATCTGAGCAATGCCATTGCCAAAATTACTAGTAAATATAGGGTTCATTCAAACAACCGATTGCTGGTTGTCAGATTTTTTAACACGGGTGCCTTTCTCTTGGATGTAGAGAAAGCAATTAAAACATCATAATCTCTCCCCCACCCCAAACACTACACACACACTCTAACAGACTTTAAGACAAGTAGTAACTTGCAAAAAGGAAAAAAACTGGGTACCAACTCATGGCAGACATTTCCCTTTATACCTCTGGCATGATCTAAAACAAACATTTGGGAAGGTGATCAAGCTGTTTTTAGACCGCATCAGACGACAGGGAGGAGTTGCATGTCTGAACATTCCCTCCTGGGAAAACAGGCTTCACAATACACAGAAAACAATAAGGGAGGCCAATGTGAGAGCCTTTCTGTCTAATATCTAGTTTTCTATATGCAGTGGGTTATGAGATTTTCTGAAAATTTCTATGTAGAGTTTATCTGCATGGATCTCCCCCCACCCCAAATTCCCATCTTTCTGCTTTGGCTGCCCTGACATGGTAGTTCATTCTGTTTCCACGAATTTCCCTTAATTGTTAAGTGCATATATCTAAGCTTTCACGTGACGCAATAGTGGAAGCTCAGGGCTCATTTCTGTGGTACTTGCTTCCGGTGGGGAAATTCGCTTGCAAACAATATGGAAATGGGTGCTAAACTTGTACAATATTCCACTATACAGTGGTACCTTTGTTTTTGAACATAATCAGCTCCGGAAGTCCGTTCAAGTTCTGAAACATTCGAAAACTGAAAGCCTCAAAACGCAAGCCTGAATACGCAAAACTCAAAATGGAAGCCATGTTTCTTGTTCGACTTCCGAAGCGCGTTTGAAAACTGAGGCACTTCTGGGTTTTCGGCGTACGAGTTCTGAAACATTTGACTACAGAGGCGTTCAAAAACCGAGGTACCACTGGTTCCAAAAAGTGGCTTTTATTAGTTCAGGGGTTGCAAATGGACTACTAGGTCATTTGTTCCATTTTCCAACTTCCCAAAGCAAATTTCAGCACCATCCCTCTCGCTTTAACCACAGATAAATGTTGTGTCAGCAGCAATATTGGCGTTTAGCAGGAAGGCAGACAAAAACCACAGGTTCCAAGGGTCAGATTTTAACCGCAGTTTTGACTCATGTGCTTGCAACAGGTCCAGCTCTCTTTGTTTACAAAACACAGCCTTGGAGATCTCAGATCCAAATCACTGCCCAGCAACAGGATGCAGCGTGGCAGGGGAACACAAATTCCTATCATCTCTCATCATTAGCAAACCTGCCTGGAGCTGATGGGAGCAACACCTGCAGGGCCACCCAGTCAAAAACCCGCAAAAATGCACACAATACTGTTTCTACCTCCTGCTCAGCTCCTGTTTGCATCAGCTTAGGGCTCGTCCACTTGTTGCGTGCCGAGAAAGCATGGGTTCAAGTGGTTTCCCACTTGCCCCACACTTTTTAGGTACGGGTCCAAGCGGGCTTGCCTTTGCCCTGCCCCTTTTCCCTGGAAAAAACGGCTTAGGATAAATATTGGAACAAGCAAACATCTGCAGAGAACCCAGTTGCCATTCGCAACTACAGGCTTTGCCCGGGGGAAAGCAGTGGGGCAAATGGAAATGTAGATCTGCCCTTATCCTGCCCCACATTAAACATGCCCACATTTCACTGGATGCAAGGATTGGACACCCTTCCCTCCCTTTCTGAACGAAGAGCTTCTCACTTCAAGCAAACATGGCAGTGGCAGGCATTGATTTGGATGAAGGAGGTGTCCACATAGTTTGGTGGCATTGTCTCCTTTTTCAGATGCGGCAGCCATTTGTGGCAGGCGCCTGTGACCCCTGCACTCTCCTCGTTTCAAGGGATCCCCGATCTGGGGGGGGGGGGAGAGAACTACCATTATCAGGACGGCAAAGCATTCAAGCTCCAAGCCGTCACTGCAGGGGCCAGGTTCCCTGTCCAAGACCCCCAATATCTAACATTTGTTGCCAACGCAAGGCTGCTTGGGGGTCTGCACACAACCCACTCCCGTTTTAAGAGTTCCTTTAAAAAGCTCATATAACCCTGTCAAAACACTGTGACATTAAGAGGTTGCTACCCAGACGGGATTGATGCTAATCTTCTTAAGTTGCCTGGAGTTGCGACCAGCGATGACGGAGGTAGCCTAATGAAGCTCAGAGCTCAAAACAATGCATCGTTATTAGCAATTCAGAGGAGCGGCCAAATGCCATGCCTTGATGAGGTCAAACTGCACAGAAATCACTAACAAAATCGCTGCAATTTAGACAGAGCTTCCAGTCGTCGTCTTTTCAAGCTGATTATCATGCCAAGACTGGTTTCATGATAAAATATTCAGCTGATACAGTCTTATAAAACAGCTACAGGGTTTTTTTGCTTTGTTTTTGGTGGTTGTTTTTAAATGTATTTAGCTTTAAAGCTTTCCTTTAAAAGCCACTCTGGGTGGCTCTACACTTTCAAGCTGCGCCCCTGAAGGACCAGCTGTGCAGCCTGGGAGTCATTTTGAACTCAAAGATGTCCATGATGGTCAATTCTGTGTCCAGGGCAGCTGTCTACCAGCTCCATCTGGTACGTAGGCTGAGCCCCTACCTGCCTGCGCACTGTCTTGCCAGAGTGGTGCATGCTCTGGTTATCTCCTGCTCTACGTGGGGCTACCTTTGAAGGTGACCCGAAAACTACAACTAATCCAGAATGCAGCAACTAGACTGGTGACTGGGAGTGGCCGCCAAGACCACATAACACCGGTCCTGAAAGACCTACATTGGCTCCCAGTACGTTTCCGAGCACAATTCAAAGTGTTGGTGCTGATCTTTAAAACCCTAAATGGCTTGGCCCAGTATACCTGAAGGAGCGTCTCCACCCCCATCGTTCAGCCTGGACACTGAGGTCCTCCTACAAGGGTCTTCTGGTGGTTCCCTCACTGTGAGAAGTGAGGTTACAGGGAACCAGGCAGAGGGCCTTCTCAGTAGTGGCACCCTCCCTGTGGAACACCCTCCCTTCGGATGTCAAGGAAAAAAACAACCATATAACTTTTAGAAGCCATCTGAAGGCAGTCCTGTTTTGGGAAGTTTTTAACGTTTGATGTTTTATTATGTTTTTATGTGTGTTGGATGCCGCCCAGAGTGGCTGGGGGCAACCCAGTCAGATGGACAGAGTATAAATAATAAAATAATTGTTGTTGTCATTTAGTTTCATTTAAGTTGTGCAGGGTAGCAGGGTAGCAGGTAAAGGTGGTAAAGGGACCCCTGACCATTAGGTCCAGTCGTGGCCGACTCTGGGGTTGCGGCAATCATCTCGCTTTATTGGCTGAGGGAGCCGGCATACAGCTTCCAGGTCATGTGGCCAGCATGACTAAGCCGCTTCTGGCGAACCAGAGCAGCGCACGGAAACGCCGTTTACCTTCCTGCCGGAGAGGTACCTATTTATCTACTTGCACTTTGACATGCTTTCGAACTGCTAGGTTGGCAGGAGCAGGGACCAAGCAACGGGAGCTCACCCCGTTGCAGGGATTCGAACCGCCGACCTTCTGATCGGCAAGTCCTAGCTTCTGTGGTTTAACCCACAGCGCCACCCACGTCATACTGTGGTTCAAATCCCGACTCCACCTTGAAGCCGATCACACTTTTGAAAGCAAGTAACACTAAACATGTCAGAGAGCTCAAGTAGATCTGTTGGACAGATGCAGACATGTGAACGTTACAGGAAGCATGGCAGTTTCTAGTAACTTAAGTTTGAGCATCTCTCCAAAGCCACGACCTGTCCTTCTTTGTGAGCCAAGTCCATGTCGTTCTGCAGATACAGGTCCTTCCTGGGTCAACATTACCGACCCTCTGGGAAGACGAACGCCTGGAAAGCAGCGCATGAAATCTCACCACCCTTAAATATGCTCTCTGCAGCTGTTGCTAGAACAGCATGAAAGACCGGACCTCTCATGTTGTGTGGTTAACGTAGAGTCACTAGAAGAGGCAGAATTTCAAGTTCTGAGCGTGTCTGAGCAGCCGCTGTGCAATGAAGTGGCCGTGTGAACTCAACTCATGAGTAGGGAGGATGAAGCACCATGCGTCAGCGGTGAGGTGTATCTGATTCACTTCTTTCCCAAAGATATGCAAAGCACTTCTTCTAAGTTGGCTGCTTTTCTTTTTTACCCATTTAACTTTCCGGGTCACTTTCAACAGTCCTCAAGGAATCACCTCGGGATTTCACTTCACAACATAATGCCTCAAGGCTCACACCCTTACCTCCACCCCCTCAAAAAACAACAACCCGCAAGCACATGAATACACACCAGGGCAAATAAAAATCAATTATTTTTTTATTTTAAAAAATGTAAAAAATATGGATTTTTAAAAAATTTAAATCGGATTGTTTTGATTTAAATCTGATTTTTAAAATAAAATGCTTTTGGAGGAAAAATCTTTCTAAAGACAGTTTTCTATCTAAGTTACATTATAGTCCGAAGGCTATTCAACAGGAAATAAGAATTTGTTTTAAGTTTTTCATGTGTGAAAGAACTCAGTCTTAAGTTTTGTTTTTTAAAACAAAACAAAACAAAACACGTTTAGCCGCATCAGTTAACAAACATGAATACATATGCTATAATGTTATTGCTTTGGTTAAATAAATTGTTTAAATTGTTACTAATGATTATTTTCCTCCTTCTAGTAAAGTACAGCAGAAAAGTTGTCCAGATAAACAGATAACTTATTAAACCTCACAATCATTTCATAATTACCTGTCTATGTATTTCTAATAGTATAACCAAATCAGTCATTTTTGATATAGCTGTAAAAACTACTCAGAACATTATTATTCCAAAAATGAAACCTTCCTCTGGTTGTAAATATTAAGATTATGCCAGCAAGAATGAGTCTTTCTGGAAAAACAATGATTTAAATCAAGTCTTACTGACGAGTGATTTAAATCGATTTGATTTAAATGGAATCCACCCTGACACACACTAAAACGGAGATGGGGAATCTGTGGCTCCTCCAGATGTTGTGGGTTTCCAACTTATATCAGCTCCCAATCAGCATGGTTTGTAGGATGGTGGGGTTTGTAGTTCAGCAACTTCTAGGGGGAAAGTGGGTTCCCCATCCCAACATCGAAAGGAATCCATTCTTAACAACAAAGATGCGCTTTCCAAAACTCACACAGATGTTTGGAAGAAGCTGATTCTTTCAACTTATGAAAGTGCCTTCGGTATGAAAGCATTCTTTCGGGTTTCCTGGTGTGACAGCTTATTTTAAGTAGCCGTGTGGGGTTTGGGGTCTGTATGTGAAACAAATGGATAGCGTACTGTAAGAGATGGGTTCTCTGCGTTGTTTTCGAAAGGGCCCAGCCAGTCGTGAACAAGTAGGCCCTAAAACTGATTTAAGGGGCCCTGCAGCATCCTGTTTCTCCAATTATCAACAGGCAAGATCCTCTAAGGCAGTGTTCCCCAACCTTGGGCCTCCAGCTGTTTTTGGACTACAACTCCCATCATCCCTCGCTAGCAAGACCAGTGGTCAAGAATGATGAGAATTGTAGTCCAAAAACAGCTGGAGGCCCAAGGTTGGGGAACACTGCTCTAAGGCAGGCATGGCCAGACTTGGCCCTCCAGCTGTTTGGGGACTACACTTCCCATCATCCCTGAACACTGGTCCTGTTAGCTAGGGATGATGGGAGTTGTAGTCCCCAAACAGCTGGAGGGCCAAGTCTGGCCATGCCTGCTCTAAGGTCTCCAGCTCTACAGGTGACCATGCAAAATGGGGGTGGCTACCCAAGGGACATGGGTGGCGCTGTGGGTTAAACCACAGAGCCTAGGACTTGCCGATCAGAAGGTCGATGGTTTGAATCCCCACAACGGGGTGAGATGCCATTGCTCGGTCCCTGCTCCTGCCAACCTAGCAGTTTGAAAGGGCCTAATGTTCAGGGGTCTCTTTACCTTTAACTTTACCCCAGGTTTGCCCCAACATCTGGTGCAAGCATGACCTGCAAAGAGCCTCTTTCACTCTCCTGGTTACCCATGAGAACTAAGAATCATAACTTGCAATATTTCCTAGACAGTGGGGAAGTGTTTTAGCCTCAATATCAAAGGTATCAATGGACCTTAAACTAAAAAAATTAGGATGTATTTTAATTGATTGCCTGATTTGATGTTAGCCACTCTGAGCCCGGTTTTGACCGGGGAGGGCGGGGTATATATTATTATTATTATTATTATTATTATTATTATTATTATTATTAATAATAATATCAGGGGTTTTTTGAACAGAAACTCACAGGAACTGAGTTCCCCTACCTATTTTTTAAATTAAATAATTGATTCCCCCCCAAAAATATAAACCCAATGCTTGAGCGAAAAATCCATCTATATCTGTAACCCAATAAAGCTGTGGCCATTTCTAAACCAGATCACCGTCTGCTTGAGTTTCTTAATCACATCTTACATTTAGCCCAGGAGCGTTGGCACTGCGATTGGGCATGTACCGCCTCGTGGTAAGTTCCTCCACCTTTTTTTCAAGAAAAAAGCACTGCTTATACTACAAAAAACCCCCCCATATTCGGAATTTACTGGACTCTTTTACGTTTGTATATAAAAAAGGACTATCTAAGGTAGCTTTCTGCTGGAGAAGGGGCAAGGAAAGTGCCCCTTTGAAACAAATGCTTGTACAATGTTCTATACTTACTAAGTGTTGGGAGAAATTGCTGAGCTGTATGATTCTACAGAGGAAGTTAAACTTCCAGCAGAGAATATTCTTTTTAATTATATACCTATTGTATGGAAGTTAATGGAACAATGAAAATGGATTCTACATGCCCTAATGGTGGCCATTTGACGAACTGGAAGAATAAAGATATGATATTAATTAACGGATTGACAATTCGACAGCACTCGCAATTTTCTGAACAGACTGCTTACAGATGGAGACTTTACTTGGATAAATACATTTTGGATAAATGACATTTGGAACAAGTCTATACAAAATATAGTAGGCTATTAATATCTACATACATTAGTGGCCAAAATTGTGGAAACTTTTTTGGGGAAAGTGTATTTCTGAGGTTTGATGGCTCATAACACCATTTATTTATTTTTTGGACTAATGCCATAAAAATATATCTCAATGGAGAGATAGTTTAATGAAGAATGTAATGCAACAAAGTTTGTCCAATTATCTGTATTCTATCAAAAGTTATAGCCAAATAACCAGAAAAGGGAATGTTTATAGAAAGCCAATCAGGTGTCATCTTGTTTTTGGCAATGATGGCTCATAACACCTTTTTTTTTGGAGTAATACCATAAAATTATATATCAATGGTTATGGTATTTCTCAAAAAAAAAGTGGTGTTATGAGCTATCAAACCTTGGAAATACACTTTTCCCAAAAGGTTTCCACAGTTTTGGCCACTAGTGTATGCATTACAATAATCACATGTACTGTATATTTATATAAGAATTTTTTAGAATATATTACATTGTATTTTTGTATTTCTTTCTTTCTTTTTAATGTATCTTCATAATTGAAATTGTGCTTTTTTTAAATCACACACCTGGCTTCAAATCTTGGAAGGCTTGTGGGTCAAGGCCCTCAGGATGGGGTGGGAAGGGGGAGGAGAAGGAGATTTATCCAGGTGAGGGTCCTTTCATAAATTCAGAAATGATGAGGAAAAGGTGCGGTTGGCAAAGCTGGACCTTTGATGCAATTCTAAAAGGAAAAAGACTCTGACAGATCCAGAACTGGTAACCATATACCGTATAATGGGTCAATTTTACAGCCAGTATTTGCTACGTACTGGAAGTAAACTGTTACCTTTCTTTCTTTCCTTTCTTTTTTTCTCTTTCTTTCTCTTTCTTTCTTTCTCTGGCTGTCGATGTGGCATATGTGACTAACAGATATCTGTTGGCAGGCAAGCTTGCAAACATTCATTGCAGACTTCTAACTCTTGTGGTCTTCAGGTTCGTTTGCCATGTGCCGCTATCCACAAACCCCGGCCAGCCAAAATGGCACGTTACGGCCTGCTAATTATGTGAATCTGGCACGATTGGGGCATTTCCTAGCAACTGCTTGGTGCTTGCTTCTGGGTTCGCACTGCACCAGTTGCAAAGAAAAAAAGCAAGTGAAAGGATACCTCTCTGTATTAAACCCTCGGCTGGGATGCAGCAAGTTTGCCAGCCCAGAGCAGAAACACTTCAACAAGAAACTGCCTGCCTCTGCACCCCACTGTTACCTCTCTTGTGGGGCACGTTTGCTGGCTGAGGCATAGGATACTGGTTTCCACAGCGCATCTGGACGGGCAAGGAAAAGAAATTGTATTCTTTGCAAGGAAAGGCACTTCACACATGCCCAGAGCTACTCAGCAGTAGGTGTCAGAATTTTTGCAAGTGAAAACCTACCCTGTCCTTAATTCAAAAATACAGTGCTACCTTGGCAGTCGAACGGCTTGGCTCCCGAACAAATCGGCTCCCGAACGCCGCAAACCCGGAAGTGAGTGTTCCGGTTTGCAAATGGCTTTTGGAAGCCGAAGGTCTGAAGCTCCTACAATGAAGTCTCTCAGCCCGACTCACCTCACAGAGTGTTTGTTCTGGGGGAGGAAGGTAAAGGAGAATGTTAGCCGCTTTGAGACTCCTGAAGGGGAGTGATAAAGCGGGATATCAAATCCAAACTCCTCCTCCTCCTCTTCTTCTTCTTCAGCCGATCGGAAGCTGTGCCTTGCTTTTTGACCATTTCGGGAGTCAAACGGACCCCCGGGAACGGATTAAATTTGAGAACCAAGGCACTGCTGTACACATTTGTGGCTTGCACACATTCTCTACAGCTATGGCGTAAAAGAACAATGACTTCTGAGGTGCTACAGCAAAAACCAGTGCTTAAAAACGACTCATACTACGGGTGTGCATTGGCTCTGTACATGAACTAAATACTGAGGAAAACGGGGATGATTCTGGGTTTTATTTTCCCTAAGTCGAAACACGATGATGAGAGACCCTCCTGGTCATATCAGGGACCCCACAAAGCCTTGTAGCTCTGTGTTTCCCTACGTTCCTATGTTTCCTGACACCCACTGAGTTTGCAAGAAGCGAGTCTTGTCTAAAGCGCTGCCTGCAGATTATGGAATTCATCTGTGCAAGACTAGAGCACCAATTAAACATGAAAGGGTGACACGGTATAAAATGAAGCGGGGTGTTTGCCATTTGCCAGATGGTGGGACGCAGAAGAAAGCAGTCGGCTGGGCTGCTGAAATTAGCTCTTCTTCTGTAGCTCCATCCCTCGTGTTTTTAACCTCTGGCATCTGCTGAGCTGCGTATCTTGTTCCTCTTCCAGCAGGCACTCAATTGTCAGCCGAGACAAGCGCCCATTAAATTTACATAGGTCTGGCAAAAGTGATCCCCAGGCGCAAGGAAATAGCAGGCAAACTGGTTCAGCAAGAGTGAGCCGTTTCTTTGCAACCCCCCATTGCACATATGCCTTCCTCACAGTGTCTTCTCTATTCTTCCTCATGGAGTTCGTTGCAAAAGCCCGTCCTGTTCCCACGCCAGCAGTTTAGCAGCAGAAGATCTCCAGCCATTCCTTTCTGCCTTCACCCAGCAGGTTTTGGGGTGTTTTGTTTAGGTGTCAAATGATTTTAACAGTTTCAGAGCCTTCTGAATTACCATTTTAAGGGGGGGGGCTTGTCTCGTGTTGAGACAGAAATCTGCTCCCCAATTTTGTGTGACAAAATTCACCCTATACCAAAGGGGAGAGGGGCAAACATTCGGAGACTTTGAGGGCAACGACACACGAAAGCTCATACCAATAACAAACTTAGTTGGTCTCTAAGGTGCTACTGGAAGGATTTTTTTTATTTTGTTTCGACTACGGCAGGCCAACACGGCTACCTACCTGTAACTAACACTCTAATGACATTAAGGTTGCATTCACACGGCTGTTGACTCCGTTTCCTGACACTTCCCTGTTTGCTTCCATATTCTGTTGGAGCTTTCGCACAAGTATAAAAGCCACCTGTGGAAATCTAGTGGAATAGCTCTCACCTCCATGGAATAATAAATGAAATAAATCTTGTGTTAAATGCAAAGGGGTGTAGAAGCATTGCAATCTGTTAGAAGTGGTTGCTCTGGCCACTTTCGTGGATAAAATCCCACCAGTAACAATGTTATGTTAAGCCATAATGGCATTCCCAGGTGCACAGGTGCTGGTTTGCACCCAAATTTGGGGGCCCAAGGCACTCATTTGATGGTCAATGGCAGGGCTTTTTTGTTTTCAGGAGGAACTCACAGGAACTCAGTTCCAGCACTTCTCATGTGGTTTCTGGCCAGTGGGTTTTCCTGGTGGCACTCAATGGTACTCAGTACCAGCACACACAGCCAATGTTAAAAGTGTGGCACTTCGTGGCGAGTTCCGGCATCACTTTTTCTAGAAAAATAGCTATGATCACAGCATGAAGAGGAAGGGACCCACTGTGTTTTTTTCCATATGGGAAAACTGTTTGCATGCATCAGAACAGCTGCCATGCAAGAGGATGAATCACTGACAAACGTTGAGGTGTAGCATTTGCAAAAAGACACATGTGCATAGATAAAACACACACTTGCTAGTTGTTATGTGAAGGAAAGCAGCTTCTTGTCTCTTAATTAATTCAGTTAGGGTGGTGAGGACAAGATGGTTGGACAGTGTTCTTGAAGCGACAAACATGAGTCTGACCAAGCTGCGGGAGGCAGTGGAAGACAGGAGTGCCTGGCCTGCTCTGGTCCATGGGGTCACGAAGAGTCGGACACGACTAAACGACTAAACAACAACAACAGGGTGGTAAGCAGGCTCAAACTTTCCGAAAGGAAATTTTTAATCGGCTCCAGTTCTTTACTTATCTGACACACATCTATATTTTCAGTTTAGCAAAGTAAAATTTGGTCCACTAAATCCAGACAGCTCACGTGAGGCTGCTGGGGGAAGTTAACTGTAATTAGACATAATGATTAAATAGTGTTGCAACATCTGGCCTTAACAAATACTCTGGCTTGTTTCATATAACAGAAACGGGGGGTGGAGGATAGAATGAGAGCATATAGCTTATTGTTCCAAGACAAGAAATATGGAACTTGAATACAATGAGAGGGAGACAGAAGGTGTTCTCTTGATTCTCCGGAACAGGCTCCTCGCAATATAAGGCGATGACAGAAACTGCTTCAGGGACGAGACAACGCAGCCTGACATTGTTAGCTATCAAAATGCACAAAAGATTCAGTGTTGATTGGTGAGCCCAAAGACAGCGTGCGGGTTGAACTGTCATGAATACCATCCTTGATCAAGGGAACAAGAGGAGTCATACAGCTGTAAGGAATGTCCAAGAAAAACAGACTCCTCCTCCCACCAGCAGAATATGGTGTGAGAATGTCCAGGGAGGCAGGAGAGGATATATTGTTTATTAATATCCTTCCTAACTTGCGCTAGCAAGTTCTGGAACTTAGCAGAGTTTTGCATTCCCCTTTTAAATGCACAGTGGGTAGATGGTTGCAGGCTTGCTTAAGCCTCTCAATATTAGGTTCCTGGTAAGTTCCCATATATCCCTCTTAAAAGAATAGAAACGCCACAATCTTGTATAAAGTATATAAAGGTAATTTACTCACATTCTGTTCACAGTTGGATCACAGAAGGCAGATTTATGGTAGTTACAAAGTATGTACATGTGGATCATGGGGAACTGCTGAGATTTTAAAGCCCAAAGTCCACCACTGCTGAAATTGCAACTTTATTATGAGTGTTCCTGTTAGTTCAGGGTTCGGGAACCGCAGGCTGAGGAGCTAAATCCAGCCTTCCGGACCTCTACGTCTGGTTCTAGGGAGGCCAAACATCCTCCCCGGCCACACCATCTTTTCAACAGCCACACCTCATTGCCCTTGCTTCATACCTTCCTCGAGTGTTTTGGCCTGGCCTGAAATGTGTCCTAGATTCAGTGGAGGATAAAGAGCTGGGAATGTGCACAGCAAGTACCCTTCTGGCGCTGTGGTCTAAACCACTGAGCTTCTTGGGCTTGCCGATCAGAAGGTTAGCAGTTCAAATCCCCGCGACGGGGTGAGCTCCCATTGCTCTGTCCCAGCTCCTGCCAACCTAGCAGTTCGAAAGCAGGCCAGTGCAAGTAGATAAATAGGTACCACTGTGGCAGGAAGGTAAACGGCATTTCTGTGCGCTCTGGTTTCCGTCCCAGTGTCCCGTTGCACCAGAAGCGGCTTAGGCATGCTGGCCACATGACCCGGAAAAACTGTCTGCAGAGCGGACAAATGTCAGCTCCCTCGGCCTGTAAAGTGAGATGAATGCTGCAACCCCAGAGTCATCTGCGACTGGACTTAACTGTCAGGAGTCCTTTACCTTTACCTTTTTAGTAGATAAGAACACCTGACTCCTGTCAGGAAGCCACCACATGACCCGGAAAGCTGTCTGCGGACAAACACTGGCTCCCTCGGCCTGAAAGCAGGATGAGCACCACACTCTATAGTCGAGTTTGACTGGACTTAACCGTCCAGGGGTCCTTTACCTTTTTACCTACTCTTCTGCACAAGAAGCCCACTTCCATGGCATCAGCTCCAGCCAAGGGAGGGCAGGGAGGAAGAAAGACAGGCCCTCTTTGTTCTTGCCTCCAGATATTTAGTTCCTGGGGCAACATATTGCTCCTAGTCCACATAACAAAGGAGGCACTTAATAGACCTGGCTGTTTACCTAACAGAAGAAAATGGTTTGGTCATTTTAACTGTCTTCTTTTCCAGGTTCCAACTTTATAGGGGCAATCCCCGAGCTCACCCAATCCCATAATACTATCCATCATAAGGCACAGAAGAATGGGAAGGGTGGGGGCAGCTATTTGTGCTTTCCCTGAAATTGTTTCCCACCCCTTTGCAACAGACTCTTTAACCAAAGCCCTACTTAACTGCGTTTCTTGAAATCCTCCTCTAAATACCGTGCATGGATGCATGCAAAATTAAAGAGGGTGGCTTTAATAAGATTAACCCAGAAAACATCTACGGCTTCTGTGAATTCCTCGCCGACTTTCCTTCTGCAAAGTCCATTCGCTAATGGAGCACAAATCCAGCAAACAAACACACACACGTGCTTCCCTAAAAGAATCGAATTAGGGTGTGTTGCATTGAAACACCACGCAACATCAAATTGCAATTCACTGTTAACAACTAGGCACCCAGCCATACAACTAGATCCTTAAAAGTTACCAGGTTGACCCATTTGTGATACACAGTCTGGGGAAGTCCTTGCCTCTCGCACCATCTGCTGCAACGGGGGTGGGGGAAATCCCTTTCCAGAGACAAAGAAGCTGCCACATCCACGAAAAGAGGGACAGGGACAGGTGAAGCAAACTGGCCTCAGGGACAGGTCACCTGCTTTGCGTACAAAAGGTCCCAGCATAAAATTTCCAGCATCACCAGGTAGGAGAAACTTCTGCCTGGGCAGCTCCTGCCATTTTGTGTAGGGAACACTGAGCTAGATGGAACTACAGTGGTACCTCGGTTTATGAACCTAATCTGTTCCGGAAGTCCAGTTCTCAAACCAAAACCGTTCTAAAACCGAGGCGCGCTTTCCCTAATGAGGCCTCCCGCCGCCAGTGCCCTTTCACCATTCGGCTTCTGTTCTTAGACCGAGGTAAAGTTCTCAAACTGGGACACTATTTCAGGTTTTGTGGAGTTGGTAAACCAAATTGTTCTTAAACCGGACTGTTCTTAAACCGAGGTACCACTGTATTGGTCTGGTTCTTTAGGCTTTGCAAACCCCACCACACGGTTATTGTTTCACCCTCCAAATTGCAGATTGAAAAGAGCACCGCTGGGTGGGCTTTGCAAGGTGTGGGGAGACTTGGAAACCCACCAGAGGTTCAAAAAGGACTCCTGCTGTTTTCTCATGCCCCACTGGGCACACACCACTCCCGGTAGTCATTTCTCATTAATACCTTTTCAAGGCGTTAGAAACTCAAGATATACTGTAAGCTAGGCGCCGCGATGGCTCCTCAAACCAAGGGTGCGGTTGTCAAAATGGAATGTCTCATTGCCGCATCGGCCACAAGGTCCCCATTCCTGATTGATGAGGCACATTTGGTAACAACTTGTCCATTTTATAATTCCCAAGGCCAACGCCCCACAGAGAACTTTATGGCCACTTCCTTGGTATAAGACTTTGAGGACCAATTTGGCAGATTCTGCCACCCCATCACCCTGGCCACAACTACTATGGCATCCAAAATGACGCCATGCCAGGTCATGGGTCAGATATTTCCATGCCAAGCCCTCTCATTCCTAAAAAAAAAAGGCATACCCTTCTGAGGATACAGGAGGGGCACCCTTCCTGTCAACACCTTTCTGGTCATCCCCACATTGAGCTCAAGTGAAATCAGGAATTACAGTGGTACCTCGGTTTAAGAACAGCCCTGTTTACAAATAATTCGGTTTACGAACTGTGCAAAACTGGAAGTAGTGTCCCGGTTTGCGAATTTTACCCCGGTCTAAGAATGGAAGCCAAATGGTGGAAGGGCACCGGCAGTGGGAGGGCTCATTAGGGGAAGTGTGCCTCGGTTTAAGAACGGACTTCCGGAACGGATTAAGTTCGTAAACCAAGGTACCACTGTAAGTCCATTATCTGAAAGTCTCACCAGCCTTTAGCTCTTTGCACTTGCAACAGCAGAGCTGTGCTTGCGAAAGAAACACCGGCAGTATTCTCCCGCAAGATAAACAGGAGTTTCATTTACCCAAAGAAAGAAATGATTAACAAGTGACTTAATCCCTTCTAGGAAATGATTTATAATGAGTTGGGGGTAAGGAGAATGATGAAGGTAGTTTTTGTGAAAAAAACAGAAGTTTTTCTTTTAGGTAAAATTGGTGGACAAGTACCTAGTGAACAGTGGGGGGAAAACTATGTATGTATGGGGGAAAGGAGGATTTTGAGAAGGAAGTGCTGAAAAGGTTTTCACCAAATCCAAGAAAACTTGTTTCAGTTTTGATTTTTTAAAAAAACCAAGATGGGGAAAAGGCGTGTTCTTTGTGATTTTGCATAACATACTCATTAACTGAGGTACTACCTGATGTTCACTTAACTTCCTAGTTTTCAAATGATGGAAAATTTTTACAGGTATTTCTGAGCACTTGGGAGTCAAAAGAAAGTAATTCAAAGCAGCTGTTGAGACGTTTCATTCCGAATCCGCTCGGCAGAGCCAGACAGAGGATGATGACAGGTGGGGGGGTGTCCTGTGCACCCCCCAAACATAAATCTTGGCTAGCCCCATGCTACAGATATGTCTTTTAAAATAGTGGCACTCTTGTTCCTGCTTGCCCAAGGCTGATGAGGGAACTCCTTCCCCTAGCTATTACTGCTGCCTTCAGAGATGAAATAGACTTGAGGTAAGAGGAAGCTGGCAGGAGATCATGTATTGATTTCTTTGTTCTTGGCTTTTGTCCTGGAACAAGAGGGAGCAGGCTGGGAAAGATACAGTTCCTTAAAGCTACTCGTTCTGAAAGGGGCAGCAAGGAATCAATCTCTCACAAAGACACCTCAGGGATTTAGGAAAAAAACGAAGCAGGCAATTGCTTAAGGAGACCGCAAATAATATTCCGGAAAATGTAGAGATATGCACACCTGCTTATCTTGAGCATCTTAAGTATGGCAAATAACTAGGAAATTCACTACAAAATAGTTCAGGCACATATAGAGGAGTTGCTGCTGCCCCTTATAGGCCCACATTCAGCACATGTGGGGCCTTTGTGCTGTTTGTTAGTAATAAAAATAAATACTACATTTTATTTATATCCCGCCCTCCCCGGCCAGAGCCGGGCTCAGAACGGCTAACACCAGTAAAATTACAATAAAAACATAATACAAAAAACCTCACCAATTTAAAATACAGGTTAAAATGCAATTTAAAATGCAGCCCCATTTTAAAAGTCGCCCATAGATTAAAACCATTAGGGGAGGGAAACATAAGGGTCAGACTGAGTCCAAACTAAAGGCCAGGTGGAACAGCTCTGTCCTGCAGGCCCTGTGGAAAGATGTCAAGTCCCGCAGGGCCCTAGTCGCTTGTGACAGAGCATTCCACCAAGTCGGGGCCAGTACTGAAAAAGGCCCTGGCCCTAGTTGAGACCAATCTAACCACCTTGCGACTTAGTATCTCCAAAGTGTTGCCATTTGTGGACCTTAAGGTCCTCCGCAGGGCATACCAGGAGAGGCGGTCCCGTATGTACGTGGGTCCTAGGCTGCATAGGGCTTTAAAGGTCAAAACCAGCACCTTAAACCTGACCCTGTACTCCATCGGGAGCCAGTGCAGCTGGTATAGCACTGGATGAATGTGCTTCCGAGGCAAGGACCCCGTAAGGAGCCTCGCCACAGCATTCTGCACCAGCTGGAGTTTCTAGGGCAACTTCAAGGGCAGCCCCGCGTAGAGCAAGTTACAATAATTAAGCCAGGAGGTGACCGTCGCATGGATCACTGTGGCCAGATCAGGGCAAGAAAGGTAAGGGACCAACTGCTTAATACGGCGGAGATGGAAAAATGCCACCTTTGCTATGGCTGCAACCTGCAACTCCATGGAAACAGAGGCATTGAAGGTTAGTCTAAGATGTCTTGGTTGCTGAGAATAAGATGGGGCTTGGTGTAACACCTACTGCTTTCAGAAGCACTGATACCTCTATAAGTAGAATTAGAAACTCAGATATATTATCTAATCGCCAAATGGCATCTTAAACCCAGGTTACGGTCGCCACAATGGAATGTACAGACACCTCTTTTTTTGGCTGTGGAATTTATCATTATTATTCATATCATTTCTATACTGCTTTGTGTTTTTAAAGAACAAATCTCAAAGCAGTTTACAAACACATTAAAACCTCAAATAAAACAATCCCAAATAAAAGAAATTCAAGGTTGAAGGAAAATCTTTCAGGTCCTTCTCCAGGTGACAGTTTGCTTTCCCTAGTCGCCAACCTGGCAATCCAGAAATCCACAAATGGTCGCCATTGGACCGGTACCAGTCGAAAAACACGCACAGCTAATTTGTAACAATGGAGTTTGTTGCCTTTCCCATCAATGCACAACAAAAGGAAACAGAGCAATCACTGGGAAACAGAGCTTCCACCTGTTCACCCAAACAAATAGAACGCTTCTGGCATTTCCTTGTAGCGTCTGCTGTCCGCAAGTGTCTCCTAACAAATCCATCCAACAAGCCACAAGGGCATAAATATCCCACCTGTGAGTCGTCCTTCTCCCAAACACACTATAATATATTTCTAATAAATCTCAGTACGGTTACTCTTCACTTTGCCAAGTTACATATACAGTAGTCTAAAATTAGGGCCCAGCTGATTTCTAACACTGGCTTTCAGCACTATTCCCAGAATGTAACCACAGTGTAAGTTGAGGGTCACATGTATATCCATGTAAATTGCAAAACTAAACTTTAAAAGTACTTACAAAGGAAGGGTAGCTTGGTCCATAAAACTCCAAAACCCAGAGTTGGACAACGCTTATACAGTTGTACCTTGGTTTTCGAACAACATAGTTCTCAAATGTTTTTGGCTCCCAAAAGCAGCAAACCCAGAAGTGACTGTTCCGGATTGCGAACTATTTTTGGAACCTTAACGTCCAACAGGGCTTCTGTGGCTTCTGATTGGCTGCAGGAGCTTCCTGCAGCCAATCTGAAGCCGCGCTTCGGTTTCTGAACGTTTTGGAAGTCGAAGGGACTTCCAGAATGGATTCTGTTCGACTTCCGAGGTACAACTGTATTGTGACAAATCAAAATGTCCCCCAAAGCATGGCAAACATTCAAGTTCTCCATACCTCTTTATCAACCAAGTGTCATGGTGCAGTTCACGGGCGATCGAAGTCCTGGCAGGGGACGTCAGGACTAGGGGCAAAATGGCGGGCTGGGAGCAGGAATGGGGGTCCAGAAGCCAGGAATCAAGAAGCCAAGGGTCCAAGGGTCAGGAAGCAAAGAGGCATGAAGTCAGGGGTCCAAGGATCAAGAAGCAGGGAGTCAAGGAGCTGAGGTTCAAGGATCAGGAAGCAAGAAGCCTAAGGCAGGAAACGTGTTGCTGTGGCAAAGAGCCGAAGGGAAATGCTGACCTTATACCCCTTCCCAGCTCTTGCCACCAGGTGCTGTGAGTTACCAATCGGCCTCACCTGTGGGGCAGCGCCTTTCCTCTTCAGAACAAACTTAGGAAGGCCCCAGTCCTGCAGAGTCCTATTGGTCACAGGGCCTGGCTGCTGCACGCACACCTGACACCAAGACCTTACACCAGCTTTTTGGAACCCTGCAGACCACTGTGACAGGACTTCAGGCAACCCATCTGTCACTCGTGTGGTGTCACAGTGACATCACATGACCAACAGGTGTGTTCCCCCCCCCCAACAATCAAAATCCCTCACATGCCTCTCCTTCAAAGCCGGCTTTCCATGCTTCTTTAGGCCTTGCAAACCCCACCACATGGTTTTTGTTCCAACCTCCAAATTGCCGACTGAAAAGAGCACCGCTGTGTGGGCTTTGCATGGTGTGGGGAGACTTGGAAACCCAACAGAGATTCAAATAAGGGATGTGCGAGGGATTTTGAAGAGTAGGCCGATGGTTGAGCCAAACACCATACCCAACAAGTCTTAAGAGGAACCTCGTGTGCGGCATGCGATTCTTAAGACACAAGTGTAAACTTACCTACACTAGTAGGGAATATGTCCTCGTTGTTGATTTGCACCTCAATCCAGTCCATCAAAAGATTCATATACTGGGGTGCTGGCAATGCCGTAGGTTTCTTGTACTTCAGATCGTCCTGCCACCGATATTCATATTTTGGGCCCCCCGACATCACAGGACAGGTCCTCTCCGTACAGAACTCACAGATAGTTCCATAGATCAAGTTGATCCTGTTGAAAAAGTCCACCACGTGAACTGCTACCCAGTCATTCAGATCTTCTCCACCAGGCAGCTGCACAGCTGCTTTCAGGTCCACCCCAGAGTTCAGCGAGGCCTGCGCTCGTTTGTGGAGCTCAAATCTCTGGGTCCCAGGTTCAAATTTCCGTTTGGGGCGGAACGTCTTGTCCTTGTTAAAAACTTGTTTGAGTGCAATGGACATGTCTTACAGTCTTCAAGTTTCCTTATAGCAAACAATCAGGCACTAGAATACCCTGGTATATCCAAGGTAAAAGTGGGTTTCAACTGCGGCAGGAGATCCTTTGGTCCACTAGCTCTTCCTGCTGAAAGTTCTCCCGGGAGACTTCATGGTCCTGAAAGTTCAGAGACAAAACGTGAATGAATAAAATCTGCAAGTTGGTGGTAAATTTGGCATCCACTCGTTTGCTTTTTGTTTGCTTTTACCTTTACCTGCAAGTCTACCGGGGTAAAAGTGTTACTTAATAGGTTTATGCAGAGTTACACCCATATCAAGAAGCCACTTCAGATAGCCAGACAAGCTTCAGTCTCTTCTCCCCACACCCCCTTCAATTAAACTGAGCTCTACTTGAGGGCTGCCGGTATTTTCGTCCCATATACGCGGGTGGCATTGTGGGTTAAACCACAGAGCCTAGGACTTGCCAATCAGAAGGTTGGCGGTTCAAATCCCCGCAACAGGGTGAGCTCCCATTGCTCAGTCCCTGCTCCTGCCAACCTCGCAGTTCAAAAGCACGTCAAAGTGCAAGCAGATAAATAGGTACCGCTCCAGCGGGAAGGTAAATGGCGTTTCCGTGTGCTGCTCTGGTTCGCCAGAAGCAGCTTAGTCATGCTGGCCACATGACGCAGAAGCTGTATGCCGGCTCCCTCGGCCAATAAAGCGAGATAAGCGCCGCAACCCCAGAGTCGGTCACACCTGGACCTAATGGTCAGGGGTCCCATTACCTTTACCTTTACTACTTGAGGGCTGCTGGAATTTCCGTCCCATATATGCTACCTCACTGCATCCCAAGGATGCCAAAAGGTGGCTTGCATATCAACAGGTACAATCAGGGTGGATTTGATTTAAATGAAATCGATTTAAATTACGAGTCAGCAAGACTTGATTTAAATCATTAGTTAGTAAGACTTGATTTAAATCTTCTTTTTTTAAAAAAAAGAAAGACTCATTCTTGCTGGTATAATCTTAATATTTATAACCAGAGGAAGGTTTCATTTTTGGAATAATAATAAATGTTCAGAGTAGTTTTAACAGTTATATCAAAAACTACTGATTTGGTTATACTATTAGAAATACATAGACAGATAATTATGAAATGATTGTGAGGTTTAATAGCTGTTTATATTTGGACAACTTTTCTGCTGTACTTTATTGGAAGGAGAAAAATAATCATTTCCTTAATAACAATTTAAACAATTTATTTAACTAAAGCAGTAATATTATAGCATATGTATCCATGTTTGTTAACTGACGTGGTTAAACGTTTGTTTGTTTTTTAAAAAAACTTAGACTGAGTTTTAGCACACAGGAAAAACTTAAAACAAATCCTTATTTCCTGATGAACAGCCTTTGGACTATAATGTAACTTAAACAGAAAACTATCTTTAGAAAGATTTTTCCTCCAAAAGCATTTTACTTAAAAATTCTGATTTAGATAAAAAAAACCCCGATTTAAATTTTTAAAAAATCTGATTTAAATAAATAAAAAAAATCACATTGATTTTTATCCACCCTGAGTACAATTAAGAAATGGAGAGGCAAGAGGCTGATTCTGTTATACTGCCCGTTTACAGACTGGAAAACAGCTATAGAAATAAGGACAATAAAAATAAGCCAGAAATTACAGTGTCTCCCTTTTCCAATGCATCCTGATACATTAAACACAGTAAGGACTGCTAATCAGTATCTCATTATGTCACAGGAATGGCCCCGTAGTGACTGCTAGCCTATCAACTGCCACCAACGTTAAGTTTTCGTTTTCATTTCAGGTGCTGGTGCAAGAGAGGCGTCTTTGCAACTTCAGAGCCTTGCACATATAGCAATTTTGGTTTTGATGCAGGTATGATTTGGAGATTTCACCCATGGCAACAGGGGATGGTCTGCTGAGGAGTGTCAAGAGCACTGAAAGGGAGAAACTGCAAACTAGCAGCAGCTGGTTTCATTCAACTTCCTGGCTTGTCCACTCACTGCTTCCTAGTTTGTGATTTGCCTAGACTTAAAGACTTCCAACATGTTCCATGTTCTCTTCTAAATCAGTTCGTGTGGCAGGGCTGTTGGGCCACTGCTTTGCATACTCAAAGTACCGTATTTTTCGCTCTATAAGACGCACCAGACCATAGGACGCACCTAGTTTTTGGAGAAGGAAAACAAGAAAAAAAATATTCTGAATCCCAGAAGCCAGAACAGCAAGAGGGATCTGGCTTCTGGGATACCCTCTTGCTGTTCTGGCTTCTGGGATAGCCGCACAGCCTAAATTCGCTCCATAAGACGCGCACACACTTCCCCTTACTTTTTAGGAGGGAAAAAGTGCGTCTTATAGAGCAAAAAATACGGTAAATATTCAACACTATAACGATGTATTTTAGGGGAAAGCTCTATTTCGATAAAAAGGTTCCCTACTGTTACCCATCTGGTCACCAAGAAACTCTGATAAACTTCTGAGGACTGCAAAATTGTTGGGCTGGAAAGATCTCAACTGCTTTTATCAAAACAACAGCTGTGGAAAAGGCACATGAGAACCATTCAGTTAGAAAACTGCGTCCCTCCTCTCTTTCCTCCTTGTGTAGAAAAGTATTTTTAAAAGTCCATGATCATCTGACTTTCATGGGATTCTGTGGTGAACCAAAGCCTCTGAGATCATTCCCAATGCTTTCTGCAGTCATCTGTGATCAAGTTTTCAACTCAGGAAGCAACACAGAAACAACGCCTTTCTTCTGAAAATGCCATGAATGCCCCGCTCCGCCTTCCTCTGTGCAAACTTGGGGTCCAACAGTTTCCCCTGAGATTGTTCCCCAGATAATTCCTCAAACTTGGGAAATGTATTTGGCTGCAAGCTAAAGTCTGCAATCAATTAACGTAACGAGAGAGGAGAAAGGGAATATAACAAAGGGCATTCGACTGGGTTTTTGTGTGTGCCAACATCACCAAAACCATTGGGTCAAAACAGTTTCACCAGCTCCTTGCCAAGGAAAATGGTGCCACAGATTTATGGTCCTTTATCAGGATCCTTTGCAACTGCTTCCAACTATCTCAGTGCGGTCAGGAAAAGTTGTGGGGTTTGCATGTTCCCGCCTCTCTAAGATGCCAAGAATTCTTGCATTCTTCCAGCACAAACACTGCTCCTGAACCTTACTGCCAGCCTACAGGACCTAATGATGTTGGTATCAGTCACCTCTTCCTTCTTTGCATGCCAGCTTTGTTTCAATGACTCTCAGATGGTGGCACCAAGGTCTGCACCAAGTCCATGCCTGAGGCTCAACGGAGTGGTCCTCTGACGGCCCAGCTTCTCCCCTATCTGGACAGGGATAGCCTAGCTATTGTTGTCTATGTTCTGGTAACCCATAGGTTAGATTACTGCAATGTGTTATATGTGGGGCTGCCTCGGAAGATGATTCGGACACTTAAGTTGGTGCAGAATTCAGTGGCCAGGTTGCTCACCGGGGCAAGGCAGTTTGAGCATATAACGCCAATCCTGGCTCGACTGCACTGGCTGCCAATTAGTTTTGGGGCCCAGTTCAAAAGTGCTGCTTCTGACCTGTAAAGCCTTAAGCGGCTCAGGACCGCAATGCCTCAAGGCCTGCCTCTCCACATATGAACCTACCTAGGCCCTGAAACCATCCTCTGAGGTCCTTCTTTGTGCGTCTCCTCCGTGAAAGGTCTGGAGGGTAGCAACAGAAGAACGGGGCCTTTTCTGTGGTGGCTCCCCATTTGTGGAATGCTCTCCCTAGGGAAGTCCGCCTGGTGCCTTCATTATATAGCTTAAGGCGCTAGGTGGAAATGTTTCTCTGCAACCATGCCTTGGGCTGATTAGCATCCTATTTGAATGCGTTTGGCTGATTTAACATCCATTTGAATGTTTTTGTGTTCGTGTTTTTATTATGTACAGTGGTACCTTGGTTTACGAACTTAATCCATTCTGGAAGTCCGTTCTTAAACCAAAGCATTCTTAAACCAAGGCGCGCTTTCCCATAGCAGCGGGGGACTCAATTTACAAATGGAACACACTCAACAGGAAGCGAAACATGTTCTTAAACGAAGGCAAAGTTCACAAACCAAAGCACCTACTTCCAGGTTTGCAATGTTCTTAATCCAAGTGGTTCGTAAACTAAGCTGTTCTTAAAGCAAGGTACCACTGTAACCTTTCCTCTGCCATCACTGGAGATTCAGAAGCACATAGTGAACATGCTAGAGAGGGACAGGAGCAACAATTATGCCAAGCTGCACAGACTGCAAAACAATATATGCCATTATTCAAACAAACCATGTACGACCTGGCACCTCCTTCCTCTGGCAATAAAAGACTGCTATTGTGGTGGCACGTGTATTGCTTGGCGAATGAGCTTGAGTCAGTTTCGAGAGGGATAAATTAAGACCTTTTGTGCTAGACGTTTAAGCCTCGTTCAACCTTCCATTAAGAGGGGCAGAACAGATGAGACATTCAAGAATTCAGCCAACAACAGCCCCCACTCCTTGACAGATAAGAATTTCTTGCCAAAATAATGTTTGCTTCTTAACCCTTTGTTCGTAGCCCACTTTGCCTCCCATTTAAAACCAGATGAGATAGAAGGTTTCTCCTAGCTTTGAAGTTGTGGAAAATGCAGATGGAAGGCACCACAATGGCATAGACAAGATATAATAAGCACTGCACAGCTGACCAGAAAGTGGGATGGTTTTACCAATCAGAAACAGCAAGAGGTGGGCCTTTGGGGTGGGTAGGGGGCTCCGGAGCCAATGAAAAAAGGAAGCAGCCAGCCAATAGGCAAGTGTGGGCAACGCAGACGTCTCGGAAGGGTTGTGCTAGCTGTGTTACTCAAACTATTTGCGACGCACCGATCTGAGTGCTTTGTATGACTGAAGGAGGAGGAGAGCAGGCCAAGGCAAGGAACAGCATTCTGTCAAACCATTATCCCACACTTTCCACTGCACGTTCCTGCCAATATCGGAAAATTGATATTTTGGGGGACTAGATTTGTCGGGCAAAAGCTCCAAATCTGCTCGGATTGCACAACCTGGATTTGCTGGCATGCGGTAAAATCCCGCCTCGAAATCATTCTTTTTAAGCTGGAGGTGCTGCAAATCTGCTATATATACGTAGCGCTCATTAAAGAAACTTTGAGAGAGGAAGTGCGGAAAGCGACGCTCCGCTGGTTCAACGCTTCCTCTGACAGCTTTTGTCAAACAGAAAAGGTATCTCAGAGTTCAAAGGAATCCCTCTTAAGCTTTTACAGCTCGAGTCTGGATTGAGAACAGCGCTGGTTCCCCTGAGGGAGTAACTTAAAATACTTTCTGTCCTCCACGGCTGGGTTACTCTTGAGGGGCTGTGGTGTCATAATTGGCACGAGGTGTTGGCTGCAGTAATCCTGCACTTCACACACAAAAAACGAGCTTCCCAGCAGTTCCCACGGGGATAGGGTTCGTCTCAAATCCTAGCGACCATCATTGCAGTGAGAGAATGTTTCTCAAGTGCTGATAGACCCCATGACCTGTAATGTTTGGAAGAAAGGCACAGAAAGAGACTGTGCAATGAATCCAGTCTCCGATACAAGTTTGCTCAACGTCCGTTCCCCAACAAAATTCTCCCAAAACCCACTTCGGAGCGCTAACCTACAATTTAGTTGTGTACAGACTTGTCATTTTTGCCGGAGTAACCTACTATTAAGTTGGGAGAAAATAATCTAAATATATCCACTTCCCACAACACGGATGTAAAACACGGCATCGGATTTGACAGTCCCTAACCCGCCTTGACACAATACCTTTTTTTTGGTGAGGTTTCCGGAGGAATCTGACACGATGCAATCTTAATCTGAACAAGCAGGTTTGTAAAAAGGGGACGTTTGGCGTGGGAAAGAGGGCGCAAGGTAGTGCAAGCTTAAGTTACACCTTAACAGTATTGTTGAAAAGAAATACCGTCTTTTTTGCACCATAACACTCACTTTTTCCCTCCTAGAAAGTAAGGGGAAATGTCTGTGCGTGTTATGGAGGGAATGCCTACGGGTGGCCGGGGGGGGGGGGATCTGCTGCAGTCGTGAGCAGAGGATCCATGGTTCCCCTTCCTTCCCTCCTCCGTGGTTACAAAGCATGGATCCACATGGATCCTCAGGATTTTTGCATTGGGCTACTCCAAACTCACTGTCAGATCACATGTCTGTGGCCACAGCATGAACCACAAAAATCATATATCCACTATTTCGTTTAGAATATTTTTTTCTTGTTTTCCTCCTCTAAAAACTACGTGCGTGTTATGGTCTGGTGCGTGTTATAGAGCGAAAAATACGGTACTTTCTTTTCAACTGTCTGTTATGGTTATAGTTATCAAGTCAGAACCAGAATAGCCAGGATGGGCCTCAAGATGCTCTCCTTCCTGGTACAAATCCATATTCCAAAGCCAAATGACAGATGACTCTTCCTTCAGCACTGGGAACAGTACGATGTCCTCAGATGCCCCTGATGAAAGCAGAAAGGTCGGTACAGAGATGCAGGACAAGAACTGTGACACAAACAGCTCCGTTCTCCAGCAGACGGGTTTGCTCAGGGAACTGAGGAGGAGCAACTGGTTTGCGGGCAGTTGCTACACCCTGCCTAAAGATAGGGCCAGCACTGAGAACAGCCTCCAAAATGTTACTCAGCACAGCTGAGCAACATTTACCTTTGCCAATTAAAAAAACAGCCCTCATCAATTAACTACCTTTTTACTCTACCAACCAAAGTCATCTATTCTGAGCTTCTAAAAAAAATTAATACAGTCATTTCGAAGCCCCATGCTTTGTGAAACCTGGATTTCACCAGCATGGTAATATAATTGCTTAGCCTTGGTAATCTAGAAAAATGCAACCTGTGTTGCTGATAGTAGTACGACTCAAGCAACACGTTGGCGACTAATATACACACAATAATTAAAAATCTGAGAAAAAGACAAAGTCTTGAACTTATAATGTCTGATTTCAATAGATTTTTCAAATGCCAGTGCGAAACAGGTGCAAAACGCCGGCACCCTGTCTACAACTCCACTAGCATCTCTTGGTATTGTGAACACAACCGAACTTACCCTTTGTTGGTATCTTCATGAACTTACTTAAAAAGATAAAGAAAACAAAAGACTGAGTTAAGCATTTGAAAAATCCATTGAAATCAGACATTGTAAGTTCATCTTAGACTGAGTAGTTCACAAGTTTCTGTGGCTTTGCACAAGACTTTGTATTTTTCTCAGAAGACTGGCAAAGAATGTATAATTATTTTGGTAATTATTGTGTGTATATTCGTCGCCAAAGTGTTGCATGAGTCATACTAGCCTTGGTAATCTGGCATTCCAATATGGAGCTGGGCTACTTTTGGTGGCTAGCCTTCCCAGATGCCATGTGTACATCTGTGTGTTTAGAATCACAGACTCTTAAATCTGTATAATCAAACAGTGTAGTCTGCTCAAATACAGATTAATTAAAAAAAGAAAAGCCCATTCAAGTTCCAATAACCCCCCTAAAGAAACCCACAATCAAAGAAACCTCTACAACAAAACAGACTTAGAATACCTGATCTCACACAAACCAATTCCTTTCATCCTTGTTTATCACCACATTCCAGAGTACGTGACTAATAACTTAGAGGAGGATTCAGTTATATAGCTTATTTATCAGCCACAACCTCCTTTTATCCTCTGCAATCAGCACTTGGCCAGATCTACTCAATTTGTGTCTGGATTAGTCCATACCTCCTTTTTCTTTTAACACACACAAATCACATGATCCTCCATGGCTCTCGGACTCACTCGATCACGTCGCTTGGCGCTTATGCTGTTTCCCAACTCCCACACTTCCATGTGCAAGACTCTGCACGCTGGGACTCCTCACACAGGGGCAGGTAACGTATTTATGACAGCATGGGGGGAAAATTCCCAGAAGTGGCAACCATAAGCTCTCTACCCCAGCAGACAGCTCTTTTTCCCGGTCCTGAAATCGGCACAGTGCTACTCTCAGTTGCAAACTTGCAATGTGCCTCAAATAACACAATTGCCGTTAGCCTGTGCATACACAGAGGCAATACAACTGCACGAGACTTAGATCTAGGAAGACTTTCCCGAAACGAGAAATCCGAGAGGTGGAGAGGTTGGAAACAACTCTTGGATACCAGGCCTTGAGTTGCACAGATAGGATTTCCTGGTTCTGGGCTGCTGCAGACCTGCGTGCCACATCCTTCGATAGGCCCAGAACAATATCGACAAACGAGCAAGGAGATTTCAACACAAGATCGCCGCCGGGTAATAAGTAACCCTACCTGATTGGTTTTGATCCGCCACATCCCTCTGCCAGCTTCATCGCACTAATTCTCCTATTAATGGGAAGATGAAATGAAGCAGTTTCACACCACCGGGGCATGAAAAATACCGAAGCAAGCATTCAAGTTGTCATCTTCTTAAACTGTGACATGGGTTTGGTTTCCAGAACGCTATCGCATGTCGACACCGATACCAAGCGAGAAGCCTTGCCTAATCCAGGGATAGCAACGCAAGCAACGTAACAGGCTGTATGTAACTAAGTAAATTCTTTTTAAACGCGATTCAACAGATCGTATCAAAATATATGGTTCTATAGACCAACTTATCATAAAAACGAAACGTATTATGAGAAATTAAAGTTCAGCAGATAGATCAGGAAATACAATTATCCTGGAATCCTTGTCTTATTTTCTGCATGTGCCATTCTTCCAAGTTCTTCACCTGATACCTGCATACAAGGAACGCTAGTATTCTTAAAAGCAACTTCAGTGAACAAATTTCTGGGGGTACGCATACCCGTAAACATTTTGTGAATCTTTGCACTTTTGTCCATTTACTGTATTTATTTTTCCCAATTTGAACTATAAAATGGCAGTTTTCTTGAGTACCCCTAAACACTTTTTTTAAGGAAGAAAAAGCACTGGGTATATCAATATATTGTCCAAAACCATTTTGAAGTCCATATCATATCAGTTTCATAGTTTTTGACTTGGCAGTACACAGTGGTACCTCTGGTTATGAACTTAATTTGTTCCGGAGGTCCGTTCTTAACCCGAAACCGTTCTTAACCTGAGGCGCGCTTTCGCTAATGGGGCTCCCGCGGACACCACGCCGCGATTTCCGTTCTCATTCTGGGGCAAAGTTCACAACCCGGAGCAATGGGTTAGCGGAGTTTGTAACCCGAGGTACCACTGCATTGTGAATACCCCCCCCCCGTGTGTGTGTGTGTGTGTGAGTGAGTGAGTGAGAGAGAGAGAGAGAGAGAGAGAGAGAGAGCGCTATGCAAAAATCGCAATGTGGGAAAAACCATGAAGGCAGTCAATGCTTTTACATAGCTCCATCCTTATTTCAGACATCGTGATATATCGGCATATTGCAGCGTTTAGCTAGTGATACACTGCGATGTTGAAAATAAGATATTTCCCAGTCCACCACCGTTGATCTCTCCTCACAATGAACGGGCACAGGTGGGCATGCTTTGAGGCCACACTCGGCTCAGGCAGGATGATAATTATTATGCTTTGGCATCTCAAGGGCTAAAGGTTCCCCCATCTCGGCCCTCGAAGATTCTCCACAGCTGAGGTCCAACGTGGAAATAATATTTGCAATGGGCTATTTTATCCACAGGTGGATTTTTAAATGGTTTTAAAAATCCCCAGGGCATGTTAAGGGGCTGTTATCTGAAAGCAGTTGTGTTCCTCCCAAAACAACTGCCTATTCCTGCTGTTCCTGCACTAAGCTAAAAATCCTGGCATGTCTTAAGTGGAAGCTTATCTCGGATCATTAAAAACAGTACATTGTGCAGCAGGCTTTAACAAGGATGCCCGGAAGCATGGGTGACACAAAAGACACACACACAACTTGCTTCGTAATCAGAAAGGAGGGTTTGTATGCAACAAGAACATTATAAAATGGTGATGAGTCTATGAAGAAGCCGAACGCTACAATCCCAGAAAAAGCGGCAGCAGCTGCTGACACGATCCCTTAAGTACAATAATTAGCTGGAAGCAATTCTAAACTAAGCACTTCCAGTAAAAAGGCTGGGCTCTTCAGCAGCTTCTAAAAAACCAGAACAACCTGGCATTGGTTAAGAAGTCCACATTCTCCAGAACCCAGTGCAAGGATTTCATTTGCTTTTCCAAGCCATCTGGGGAAAAAACACACACCTGACCTTCAAGATTGTTAGTTACCATCGGAAATCTGGGGGAACTGGTCTCCAATATTATTATTATTAGTGTTAATTTGAATGTTTTACATTTGTTTTATTGTGCTTTTAAATTTTGTAAGCCATCCTGGGAATTTTATTGAAAGACTGGGTGCAACTCCCTAAAATATAAAACGCCGTTTTTAATAGCATGCGTTACTCTCGTTTCATAGCATTTTTAGTGTGTGTGTGTTGTTATACTTTACATTGGTTTTTGAAAGCCCTTTTGCACTCCCGAGTAGCCTTTAGAATTTAATATAAAGGAAGTGAATGGAAATGAAACTTCCGAGTCAAATTTCTAGACCTTTTGGCTCAATAACTGGACTGGGAAAACCTCACCCTCGTCTTGATTAATATTATTCCACTGTTCCTTACACAGAGCAGTTTACTGGCTGTCCATGAGTTATACATTAGTGAGGGAGGGAGAAAAACTTTTTAATAATTTTATTAATTTTATAAATGTTGCTTCTTACTTGTCTTCGCCAAAACTTGATCCAGCCACCATCTCTACCGGCCTATCTGATATTGCCAACAAGCCCAGACAGTGGTTAATGGCTGCTGGCACTGTTCCTGCCAATGTCTACATCGACCGCAAGGGGGAAAATGACGCCTGTGGGTACGATTAACGAGGATCATATCTGAATATTGGCATGCTAGTAAACTTGTTGCCAAACGAATTTGCTGCTTCGAATTAGGACGCTGTATTTGGGAGATGGTTTTGTTATGGCGAACATGCTATTGGGTTATACTGCGTTCCCTTGTCTCCTCGATAGTCCCAAACAGATTTTGCAACAATTGGGCTAGATCCAGAGGGAAACAGCCACGGCTTTGCAAACGATATTGCCAATAAACGGTGCACATGCAGTCTGCAACAGAGGCCACATCTATTCAAGGAAGCTGAGCCACTATAAATTAGGCTATCAGTTTGGTGCATCTAAATTTTACTAGCCTGCTTTATGCCATTAGCCATTTGCTGACCTGGCCATGGTTTGGACAGTTATCTAAAAATCACCAGTCATCTGCACGAGGAAGGATGGAAGCCAGGGATTAATCTCTTGTCTGCAAGAGCATAATAATAAATGTTGTGATTGTGGCATATGGGCGTGGAAATAGTGCTCCAAATCAATACAGAAATCCAAATAAGACATTTGTGTGTGCGCGCACATGTTTTAAGTGCAGCACTTATGAAGGCAAACCTGAAAAATGCATGAAATGGCTGCAGGATCCAACCCTTCTCTCGGTTGAGGGGGGTGAAGGGAAGTTGCCAATTAATTTATTCCAAAGGGAATAAATTACACAAGGCAAGGGCACAGAGAAAAGTTCAGATAATGTGCACATTTTGTAAACAGTACAGAACTTAAATTCTATAGACGCGAAATCTGAGTATCTTTTGTGTTATATATGTATTTACTTAAAGCGTAAGTCATACAAATGGCAGAGAGTCAAAAGTATTGTTAAATAGGGCTGCATGATGTATCGATACATCGTCCAAAATCGGTTTGAAGTCCACCTTCATGATAATGGTTTCATAATATCCGACATGGTGATATATCACGAAATCACAATGTCTGCATGTGCTATGTAAAAATAAAAAATTGTGATATGGGAAAGCTAATGGGGCCTCCTGCTGCTGCCGTGCCACCGGAGCATGATTTCTGTTCTCATCCTGAAGCAAAGTTCTTAACCCAAGGTAATATTTCTGGGTTAGCGGAGTCTGTAACCTGAAGCGTATGTAACCCGAGGTACCACTGTACTATTAGAAATACATAGACAGGCAATTATGAAATGATTGTGAGGTTTAATAAGTTAACTGTTTATATTTGGACAACTTTTCCTCTGTACTTTATTGGAAGGAGAAAAACAATCATTTCCTTAATAACAATTTAAACCATTTATTTAACTAAAGGAATAACATTATAGCATATGTATCCATGTTTGTTAACTGATGTGGTTAAACGTTTGTTTTGTTTTGTTTTTAAAAACTTAGACTGGGTTTTAGCATACATGAAAAACTTTGGACTTTAAGGTAGCTTAAATAGAAAACTATCTTTAAAAAGATTTTTCCTCCGAAAGCATTTTATTTAAAAAATAAAAATTTAAATTTTTAAAATTCCTTCCCCCCCCCTTTTTTTTAAAATCGTTGATTTTTATCCACCCTGGTAGTGTCAGAGTCTTCAAGGGCTGAGGACTAGACGGGGTGATGCTTCAGTTGCCTGGTCTTCCTGCATTACTGAAAAACTAACTGGAAGTCCACAAACAGCAAAGGCCAAAAGGCAGCGATCGAAGGGCGGGTTTGAGCTTGACATTACCCCATCCCTTCATTTTGGCCACACAAAAAGCTCAGGATGCTTGTCTTGTAGGGGGGTCCCTGGTGCAGGCAATTTCCGGGATCCTGCAAACTGAACTTCAGCAGAAGGATGACTTTGTGGGGAAATCTGTCACATAACAATTCAGATTGCCCAAGTACCATTTAGCCAGGCAGAGAGGTAACTAGGCTTCATCCGAACAGCATCTTCCCAGATAGAAAAGAAAAGAGTGCTTAGAATTAGCCTTGGTAAAAGAGCAGCTTGGGGAACCCCAGACTCACATAAATGTAAAAGGATTAAGAGAAGACCTTTGCTCCAAGTCTCCATTTCTCACATTTTTTTTCTATCCTTTATTGGCCTTTTAGGGTTTGGTTTTTAAGGGGGAAAGGCACTTTATGGCTTTTTCACTCAGCTACAGACAAAAACCACCTAAAAGCTTATTACCTGCTCCTGAAACGGTTTTAAAAAACCAGCACACTTTTAAAGAAGTAAAAAAAGTATTGCTTTTCACATCCATCACCAAAGCCCAACCTGCCCTACCCGATAAAAGAAAGAATGTTGTTTAATTGGGCTTTTGTACGGCCCTAAAGTGCATAGCCGTGTTCCACTCTAATTAGATTTTTTTTCTTCCCTCCTGAAGCTAAGTCTCTGGATTTGATCTTGGAAAGGCACCTCCTTGAAGTTATATGAGGGGAAAAGGAGCCTCTCAACTTCCTAAAAGCAGGCAGGGACACAGCAGACCACTTGAACTCAAGCCAAGAGCGTCAACTGCAAAGCAAAAACCAATAAGCCAGGAAAGCTTACATTTGTGGAACTAATTAAGCTAAGTTGCTGCTTTGGGGTTTGGTTTTTATTTTTAAAAAAGAACATTCCATTGATTATGTGGACAGCAAGGTGTTTGACCCTAATGGAATGGGGGAGCCAGTCTGCCTGCACTGGATACTGGAGAAGGATAATATTTACTCCAATTAACTACAAGGGTTACAAGCAATGCACTTTGACTCCCAAGAGCGGCCTTCTAATGCTCACCAGTTTATAAAGTAACAGATCCAACCCTTAACAGATTTCTGTAGTCTTTCCGGTAAAAAGGTAAAGGATCCCTGGACGGTTAAGTCCAGTCAAAGGCAGCTATGGGGTTGCAGCGCTCATCTTGCTTTCAGGCCGAGGGAGCTGGTGTTTGTCCACAGACAGCTTTCCAGGTCATGCGGCCGGCATGACTAAACAGCTTCTGGCGCAACGGAACACTGTGACGGAAACCAAAGTGCACAGAAATGCCGTTTACCTTCTCGCCACAATGGTGCCTATTAATCTACTTGCACTGGTGTGCTTTCAAACTGCTAGGTTGGCAGGAGCTGGGACAGAGTAATGGGAGCTCACCCTGTCATGGGGATTCAACCCACCAACCTTCTGATCGGCAAGCCCAAGAGGCTCAGTGGTTTAGACCACAGCACAACCTGCTGTAGTCCCTAGCAGCAGCCCATAATTCCACTGCCTCATGGTGAGCCTTAGCTTTCCTCCTCAGCTTGCGGACCTAGCTTAGTGACAGGGTAGCTGCTTTCCAGGTTCAATTCCTAGCCTCTCTAGGTAGGGATGGGAAAGACCCACCTCTGAAATCTTGGTGATCTGCTGCAAATTAGTGTGGACAATAATCAGCTAGATGGAGAATAAAAGTAAAGGTAAAGGGACACCTGACCATTAAGTCCAGTCGTGGCTGACTCTGGGGTTGCGCACTCATCTCGCTTTACTGGCCAAGGGAGCCGGTGTACAGCTTCCGGGTCATGTGGCCAGCAGCGCACGGAAACACCATTTACCTTCCCACCGGAGTAGTACCTATTTATCTACTTGCACTTTGACGTGCTTTCGAACTGCTAGGTGGGCAGGAGCAGGGACCGAGCAACGGGAGCTCACCCCGTAGCGGGGATTCGAACCGCCAACCTTCTGATTGGCAAGTCCTATGCTCTATGGTTTAACCCACAGCGCCACCCACATCCCAGATGGAGAATAACAGTTCCTAATGTATGTTCCCCAAGATAGGACGCACTGCAAGCCAGAGAGAAAAACAGGAGCCTGCAATTTGGGTATTTGAAGTGCCTCAGCACCTAACGGACCCAAATAACCCTATGGAGAATCTTGGAATCGTAGAGTTGGAAGGGACCATGAGGATTCATGTCCAACAGGTAGATCGTGATCTACCAGTAGATCACTGGACATCTGTGGTAGATCACTGGCTGCCCCAACAAAAACTCAACAACTTTGACTTGAACCCCCCAAAAGGGGGTAGATCACTGCAAGTTTTTAACTCTGTGAGTAGATCACAGTCTCTTGGGAGCTGGCCAGCCCTGATCTAGTCCAACCCCCTGCAATGTGGGAATCTTTCACTCCATGTGGGGCCCCAACCCACAACCCTGAGATTAAGAGTCGCGCGTTCCTCCAACCGAAGAGGGCAGGAATCGCCTCTGTTCGTTGTTCCTGGCTCCACTGTCGGGACAATCCAGCAAATAATGCCAGGCTCCAAAATGTGGAGCTGGAGATTGTTCCAGATCTCGCACAGAGGCAGATGTCCCATGCCAGGAGGCAGGTTGGATCTTGCCTACCGCAAGGATCCGTCTTGGCTAGGAAGGCAAATCAAGATTTGTGAGCCTAAATAAAATGTCGGTATCAGGTCAAGGGGCGACATCAGCAAGTGGGGCACAGGTGATAACCTATTGAGGGTGGGTGCCCATGGGTGGAAGCCCAGAGAACCGATGCCTCAAATGGTATTTTATTCCCAGTGACTGTTCTGCACAAACACTGCAATCACAGGTGGGAAATTTATGGGCTGCTCCTGAGCACGGCATAATAATTAAAAAGCTGTCAAGAGCAAAATGTAAATATAAATGACACCATAATCCTACACATTTACATAATCTGACACTTTCTTCAACAGAACTTAGTATGTAGTAAAAAGCGTTCAGGACTGCAGCTTAAAGGTATAATCCTATAAATGTTTATTTAAAAGTAATTCCTACCAAGTTCCATCTCTGCAGTAAATGCAACTTAAATCACATTTGTCCAAATACACTTGCAGCCCATTTCCTAAAAAGAACTGTTTTGAGAACTGACGGCTTTTAATGGCGCCATGCTGTTTTTATTGTATTTATTTGTATGTTTGAAACAAGACTTTTTAATATCTGTATGTAGTTTTAATTCTGCTAATGTTTAATTGTTTTTAATGATTGTTTTTTTCTGTGTTTATAGTGATTCTTGTTTTTATCTGTAAGCTGCCTTGTAATATATAGTAGTAGTAGTAGTAGTAATAATAATAATAATAATAATAATAATAGTAATAAATAATAAACCTGGCAACTGTTACAGATGAAAATAGAACCATAGGGAGCTCAGAAGTCAAAATGCCGACCGAGGTCTTGTTACTGTATTAGCAGCAGATTTCAAAATGTAACATTTTGGGTTTGGGAACTTCTTTCGTCTGGGAACAGGCACAAGACTACAGTGGTGCCTCGCAAGACGGAAAACTCGCTAGACGAAAGAGTTTTCCGTTTTGGAGGTGCTTTGCAAAACGAATCTCCTATGGGCTTGCTTCGCAAGACGACAATGTCTTGCGAGTTCCTGCGGGGTTTCCCCCCCCCCTTTTCTAAGCCGCTAAGCCGCTTATCAGCTGATCCGATCAACAGATAAGCCGCTAAAAGCCGCTAATAGTGCTAATCCGCTAATCCGTCAATGGGCTTGCTTCGCAAGACGAAAAAACCGCTAGACGAAGAGAATCACAGAACGGATTCTTTTCGTCTTGCGAGGCACCACTGTAATCAGGAAGGATACCAGAAACTCTGTGGGACTACAGCCACTTGGATGGTGTCAGCTCTGAAACTGTCAAGATACAAAACAGGTTTGAGTTCAGAGCGAAGTTCGCAGGGCTCAGCAAACTTTTTCAGCTGGTGGCTGGTCCACTGTCCCTCAGACCTTGTGGGGAGGCCAGACTATATTTTGGGAGAAAAAATGAATGAATTCCTATGTCCCGCAAATAACCCAGAGATGCATTTTAAATAAAAGGACACATTCTACTCATGTAAAAACACGCTGATTCCCGGACCATCCGCGGGCCGGATTGAGAAGGCGACTGGGCCGGATCCGGCCCCCGGCCCCTAGTTTGCCTGCCAATGGTTCAGAGTAATTGCACATGCAGAATCAGCACATCTGATCTCCAAACAGCTCCACGCCTGCTTAATTTATTGAAGGATGGGGACAGACCTCTTGATTTTTTCCTCTCTCTCTCTCTCTCTTTTTTTTAAAAAAAAATATATATAGTAAGACTTTTCAACTGTACAACTCAGCATGTAAAATGTGGCAGACTGAAACTTAAGGGCAAAGTCATCATCAGTGAAAACTGCAACAACAAAGCAACCATTTATGGTTTAGATTCCTTATCTCCTCCCACCGACTCCATAAGGAAGGAAGAAATCAGCAATTCCACCTGCTAACTTAGAAACAGAGGCTTCTTTTTTAACTTCACTATCTTCAATGGCATTTGAACTCCATTTGCCTTAATTGCGGTGGAATCACAGTGCCATTGCAATGAAGGAAACAATGTGAATGTCCTTCCCAGGCTGGACCTACAGTATCTCCTTTGTTGCCTCATTGTCCCCTCCGTGTGCAGGAGCGGTTTAAGGTTAGCTTGGTTTTATAAGGTTAGCTCAGCTTTACAGGCCAGCTGCTATATTATCCTGCACAGCAGATAACAAGCGCAGGAGACGCAAAGGAGGGGCTACTCTTTCTTTTAAAGGAGAAGGCAGAGCTTTCGAAGTTCACAATGCACACGCTGCCACGGCTTTCATCAGAAGCAGCCGCATGAAAAATAAATGGCACACTTTTGCCTTTCCGCACACTGCTCCGAGCCGTCAGATGAGCATGCAAACCAAACAAGCCCTGATTCAAGCTGGCCACACCTCCGCTTCTTCTTTTTTAATTTCTTAATAAATGATACAGAACATTGAAATGAAATAAACAAACAAATACTAAAACAAAATTAAAATGAAGGAAATACATGTACACCCTACACTGAAAACATAAACCCTACGTACCCCCGTGACTTTTCTCCACCACGACTCGACTTCCTTTAGCTCAAGTTTAAATACTATCATTGCATTCTTTGGATAATATAATCTCTTGTAGCCATTTCTAATTATTGTTCTCGCTTGTACTTTACATACTTAATCCACGCATATCAACATATTCTTTTTAGAGCGGTGTTTTTCCATATACAGTGGTACCTCTGGTTACGTACTTAATTCATTCCAGAGGTCTGTTCTTAACCTGAAACTGTTCTTAACCTGAAGCACCACTTTAGCTAATGGGGCCTCCCGCTGCCACCGCACCGCCACTGCGCGATTTCTGTTCTCATCCTGAAGCAAAGTTCTTAACCCGAGGTACTATTTCTGGGTTAGCGGAGTCTGTAACCTGAAGTGTCTGTAACCTGAAGCGTCTGTAACCCAAGGTACCAATGTACTCCTCAAAGCAAACCAAACAAACCCTGTCTCAAGATGGCCACGCCTCTTCTTCACACTCAGAGGTACCAACATGAGCAGAAGATTTGTGGGGTATGTGACCCTATTACACGCACATGATGTGTGTGTATAGCACGAGAACACCAGGAAGAGCCAAGGGGCAGAGCCGAAAGCAGCTGCGGCTACAGAGCAGCTTCAATGGCTGGCAGCTCCTCCTCTCCAGTGCTCAACCACCACGACCACCACCTCCTCCTGCCGCAGGGCTGCTTCCTCCCCTCTCCTTCCCCTCCGCGGCAGGAGTAGGGGGAAAGGAAGCCACCAGCCACTGCCGCTGCATCACACATGGCTCTGTGGTCAACCTCATCCTTCCCCTGCAGCCGCCACCGGCCCAGGGCAGCTGGCCCGCTCCTTCCCCTCTGTGGCAGGAGCAAGACGAACCACCGGTCACTGAATCCACTGAATCCCTGCTCAGCTTTGCGCTTGGCCTCCTCTGCCCCCGATTGTTCTCAACATTGGGGGGGGGGATATTTTATAGGGGGGCGAAGGGATCTGGGCCCCTTAGAGTTGGTGCCGATGTTGCCACTGGCACTTGCCTCTCATTCCTCCTCTGGTTGAGGATAGCGCCTCGTTGCTTGAGATGGAAGGATGCTGGAAGCCTTCTGTGTCAGACATCTGGCTAGAGGGCGTTTTGGTTAACTTTCCCGAAATAGAGCTAGCAGTGAAATAAACATCTGTTTTGGTACTTTAACTTTTGTACAGTGGTGCCTCGCAAGACGAAAAGAATCCGTTCTGTGATTCTCTTCGTCTAGCGGTTTTTTCGTCTTGCGAAACAAGCCCATTGGCGGATTAGCGGATTAGCGCTATTAGCGGCTTTTAGCGGCTTATCTGATCGGATCAGCTGATAAGCGGCTTAGCGGCTTAGAAAAAGGGGGGGGGAGGAAAAAACCCAGCAGGAACTCGCAAGACATTGTCGTCTTGCGAAGCAAGCCCATAGGAAATTCGTTTTGCGAAGCACCTCCAAAACGGAAAACTCTTTCGTCTAGAGAGTTTTCCGTCTTGCGAGGCATTCGTCTTGCGGGGCACCACTGTATGTTTTGAAGTTGTTGTTGTTATATTCATACCCCACCCATCTGGCTTGCTTTCCCCAACCACTCAGGGCGGCTTCCAGCAGATTTTAAAAACATAATAAAACGTTAAAAACTTCCCGGTACATCGCTGTCTTCAGATGTCTTATAAAAGTTGTGTAGCTCTTAATCTCCTTGACATCTGATGGGAAGGCATTCCACAAGGAGAGTGCTAATAATAGTAATAATAATTTCTAATAATATTGTATGGTTTTGAATCTTTCTCAGTTTTATGGTAAGCTGCTTTGTTTTCTTGTTTTTTTAAAAAAATCAAGTGGTGTATACGTTTCACGAAATTAAAAAATAAGCCCAATTACCAGACAAGACTTTGAGCCTCAACCAGCAGCATTCATCGGGCTGGTACCCTTGTCTCATTTGCAAACGTGAGCTTGTGGCATGACTGAGAAACATGCAAACAGCCTCTTTTTTTAATGTTGCACTGTCTTTGCCCGAAGCTGACAGCAGCTACCTGCAGACTATCTAGGTGTGAATCATCGGCGTCTGAAGATGGAAGAAGGCACACCTGGATACCTTGCAGCCCTTTCTAACTTATTTGGCACAAACAATGCCTTTCCTTCGGGATGAGTCAAAACCTATAGACCAAGAGCACATGAATTTTACACCGGAGGGCATGGAGAGACTCAAACTAAACACAAATCTTAAAACTCCCAAACCGCTGCAAACGAACCACTGCGGTCAAAAGCATCAGACTGAATACAGCGACTTCAGGCCAGCTTTAGAAACACACAATATTGCAACATCCGAGCCGGTCTATGCTAAGTCATCCAGCTCAATATTGACTGACAGCACCTCTCTGGCAGTGTTAGAAACTCAGGTATCTAAGCTAAGCGCCAAATGGCTCCTTAAACCAAGGTTGCGGTCGCCTTGTTGCCATTTGGGGGCGAGACGGCTCGAAAGTTTTATTTTTCAAACGCTGGACTGACTGTGGTTGGTTCTCACTTGAACCTCTGGCTAGTTCAGATGAAAATCTTGAGCCGGGCATCTTCACCTGGCTGCAAAGCGCACCTGGCACCCGGGGAATTTTGAACACTGGGGCTGCCCAGGGGTGAGAAAATGAGCCTATCTTCCTTGGGTGCTCGGAAGGTTGGCGGATCAAATCCCTGTGTCAACGTCCGGTTCATGGGCGATGAAAATCCCGGCAGCGGACGTCGGGACCGGGGGCAAGATGGCGGGGTGGGAGCAGGAACAGGGTTCCAGAAGCCAGGTTTCAGGAAGCCACGGGTCCAAGGGTCAGGAAGCAAGGAGTCACGAAGTCAGGGGTCCAAGGATCAAGAAGCAGGGAGTCAACAAGCCGAGGTTCAAGGATCAGGAAGCAAGAAGCCTAAGGCAGGAAGCGTGTTGCTGTGGCAAAGAGCTGAAGGGAAATGCTGACCTTATAACCCTTCCCAGCTCTTGCCACCAGGTGCTGTGAGTTACCAGTTGGCCTCACCTGTGTGGCCGTGCCTTGCCTCTTCAGAACAAACTTAGGAAGGCCCCAGTCCTGCAAAGTCCTATTGGTTACAGGGCCTGGCTCCTGCTCGCACACCTGACACCCTGCAACTGAGTAAGCTCCTGTTGCTCTGTCCCAGCTCCTGCCAACCTAGCAGTTCGAAAGCACGCCAGTGCAAGTAGATAAATAAGTACCACTGTGGCAGGAAGGTAAACGGCGTTTCAGTGCGCTCTGGCTTCCGTCACAGTGTCCTGTTGCACCAGAAGTGGTTTAGTCCTGCTGGCCACATGACCTGGAAAGCTGTCTGTGGACAAACGCAGGCTCCCTTGGACTGAAAGAGAGATGAACCCCATAGTTGCCTCTGAAACCGTCCAAGTGTCCTTTACCTTTACACTCCCATTAACAGCACACATAGAGGCTGCGATTTTAAAAGCAACAGGAGATATAAAGCCACACTTGACATGGAGCATAACATGCAATTTCTTTTACCTTCTGGTTTTTAATTTATGCAATTATCATCGTTAGGCATAATGTGCAGTTTGTTTCCCATGTGTCACTAGCTGCAGGTGCAGCTTTCCACCCCACGCTCCGCTGTTGTCGCACATCCCATTCCAATGCCACAAAAGTATCTTGAGTCACTTATTCTGCAGCCAACTTCCAACCACTTCCTTCATCAATAAAGGCGGAGAGGGCGGGGGATCAATTACCTGTTTGTGACATTTTTAGATGCCTTCCCAAGGGTACGGTGCTTAAGGCAACGTTTTTTTAAAAAAAGGATTTTAAAGAGTCAACATGTAAAACGCACACGCTCTTCGCTAATTTAACAGTAAGGCGTTTCAATCTACAGTTGGCATCCGTCTGGCTTAAGAGACAGTGGAGTGAGTCTCTGGGGGGTGAAGCCAAACCGCCGGGGAATCGCAGCACCAGCTGTGGTTGCAAAGATCAGGAACTTGTAAAGGGCTGGCTCCTGTATTGTTTTTGCTGCATCAGTAGCACTGAAGTGACCCCTCTGGGCAGTGTGTATGGAGCTCCTGGGGCGTCCAGACAACAAGAGCCCACACTCTTGGCCTCGCTGGTGCGGTCCAAAGGAAAGCAGAGCAATATGTTTGGCACCAGCTTGGCTGCTGCTGCAAGTTGGCGTACAAGGCGCCATCTTAGGGACTCCCACTTTGTGTAGGGCTTACTAGTTAACCTTTTCTTCTCTAGAATATGCCCCTCGTAAGGTAGCGGTTGCAGATATTTCCTCAGGATTTACTCCTGAAGCCTCATAAATCGGGATAGCTGCAAGGGTCAGGGTCGGAGTTTTCCACCTCCCAGATGGGCTACTTTTCCAGGTGGATGAGCCCCATCTGCATCAATAATAAGAATAATTTATTATTTATACCCCACCCATCTGGTTGGGCCCCCCCCCCCAGCCACTCTGGGCGGCCTCCAACAGACCTTGAAAGCTTCCCTAAACAGGGCTGCCTTCAGATGTCTTCTAAAAGTCTGGTAGTTATTTTTCTCTTTGACATCTGGTGGGAGGGTGTTCCACAGGGCGGGTACCACCACCGAGAAGGCCCTCTGTCTGGTTCCCTGTAACTTGGCTTCTCTCAGAGAGGGAACTGCCAGAAGGCCCTCGGTGCTGGACCTCAGTGTCCGGGCACAACGATGGGGGTGGAGACACTCCTTCAGGTATACTGGACCGAGGCTGTTTAGGGCTTTAAAGGTCAGCACCAACAGTGAATTGTGCTTGAAATTATTGAACTTGGAAGGTTGGAACGACATCCCTGACGGATAAAAGGTTCCGATTCCTCTACCACCTTGCTACATAGCCATAAAGGGGGATTGATGTATGAGGACTGGGCAATACAATCTACTGGGAAGTCTGTGTTTGGATGTCATATTGCTTTATATTAAATAGCGGTGGCTAAAAACGTTGTCAATTTCTAACAGCAATAACTCTTTTACATTCCATGTTATATAAAATAGAACTGACCATTCTGTGTAATAAAAAAAAAAAATGGGAACAAAATTATGGAGTTCTTGTCTCCATTCTAATGCCCCAGACCTAATTTAATAAGTTATCGGACAGTTTTAGGTTTTAAGGCTTTTTAAGAATGTTGTCTCTCGGGACGTAAGGATGTGCCTTACACCAAGTCAAACTGTTTGCCCATCTATTTATTTGAAGTAATTTATATTCCACGCTTCCACAGAGCGCCGCACAATAAAAACAACAACAACAACAACAAACAGCAGGTCAGCACAGCTATCCAAATATCTATTTGGCCAATTAAAAAGAAGTTTTAATCACCCTCCTAAGAAGAAGCAGAACGAACCAGCAAATGAACCTGGGACTTTTTTCATGCAGTGCTTGGGCTCTGCAACTAATCTAAAAGTCCCTATTGGTTTTGGTCAGCCACGATCCTATTAGCCAAATCAATGCAAACCTTCTTCCTTGTATGAACAGCTGACCCACTCAAGTAGCTACTAGCCTGGACACATAGCAAAGCGTGTTCTCCTTCATGGAGAGCACGTGTTGCGGTGGGGGCCGCCAGGACACTCCAAAGTTGTGGGGCGGGCTAATTAATCGTTGGCCACTGATGCGATTGGGCTTCCCTTGTCATTGGGAAGAGGTTAATGTTGCCATTTGTTGATTGACAGCCAGAAATGCTAAAACTCCTTGCACGAGGCTAGGGCTTCCTCTTTTCGCCCCGTGCATCGGATTGCCCGTCCCCCCCTCCCTAGAATTAGGGTTGTTCGCTTTGACCTTGCTATGCCTGTCATGGGGTCGTCTGCTCTTGGGGCAGGGGCCCGGTAGGAATTTTGTCCATCTGGCTGGCTGGCTGGGGCCATTTGGTTTTTGCCTACTGCGTAGCAAATCTTCACAACTTGTAAGGTTGCGGTTAGGCATTGGTTTATGGTTTGGTTGGTTGAGGGGCATGGATTGGCTGTGCCTGCCCCTCTAATACTGCTGCTGCGAGGGATTCCGTTAAAGGAATCGGGGGCTAACTATTGCTTGTCCACCCTGTCAAGGGGGCTCGGGCCACTGCAAGAGCTCCTGGCTGCATTTGGGGTGGGCTGAGGGCAGGTTCCCTGCTCCGTCGCTACCCCCAAGTGTATTCCCCTTTTCTGACTTTCGCAGGCGTGCGGAATGTCAGACTGTCCCCCACGGTGGGGGTAGCTAATCGCAACCAATGCCAAAGCAACCACTCACACGTTTGTATTTTAATAAAGTTGTGGCCAAAATTATGCCAAAAACCTTAAACAAAAATATTGGTGTGATGTGTGAGTTATTGGGGTGGCCCTGGGGACCTCGACACGCAAGAGTTTATTTTTGTTCTGATCTTTCATCCTCTGGGAACAACATGCTAGGAAACTCTGATAATCTAATAAGGCGCCTAGTTGGGAGCCTGTATTCTCTCAGGGATATATATCTGGCATGCTCATACAATATCATCATAACTAAATTATTATGATTTTTTTCCCTCTCCTCCTCTTCCCCCAATACCTTCCCCGCTGGAAATTTTTAAGAAAACAGACTGCCGTCCAGATGCTGTTAATTGGTGCAAACAGCAGAGCATCTAGAATCCCACACAGATGTCTAGCCCTCCTCCAGTTATGTTGCGATAAGCTCCGTTGAGTGCTAATTTTATTGGCGTCCAAGATGACCACTTTGCAGATACGGCAACGGGGGACCAGCTGCCTAGCGACAAGCGATTTACAACGTGCTCAAACAGATGGCAGGAAAATGCGAGGGCAGCGAGACACACGGCAACACACACCTGTGCAAAAGCATTTGGGATCTTGTCCAATTCCACACCTTCCCCCCAAAGGGGGTATCTGATTCTTCCAGGTTTCTAAAGCTATATTTAAGATGCATTTTTTTAAAATGCAGACTTGTTTTACTATATTTTTCCATTTATAAGACGAGGGTTTTTTTTTACAAAAAAAAAATGGTTTAAAATTGGGGCTTGTCTTATACATGGGTAGTGCTAAGGGATGTTTTCTTAATTTTGGAGTCCCTAAAAATAGGAAGCATCTTATACATGGGGACATCTTATACATGGAAAAATACGGTACATCTCAAAGCTTTATTAATAATAAATATCTGAAAGATCTTCCTTATTACAGTTGTACCTTGGATCCTGAACGCCTTGCAAGTGGAACGTTTTGGCTCCCGAACGCCACAAACCCGGAAATGACTGTTCCGGTTTGTGAACTATTTTTGGAAGCCAAACATCCGATGAGGTTTCCGATTGGCTGCAGGAGCTTCCTGCAGCCAATCAGAAGCCACACTTTGGTTTCCAAACGTTTTGGAAGTTGAACAGACTTCCGGAACGGATTCCGTTCAGCTTCCAAGATACGACTGTACTTAAATCATGAACAGCCACTTCCCAACACTTCAGCATGACCGAGAAACGACTCAATTAACAACTCAGCACCACTTTGCAAAGTTTAGCGTTACGATAATGGGGAACAAAATCTGACAACAATCCCTGACACTTGGTAGCCCATTCTTGCCTCCATCAATGGACTTCCATAAACAGACTACACACAGACCAAGGGGCATGTATACTTGCAGGGCCACCCCAAGACTTTTTGCTGCCTGAAGCAGAATAGCAAACGTCTCCCCTTTTCCCCATGAGTCAAGGTGAGGAATATTCAAGACTAGTCAAGACCTGACACACCAAATCTCACAAGCCACCTCTTTGTGACGGAAAAAAATAATGCTATAATAAATCAATAGGTTTTCTGCACTTCTGTGATGCCCAGAAACCAGCTACTGTATTTCATTCTTCCAAATGGTAAGGCCATGCTCCCAAGGGCTCCCCCCAGGGGATGGCAAAGTTGGACATTTGCCATGGCCCCCCAACCTGCAGAGGACTCCTTGCCCCAAAAGTGCTTCCATTGCCACTTTGAACCGAATATCAAAGAACCACAGACCCCCTCCCCCCCAAAAATCTGGAGACAGCGTTGCCGATATTGAGCAAGGCACAGACATCTTTATGCACCAGGTGGACAATGAGCTGGTTGGGAGCAACCGTTTTTCGATTACGGCCTGTATTATAAACTCCAGATAAGGTCACAAGCATTATTCTGACCTCTGTTAGGTGAGCAACCTCCCTGAAACTATTCAGCCATTAAAATCGTGGTGTGTTTTTTTTAACGATCTGACCCATTTGGCTCTCTTTTAATGCCCGGGACGATGTGATGTGGCCCAGCAGCGACATACTTAAGTAATCCTGTTTCACCATATGGCCCTAGTCATGTGTAATGACCCAAGTCAGCTGGCCGCTTAATTTGCCCTAGTTATCTTTCTGAGCCAACAGACAACAAGATGCTCTGCAAATAGGCGCTGTGGGATTTAACAAGGGAGACTATCTTCCCGTAACTGTTGGCGTTACTCAACTTGCAGCATAACACACATTCATGGGAATGAATAAATGTCAAACATGAGCAGATGGGATGTACAAAAGACGCTTCATAGTCTTATTACTGTGATTATTATTTCAGGAAACATAATTTACAAGAGATGCTATATCAAAACACAAAAGGGCAGAGTGCTCTTGGTTGGCCACTGTGAGAAGAGGATACAGGAATGGATGGACCACTGGCGTCATCCAGAAGGTTCTCCACATGTTCTGAAGAGTTCTCCCATGGCTCAGATACAGAGGAATCTGTAGTAATTTTCCTCCCCATATTTGCTATAATGCTATTGTCTTTTCCACTAGGATTATATGCCAATGTTCCTAAACTACTTCTATTCTGATGGCTTCTCTTTATTTTTCCAGTTCATTTGTCGCAACGATTTGAGCCAGCATTGGCAAACCGCTCATTAGTTTTCTGCACATTTTCCCCCAGCAGGTCCCTTGGAATTATTTAACAGTCAGACTTGTAGGTTAAACAAAAAATCAATCCCGATTACCTATTTGATCATTACAGGAAAACACTTTGCACTGCTGTCTTATATGCATAAAGTCTGTATTCTCTGCCTGATGTTGCCTGTTCATGCCTACTGCGTTAGCATTTTTTAAATAACCCCCCCCCCCAAACTCTGGGATGCAATAACACTGTAGTGAGAAATTATTAAAATATCCTTTAAAAGCTACATCAGACGAGTAAGTCATATTCATTTTATGAATGTGATTCTGTGAAATTATTCATTCACAAGTCTTTTTATATTTGTCCTTGCAGGGCAATACAATATAAAAATGAAAGATGTTTGCATGAATTGGTAAGAGTCTCAGCTGTAGGAAATATAATAATAAACACAGAGACACATGTTACTAATTTTAAGACAAGAAATTCAATTTCAAGTGGCATAAATGGCCCAAGCAACGATTCTAGAAGATATTCTTCCATATCTAGTAGCGGTTTCAAGTTTCGTACACCGAACTTTTAAACACAGGAAAAAAATCATAAAAACAATTAAACATTAACAGAATTAAAACTACACACATATATTAAAAAGTCTTGTTTCAAACATACAAATAATTACAATAAAAACAGCACAGCGGCATTAAAAGCCGTCAGTTCTCAAAACAGTTGATCCACAGGTCTTTTTAGGAAATGGGCTGCAAGTGTATTTGGGCAAATGTGATTTAGGTTGCATTAACTGCGGAGATCGAACTCAGTAGGAATTACTTTTAAATAAACATTTACAGTGGTACCTCTGGTTACGTACTGAATTCGTTCTGGAGGTCCGTTCTTAACCTGAAACTGTTCTTAACCTGAAGCACCACTTTAGCTAATGGGGCCTCCCGCTGCTGCCGCGCCACCGGAGAACGATTTCTGTTCTCATCCTGAAGCAAAGTTCTTAACCCGAGGTACTATTTCTGGGTTAGAGGAGTCTGTAACCTGAAGCGTATGTAACTCGAGATACCACTGTATAGGATTATACCTTTAAGCTGCAGTCCTGAACGCTTTTTACTACATACTAAGTTCTGTTGAAGAAAGTGTCAGATTATGTAAATGTGTAGGATTATAGTGTCATTTATATTTACATTTTGCTCTTGACAGCTTTTTAATTATTATGCCGTGCTCAGGAGCAGCCCATAAATTTCCCACCTGTGATTGCAGTGTTTGTGCAGAACAGTCACTGGGAATAAAATACCATTTGAGGAATCGGTTCTCTGGGCTTCCACCCATGGGCACCCACCCTCAATAGGTTATCACCTGTGCTGCTGATGTCACCCCTTGACCCAATACCAACATTTTATTTAGGCCCACAAATCTTGATTTGCCTTCCTAGCCAAGACGGATCCTTGCGGTAGGCAAGATCCAACCTGCCTCCTGGCACGGGACATCTGCCTCTGCCCGAGATCTGGGACAATCTCCAGTCCCACATTTTGGAGTCTGGAATTATTTGCTGGATTGTCCCAACAGTGGAGCCAGGAACAACGAACAGAGGCGATTCCTGCCCTCTTCAGTTGGAGGAACGAACAACTCATAATCTCAGGGGAACCATTTTTTTAGGAGAACCATAGTGGGGGGGGCAGTGATCTACCAATGATCTACCACTGATGTCCAGTACTAGTGGATCACAATCTACCTGTTGGACATGCCGGGACTAGATGAATCCTTGTGGTTCCTTCCAACTCTACAAGTCCAAGATTCTCCACAGAGCTGTTTGGAGGTCAGATGTGCTGATTCTGTGTGTGCAATCACTCTGAACCATGGGTAGGCAAACTAAGGCCCGGGGGCTGGATCCAGCCCAATCGCCTTCTCAATCCGGCCCTCAGACAGTCCGGGAATCAGTGTGTTTTTACATGAGTAGAATGTGTCCTTTTATTTAAAATGCATCTCTGGGTTATTTGTGGGGCATAGGAATTCATTCATTATTATTTTTTTCAAAATACAGTGGTACCTCGGGTTAAATACTTAATTCGTTCCAGAGGTCCGTTCTTAACCTGAATCTGTTCTTAACCTGAAGCACCACTTTAGCTAATGGGGCCTCCCGCTGTTGCCGCACTGCTGTTGCGCAATTTCTATTCTCATCCTGAAGCAAAGTTCTTAACCTGAAGCACTATTTCTGGGTTAGCGGAGTCTATAACCTGAAGCGTATGTAACCTGAAGCGTATCTAACCCAAGGTACCACTGTACAGTCTGGCCCCGCACAAGGTCTGAGGGACAGTGGACCAGCCCCCTGCTGAAAAAGTTTGCTGACCCCTGGTCTATACGATTCTCACACGTATATGCATGGGGGAGGCAAGCGAAGGAAAGTTTTCAGAGACTATAATTTAACAGGAACTTGCAAAGCATGTGCAGAGTCATAGTAATCTGGTGATTTAGTATTGTTTCTTGACACAGAACATATACTTTGCATGCAGAATATTCCAGGTTCAATTCCTGGCATTTTTGCCTAAAGCAATCAGGTAGGAGGACCATGGAACATCCTCCATAAAACTCATAGCCTCTGTGCATCAGAGAAGATTATGGATTATGACAATTTTCAAAAATTCCTTCTTCCTTCTTATATACAGTGGTACCTCGGGTTAAGTACTTAATTCGTTCCGGAGGTCCATTCTTAACCTGAAACTGTTCTTAACCTGAAGTACCACTTTAGCTAATGGGGCCTCCCGCTGCCACTGCACCGCCGGAGCACGATTTCTGTTCCTATCCTGAAGCAAAGATCTTAACCCTAGGTACTATTTCTGGGTTAGCGGAGTCTGTAACCTGAAGCATCTCTAACCTGAAGCATCTGTAACCCGAGTTACCACTGTATATATATAAAAAGCACAGCACAAATAATTCAAACGCTGGCTCCTTTAGTCATAACTCTGGATAGAAAAACACTCTCACTTAAACAACAGTAATTATCCTCGTCACAAATGCCGGAGGCGATGCCGCACAAATTAAGAGCGCTGTCTGGGTTATTCTGTCTAGTATACGTCTTCCTTATATACTAATGCTTAGTGTGCTCTTAATCACCCGACCCTTATAGCTGTGCACAGTCATCATGAAACAGAAGAAGTCATTATGTCACTCTTGGGTTGCGTCCAACCTGCGCATGTGCTTGCAATGGAGGGAATTAAAATACCTGTAAGTGAGAATCTGAGGAATGGAAAAGGGGCTTTTCAGCACCGTTTGCAAGTCCAGTGGTGTCCAAACTTTTTTCAAAGAGGGTCAGATTTGATGAAGTGCCGTGAGGGCTGCCCAAGGGCCAACCAAAGTTGTTGACCTTTTTAGTAGGATTGAAGTTGTTGGGGTTTTTTTTAGATTGAAGTTGTTGAGGTTTTTTTTAAGATTTAAGTTGTTGAGGGTTTTTAGGATTTTACCCCAGAAAATAAACTGCCACAGGGGCCGGATTAAACCAACCAGCGAGCCAAATTAGGCCCCCGAAATGGACTCTGGACATGCCTGCAGTAGCCCAACTGAGAAAGCTGGCTCCCCATAGTTAAATGCTCCACTGGGCCAAATTTAGAAACCGCACTTGCACAGCTCTCGTCCATCTGTTTTGAGGAGACACAGACTTAGCATGAATCTGTATAAATCCCTTTAATATTGATTTGTTTCCTGCTCTAAACGCTCCTAAGGACAAAAATGAACTCCCTTCTGCTTGGGAAGGAAGACATTTGGTGAATCGGTGCATCTAATCCCATTTCCCACCAGTGGGTGAGCTGGTTGAATTTACACAGCGTATTGTGCCCGACGGCTGCAGGCTGTGGAACGAAAGGTTTTAAAACAGTAAATTGATGACAACACCGGTATAACAAAAATGAAATCATGGTATTATTGAGTTGGAAGGGACCCCAACGGTCATCGAGTCTGAACCCCTGGCATCCAGAATATCTGAAGCATCCAGAATAGATGACCATCCAACCTCTGCTTAAAAACCTCCAAGGAAGGAAGGTCCACAACCTCCCGAGGGAGACTGTTCCACTGTCGAACACCTCTTCCATATGTTTAGTCAGAATCTCCTTTCTTGTAACTTGAAGCCATGGGTTCGAGTCCTACCCTCCAGAGCAGAAGAAAACAAGCTTGTTCCCTCTTCCATGCGACAGCCCTTGAGATATCTGAAGATGCTTTCCTATCTCCTCTCAGTCTCCTCTTTTCCAGGGTAAACATATCCAGCTCCTTCGACCGTTCCTCATAAGGCTCGGTTGCCAGACCCTTGATCATCTAGGTTGCCCTCCTCGGCACACCTTCCAGCTTGTCAACATCCTTCTTAAATTATGCTGCCCAGAACTGGACACAGTATTCCAGGTGTGGCCTGACCGAGGCAGAATAGAGTGGTTCTATGACTTCCCTTGATGTGAAAATCGTCATGATGGACACAGGGTGACCGTTGCTTCTGACGTTACATTTCTCTGCAGATACTTTGAAAACATGTATGGAGAAATGGGGAGAAAATGGCCAAAGATGCATGTGGAAGGAATGCAATGGACAACTTGCACGTTGTTCCAAGGACTCTTTGTCGCTTGCACATTTCAAGCTAGGGCCCAGCCCTTTCGAAATTAGAGCATATTCCAAAATTAAACTCAAGGGAGCTGCAGAAAAAGTGAGCCATTCATGTTCCTTTTTTATCACATCTCCTCTTGCCTAAATTCATGATTAAGTGGATGTTAGCACAGACTGAGGAATCACAGACTGTACTTTAGTATGGGTCCAGGCACCCCCAAACTCGGCCCTCCAGATGTTTTGGAACTACAATTCCCATCATCCCTGACCACTTATCCTGTTAGCTAGGGATGATGGGAGTTGTAGTCCTAAAACATCTGGAGGGCTGAGTTTGGGGGTGCCTGCTATAGTCCCTTGTTTCAACACCCTTGTTTCTTCAAACTCCAGTTCTGAAGATTATACTTCCATAAAGCTGGATTACGGACTCTCAGCACACTCCCCAAACTAGAATTCCCAAGCTTCTTTAGGGAAAGCCAGGACACTTGAGCTGATATTAAACTGCTGTTTCTATCTTATTTCTATCTTTATTTTTTCTCTCTTTCTACCTTCATCAAGGTGCTCAAAATAACATGGTTATCCCCCCCCCCATCAACCCATCGCCCAATGTTATCCTCACAACAAAAATCGTGAGGTGGGTTAGGCTGAGAAAGTATAAATAGCACACTGAGAGCCAGTGTGGTGTAGTGGTTAAGAGCGGTAGACTCGTAATCTGGGGAACCGGGTTCGCGTCTCCGCTCCTCCACATGCAGCTGCTGGGTGACCTTGGGCTAGTCACACTTCTCTGAAGTCTCTCAGCCCCACTCACCTCACAGTGCTTGTTGCAGGGGAGGAAGGGAAAGGAGATTGTTAGCCGCTTTGAGACTCCTTCGGGTAGTGATAAAGCGGGATATCAAATCCAAACTCTTCTTCTTCTTCAATATTGCCCCCTGAGCTTCATGGCTGAGTAAAGGTTCTACTTGGAAGTAAAATTCACCAGCCCCAGTTCAAAGTGAATACACATCACTCCATAAGCATAACCTACTAAGGATCTACAGTAAGCCACTTTTGAGTTCCCAACTCCCATTAGCCCCAGAAAGCATGGCCAACGGTCAGAGATTATGGGTGCTATAGTACATGGGTAGGCAAACTAAGGCCCGCGGGCCAGATCTGGCCCAATCGCCTTCTCAATCTGGCCTGTGGATGGTCTGGGTATCAGCGTGTTTTTACATGAGTAGAATGTGCCCTTTTATTTAAAATGCATCTCTGGGTTATTTCTGGGGCATAGGAATTTGTTCATTTCTCCCAAAAAAATCTAGTCCGGCCCCCCACAAGGTCTGAGGGACAGTGGACCGGCCTCCTGCTGAAAAAGTCTGCTGGCCCCCGCTGTAGTGTAACAACTTCTGGAGGGACACAAGTTCCTCATCCATGCTTCAGCCAGACCTATAGGTAAAAAAGGTAAAGGTAAAGGGACCCCTGACCATTAGATCCAGTTGTGACCGACTCTGCGGTTGCGGCGCTCATCTCGCTTTATTGGCCGAGGGAGCCGGCATACAGCTTCTGGGTCATGTGGCCAGCATGACTAAGCCGCTTCTGGCGAACCAGAGCAGCGCACGGAAACACCGTTTACCTTCCCGCCAGAGCGGTACCTATTTATCTACTTGCACTTTGATGTGCTTTCGAACTGCTAGGTTGGCAGGAGCAGGGACCGAGCAACGGGAGCTCACCCCGTCGCAGGGATTAGAACCGCCAACCTTCTGATTGGCAAGTCCTAGGCTCTGTGGTTTAACCCACAGCGCCACCCGCATCCCTAGACCTATAGGACCTTATGTTAAATCCTGGTTAACTGAGTCTCACTTGAGATTAATGCACAAGCAAATATAAGCAGAGAAAAGACCAGCCCAGGCAGGGATTTAAATTATGCCCTCCAAGTTTTATTAAATTATACCCATCCTAATTCCTTTTTGAAGAGTTGCTAAGTTGCCACCACTTAGGCAGCTGGGGCAATGCAGTAGGAAACGAAGCAGTTTTCGCTTTTTGACCAGTAACAGAAACCTGAAAAGTTAAGTCTACAACAGAGATAATTCACAGTCAAATGGGCTCCCTTAGTGGCTTCTCTGTGATACAACAATAACCTAAGTGCATGTAGGAAAAACAGAACAGCCTCTTACAACTCAAGTGCCAAAGACAAGAAAATAGGAAGTTATTAACTGGCTGGGGACCAAACATTGTTTTAAAAATAAAATAGGAAATTGAGACCTCAGTACCTGAAGGAATAGCTGTTACCACCTCAGTCTGCACCATGTCAAGAAATAAAAAATGGAGGTATTTTCCCATGAGCTATCCAAGGGCATTTAAGGTAACCAAAGAAAAACCCTTTGCAGTAGTGATCTTTTGCCAATCCCGCTCATCAAAGGTCCATCTTGCCACCATTTTGCTTTCTCTTTGGTACCAGGAAAACAGTTCCTTGTTCTCCCAGTCTTCTGGGTTTTATTCTAACCTGTTGTCTTACTGACCACTTTAATGGGATTTAAAGATTAATTTTATTGTTATTTTAGTGTTCTCATCAACTGGGAACAGTTTGCCTGAATAACAGCATTATAAAAGTATAAACTAAACAATGAATAAACAAATAAGGACCTTTTAAGGATGTAGACATATGAGATGGGAAATCTCTTCAGATTTCAGGAAAGAACTAATGTTGAACTCTTGTTTATTTTCTAATTCTAAGAAGGTACTGGAAATTAATTTAAAATATTATAAACAGAAAGAAGAGAAAAAGACAATGTGCACTCTCTCTCTCTCCCCTCTCATATGGTCCACTTGAAACTTGGCTAAGTTTTCTGTAAGAAGGTAGTAAAAAACAAAACAAAACAAAACCTCACATTTTAATTAAAACTCATTGAACGAAACTGAAAGCAACCTAATCATGTTCCTCAAAGGCATTTGGAATCTTGATGGGGGGAAAATTCATATCATGATTAATACTAATGTCTCATGTTGAATGAATTCAGGATGGCAGATTTTTATAGGTGTTCCGAAATATATTTAAAGAGACTCCAGGAAGATAAGGTAGTTACAGCCATTGGTTCATCATGGGCTTCACTACTGGTGGGAACAGCTTAAGCGTTTGTCTGGTGCTGGTGCTCTCCGGCAAACTCGCGGAATCCAGCCCCCTTTCCAAATGCCCTGTGCTCCACACCCGGTGGAACCAAATGATCCAGACCAACTTGAACCATCTCTGCAGGACGGCCGGACAATTCCCTCTGCAATGCATATCTGAGACAATGGACTTCAGGTTCCCTCTGAAAGCTCTCAACGCTCTGGAGAGCGACGGCGCCGTCATCATCGTCCGCGAGGTTCTCCAGCAGAGCCTCAACGTTCTCGGCAAAGACCATCCTTGCGGTGCCTGGAACGCGACGTGTCTCGAGTCCTTGCAGAGCGACCTGTACCAGCAAACCAAACAGCTGGAGGCGTGCGCAAAAGACACGCAGGGAGGAAAACTGGCAAACTCTGCCAATGGGGCACCATCTCCTTCGCCCATAAAAGTCAAGCGATACTTTCAAAGAATGAACAGTTTCCTAGCCGCCAACCAGCAGAGTCGCTGCGCCTGGGAGCTGGTCCACCTAGAACTGAAAGGCTGCTTTCTGTTCATAACCCAGCTTCTCAACAAGCTAAAGGAGTAAGGTAATAATATTATTTAAGTAATATTTTCATATAGCTTGGCGTAAGAGCTTGGGGGAGTGCTCTTAGGCTAAGGTTAGGGGAACTCTGTATTTATTTATTTTTTAGTTAAGAATATTCTCATACGATGCTAAACACAGGGAACTCTGTCGGAGAAGTCCCACTGAAATGAACAGAACTGGTCAACAGGAATGAATTGGAATCCCATTAAGTTGGAAGGATCTTATAGGTAACCTATAACAGAAGTTCCTGGTAACCTATATCGATGTATTAACACCCCAAAACATCAAATATGCTCTTTGGAAACTAGCCAGGAGTGGTTGTAGCATCCGTCTAAAAAAACAGCTAAAGAAGTCTCATTTACAGCAATTTTAATTAAAAGGAAGTGAATTGATGACTGCATAGTATACCAGATATTGCAGTGTGAAGATGAAAGAAAATCTAGTATTAATCTACAGGTGGGCATAAGGAATTAAAAACTTAGCAACATATAATTAAAGTCACATCCAGTATCCTGAATGTGTATGGTTCCCTTCTTTCACTTAAATCTTCGTATTTACTTATGTGTTGGGTACATTTCAACATGAAAGGTCGCGGCTAGTGTAGAAAGAACAAATACTTTTTGGGTTTAAATCAGCTTTAAAAAAAATTAAGACAGATTTTGTTTTCTAAAAATATATTACAGTGTCTATTTTAAAATAAGGAGTCTTAAGTGAAATTCTGAATGTAGAACAAATGTGCTGAAGCCTACAATTACAAAAGACTGAATCATTACTGTCTATCAAACACCACATTGTGAATTATTGTTATTATTAAAAAGTAAGTTAGTGAAGGAAGGGGAGAGGCAGCAAATTCAGGTTCCAATATCAGCAGTGCCATCTAAACAGGGTAGGTGAACCTCCTTGCCTTTAAGTACACAACACACACACACACAAGCCAGTAGTCCTTGTTTTCCTGGGTGATGGATGGAGCGAGAATGTGCTTTCCTCCAACTCAGGGCAACTGGGAGTAAATAAGGAGTAAACGGATGCTCTGAAAGATTCATAGAAAACATGGGATCTAACCCACACCGTCTACATCCGTGGTTCCCAACGTGGGGCACACACACCACAGGGGAGTAATTTGATTTTTAAGGGGGGCAATTTGAGAATGAATAATAATTAATTAATTAATAATTAACAGTCAATGGCCTTTTAGGCTTCTTCCATGTGAAGAGGAGTTCACTTTTTGAATAAGAAGAATTATATGTCACGGGGGTGGGGAGGTGAGGATTTTAGAGATGCTTAGGTGGGGCATGGCCAAAAAATGGTTAGGAACCACTGGTCTACCTGATCTGAACATGATCCCTCAGACACAAGCTGGGGAGTTTTGCTTCAAATGGAGGCGAAAGAGAAATCTTTTCCCATTCTCTCCCGATATCCCTTAGTTTCTTATATCCCCACCACATATGTAGGAAGGTCCCCTCTGCTTCTTGGCATTTCCAACACATTTTAGATCCCTTTTTAATACATTTTAACCAATTCACTCAGGGTGTGGTACTATTGTTTTACCTATTTTTTCCATTATTTGATTGATTGATTGAACTTATATACCATCCTATACCCGGACGTCTCAGGGCGGTTCACAGCAAAGATCAAAATAAAAACCACAATATATATATAATCAAAATAAAAACAACCACCCAATAACACACATCCCCAGAGCCACATTTTAAAAGGCAATGGTGACTTTCTCTTCGTTCTGGACGTTTCTGAACACCTGCAGCCAAATCCTGTGCATTTTGCTGGGAGTAAATCTAACCATGTTTGGAGAGGGGTCTTTCTTCCCAGACAAAGCAGCCCAGGATTGGAAGTTTAGCCTTAGAATCTTAGAATTGTAGAGCTGGACTGGACGCAACAAAACAACACCACCACAAACTGGCTTATAAGTATAAAATCAAATTTACTAGAATAATAGCTAGAATAGAGATAGACTTGTAACCATTCAAGCAACAAACTTACTAAGGTGCCATGTGTAAAACAAAGCCTGGAGATGCTGTAAACATGGAGTGGATAAATGTACAGCGGTACCTCGGGTTAAGTACTTAATTCGTTCCGGAGGTGCGTTCTTAACCTGAAACTGTTCTTAACCTGAAGCACCACTTTACCTAATGGGGCCTCCTGCTGCTGCCGTGCTGCCAGAGCACAATTTCTGTTCTCATCCTGGAGCAAAGTTCTTAACCCAAGGTAATATTTCTGGGTTAGCGGAGTTAGTAACCTGAAGCGTATGTAACCTGAAGCGTATGTAACCCAAGGTACCACTGTACAACTGTATCTTAACAAGTTACATGTGCAATCAATAAATGTTATACAGACTGGATAAATGGGCCATTCAACAAGCAGCGTAAGTCCAATCACGGAACGGTAACCCTGTGTCGCCACAATGGCAAGGGTAGCACACTGGAGAATATGAAAAAGTTTCTCAAAGCTGTTTTTCAAAGATTGAACTGGATGAGATGTTCTTCAATGGGTCAAGGTGCCATAGGAAGGCACTGGACATAGTAAAAGATCCATCGCATCCTGGTCACTGTCTCTTCGAGCTCTTGCCGTCGGGACGGAGATACAGGTCGATGAAGACAAGAACGAGCCGTCTTAAGAACAGCTTCTTCTCCAGAGCGATCTTGGCCCTGAATGGGAAGCCCGGACTTTGAAAGTCATCTAATCTCCCTTGCTATATTATATTGTATTGTTTAATTAGTGTTTTTATGGAGCAGTCAAGTAATTTCGTTGTCCCCGAAGGGGGCAATGACAATAAAGATATTATTATTATTATTATTATTATTATTATTATTATTATTATTATTACTACTACTACTACTACTACTACTATTATTATTATTATTGAGTTGGAAACACGAAGCCGTAGGCATGGATCAATCACAGGAAGGCAAATCAAAGCCATCACCCTGGTGAGAATAACGCAAGTGGGCAAAAGGAGACCTGTTGTCTAGATTACAGGTTTTGCTACACACTTGTTAAGATACAGCTGTACATTTATCCACTCCATGTTTACAGTATCTCCAGGCTTTGTTTAGCTCATGGCACCTCAGTATGTTTGTTGCTTGAATGGTTACAAGTCTATCTCTATTCTAGCTGTTATTCTAGTAAATTTGGTTTTATACTTATAAGCCAGTTTGTGGTGTTGTTTTGTTGCATTATTATTACTGTCACCACATTTGATACTTTGTGTATATACTTTGCAGAGTTGGAGTGGATGACCAGGGTCATCTAGTTCATGTGTAGGCAAACTAAGGTCCGGGAGCTGGATCCGTCCCAATCGCCTTCTCAATCCGGCCCAGGAATCAGCGTGTTTTTACATGAGTAGAATGTGTGCTTTTGTTTAAATTGCATCTCTGGGTTATTTGTGGGGCATAGGAATTCGTCATTCCCCCCCCCAAAAAAAAATAGTTCAGCACCCCAACAAGGTCTGAGAGACAGTGGAAACATGCTGATTCCCGGACCGTCCGCGGGCCGGATTAAGAAGGTGATTGGGCCGCATCCGGCCCCCGGGCCTTAGGTTGCCTACCCCTGATCTGGTTCAAACCTCTGCAATGCAGGACTCTTTTGCCCATTGTGGGGCTCCAACCATCAAATGGAAGTTGCTTCCTTGCATGTGAACAGGGGGTCGTCACAAACAAATCTGCCTCTTTTTCCTAAGCAGGCTTAATTCTGCTCTGCAAAAGGCATGTCGGTTGCAAGAGCAAAGGTTTAACGATTAAGCTCCTTGGTTATACTAAAGGCTGTATTTAGTTGCAAACCATTATGCGAAAGCAATCAGTTGGCATGCGTGCTTATCCAGCAAATACAGGAATTGCAAAATGGGAAACTAAAGGCTAAATCATGTCTTTTCCCTTGGGATCTTTCAAATCACATTTTTAAAAATAAACGATTCAAAAATCTTTCCACTGTGCTATATAACATATTATTGTACGAAATAAAAAAATTCCTTCCAGTAGCACCTTAAAGACCAACTAAGTTAGTTCTTGGTATGAGCTTTCGTGTGTATGCACACTTCTTCAGATACACTGAAACAGAAGTTGCCAGATCCTTCTATATAGTGAGAAGGTGGGGAGGGGTATTACTCAGAAGGGTGGTGGGAATGGGAGATTGGCAGATAGCTGAGATGAGCCTGTTGATGACTCTTAACGACTGTAATAGGTCTTACAGGAAAAGGCAAGGGGTACGGTTTCCTGTTCTTTAAAGTATTAGTTTGTATCTGCGTTATTCTTGGCATTTTTAAAAGCATCATTTAAAAATATATACAGACATACCTCGGGTTACAGCTGCTTCAGGTTGCGTTTTTTCAGATTGCGGACAGCCAAAACCCTAAAGTACCGGAATACGTTACTTCCGGGTTTCGGCAGTCGCGCATGCGCAGAAGTGCTAAATCGTGCTTTGCGCATGCGCAGAAGCGCCGAATCATGACCCGCGTGTGCGCAGATGCGGGTTGCGAAAGCTGCAGGTTGCGAACGTGCATCCCGCATGGATCATGTTCGCAACCCGAGCGTCCACTGTATAATGATAATATGTGATATTTATAGAGAACAATTGTTCAAAGCACTTCACGTAACTTACACCATGGTTGCAGCATTGTACAACTGTTGCGTGTGAAGACCCCCCAAGAAAGACACAGTTGACAACAATATTAGTTCAAGGTTATTGGCATAACTTTGGTCATAGCTTTATTGATAACAGAATGTGAGTGGTTTGCTTAGGCATTGGTACGACTAGGTGCGCCGACACCTCCGGCAGGGCAGCACTGACAACTGGACACCAGCAGAAGCCAGTAAGGGTAAACATACTGGGGGAAGCATTGGTCCTACCACAGATGCAACCTCACCCCAAAACACTCCCAGGTGCTCTGCCGTGGCCCTAACCCCTGGATGGGGATCGGACAAAAGCATGGCGAGCCCCTGGATTCCTTTAACGGAATACCCTATCACACATTGGGAGGGGCAGGTATGACAACCTACCCTACCCTCCACATTGAACCAATGCCTAACCACCAAACATTACAAAATTATGGCGATTTGCTATGCGGCAGGTGAAACCCAAGTGGCACTAGCCCATCAGCCAAATGGAAAAATTCCTACTGGGCCCCTGCCCCAAGAACAGATGACCCACGACGGCATAGCAAGGTGGTAAAGGTAAAGGTAAAGGTAAAGGGACCCCTGATCATTAGGTCTAGTCGTGGATGACTCTGGGGTTGTGGCGCTCATCTCCAGTGGCGCAGCGTGGGTTGTCAGCACCCGGGGCAAGGCAAGTAATTTGCGCCCCCTAACCCGTGGATTTGCGCCCCCTAACCCTAACCCCCAGATGTTGCGCCCGGTGCAGCCGGCCCCCCCTGCACCCCCCTGCTACGCCACTGGCGAGCGCCTCCTAAGCATGTGCAGAGCACCTTCCTCTGCCCCCGCCACGCGGTGCTCAGCCTGCGCGTGGGCAGGCCCTTTGCGTCACGCGCGCTTGGCAATCCCCGGCACCTCTCCTCTCCTCTCTCTCTCCCTGGAGAAATGAAGTAGTGACCCGACAAGGAGTAGCGAAGGATGGGCGTGTTTCGTCCCTGATCCAGATGAGATCAAGGCGCCGGCGACGGGAAGGAGGCGGGGGAGAAGCAGGAGCAGGCCAGCCGGGGCTGCTCCAGACCCCCCCCCCATCTCTCCCATCGCCGCTGGAGGGGTAATGGAGGCACTGAGCCCGGGAGGCGGGTAGCCAGCCAGGGCGCACCTACCCAACCTCGCTGCGCCCAGGCGCGCTGCTCTCTCCAGCTTCCTCCCGGCCGGGCCAGTGGCTCCACCTCTTCCTTTGCCTCTTTGAGCCGCTTAATTCCCAGCAAGCGATTAGCAGGCTCAGATCGGATCCTGCGGCAGGCGGCGCCTCCACCTCCTGGCTTTGCTGCTGCTGCTGCGCGGCTCTTTTCCCTCCACCGACGGTGCGCTGCCCCTTGGAGAGGTTCCCGCTTCCTCGAGGGGGGCCGGCCAAACGGAGACGACGACCTCCCACCCCAAACAAGCCTCGATTGCTTGTCCCTTCCCTCTGGACTCGCGCCCCTCCCCAGATGTTGCGCCCGTTGCAACCGGCACCCCTGGCACCCCCCACGCTATGCCACTGCTCATCTCGCTTTATTGGCCAAGGGAGCCGGCGTATAGCTTCTGGGTCATGTGGCTAGCATGACTTAAGGAGCCATTTGGTACCTAGCTTGTATATCTGAGTTTCTAACACTGTGTCCAGATGGTCTTTATTCTTAATTCACTGAAATAACGGCACTAATGCAAAAAATCCCCCACCTTTTCTTTTCCCCTAGGAACAGGTGAAAGAAGCCCTTGCTAATCGATTTGTTACAAGTTACCTCAACCAGGATACAGACACTGAAACCAATGTCCACAACATTCAGGGAGCAACAACTGTGACCAGCTTCACCAATTCTATTTTTTTTGCTGCCGCTGCCACCAGTTTTGCGTTTACAGATGAACAAACAAAAAAACAGGCAGACGAGCTGGTCAACCAAATCAGCCTCTTAATTATGTGCAGACATTAAGCATTTTTATAGCACTTCTAATATGCACAGCGCTTTAAGAATTTTTGGCTAAATTGAGTCTCACATGCAAAAATCACAACGCTGGAAAAACCGTGAAGCCAGCCACTGCCTCTAGATAGCTCCATCCTTATTTCAGACATTGTGATCAGTATAGCGCAGTGTTTAGCTGGTGATATACCACAAGGTTGAAAAACAGGTATCAGCCAGGCACAATGGAATCATAATTTAGAAAGGCAGCCTCAATCCACAGAACACAAGGGCTTTGTTTTGCTCCAGATTGTTCAGTAAGTCTCCTGGTGTTACAGGGATTTTCTTCCCTTTAATTCTATAACCAGTAGACATCTAGCCAAACGCACAATTTGCCTTCAGTGTAAACTTAATCCGGCTTCGCAACAACCCGTCCGATCAGTAGAACTGCACGCCGTTATTTCGTATTTCAACGGTTCGCTCCAATCAAAGAACTGGACCCGTTTTACTAAATATCTGTAATTTAAACTTGGTGAAGCAGAGAAGTACAATTACATTCTATGCTTGCTTCATTTTTTAAAACTTATCCAAGTCAGATACCTGGGGGTCAATTTGTCCTCCAAAAATTTGAATTTATTTAAGGATAATTATGAAAAATGCTGGTTAGAAGTTAAAAAGGATTTAGAAACTTGGTCAAGACTGAAACTTTCCTTGTTGGGCAGAATTGCTGCTGTAAAAATGAATGTATTGCCAAAGATGTTGTTTTTGTTTCAAACCCTACAGATTGTGGACAGGGTGGAATGCTTTGGAAAGTGGCAGAAAGATATCTCTAAGTTTGTCTGGCAGGGCAAAAAGCCCAGGATAAAATTTAAAATACTAACTGATGCAAAAGAAAGAGGGGGATTTGCCCTGCCGGACTTAAGGTTATATTACGAAGCTGCAGCTTTCTGCTGGATGAAAGATTGGTTTTTATTAGAAAACACCGATGTCCTAGATCTGGAAGGGTTCAACAATGCTTTTGGGTGGCATGCATATCTGTGGTACGACAAGGTTAAGGTTTACAAAATGTTTAAAAACCATATTGTCAGAAAAGCATTATTTATTGTCTGGACTAAGTATAAGGACTTACTAGAAAACAAGACCCCGAGGTGGGTATCACCAATGGAGGCTAAGGCCCGGAAAAAACCCAATATGGAAGCCAGCTGGCCGAAATATTGGGAAATAATAGAAAAAAATGGAGATAACTGGAGGCTGCAGAGCCTGGACAAATTAAAGAGCAAGGTGCGAGATTGGTTACATTATGCCCAAATTCAAGAGGTTTTTAAAATGGACAAGAAAATTGGATTCCAGGTGGAAAAATCGAAGTTAGAAACAGAATTGCTTGAACCAAAGACTAAGGTACTTTCGAGAGTGTATAACTTGTTGCTTAAATGGAATACACAGGATGAGACAGTCAAATCAGCCATGATAAAATGGGCGCAGGATATTGGGTATAACATTATGTTTGAGGACTGGGAAAGGTAATGGACCACCGGAATGAAATTTACGGCATGTAATGCTTTAAAGGAAAACATTATGAAAATGATATATAGGTGGTACATGACCCCAGTCAAGCTTGCAAAAATATATCACCTGTCTGATAACAAATGTTGGAAATGTAAGGAGGCTGAAGGGACATTCTTTCACCTCTGGTGGACCTGTCCGAGGGTGAAGGCCTTCTGGGAAATGATCTATAACGAGCTAAAAAAGGTATTTAGGTATACCTTCACCAAGAAACCAGAGGCCTTCCTCTTGGGCATTGTCGGCCAGAAAGTGTTAAAGAAGGATAGAACGTTTTTTATGTATGCAACAACAGCAGCAAGAATACTCATGGCAAAGCACTGGAAGACACAAGATTTGCCCACACTGGAAGAATGGCAGACGCAATTGATGGACTACATGGAACTGGCCGAAATGACTGGCAGAATCCGAGACTTGGGAGAAGAGACAATGGAGGAGGATTGGAAAAAATTTAAGGACTATTTACAAAAATATTATAAGTTATACAAATGTTAAGAATTTGCATGATTTGGAAAATCTAGCTCCAGCAATAAGATCTGGGATATTGGAAACTAAGTTATAATTATGAAAGGACCAAAGTTTAAAATAACATTATATTTATTTTAGGGCAAAGTAAATTAATAATAAGTATTTTAAACCCAAAATATAACTATTCGAAAGTATAAATAACACATGAAACAAGGTATTAATTTGCTGATATCTTTATTGTAAAGAATGCAGGGTGAGGGAGACGTGGGGAAGTCCGGTTGGTTACGAAAAAATGTATTGGAAAGTTGGATTTCTTTTATTCTTCTTTTCTTTTTTCTTTTCTTGTTATTTCGCTTTATATCTGACTGTACATCTATACCTGGAAAAAAAATGCAATAAAAATATTTTTTTTAAAAAAATAAAACTTATCCAAGTCAGGGATTTGTTAAGTGTTGGAATGACTCACAGCTGGGTGGACTTTTGTTGTGGGAGAGAAGATGCTGAGAAAGAAGGAAAAGGCAATTTGGGCACTTTTCAATTCTGAGCGAAGAAAACAAGTTAGTAGATCCATCTCCTACGAGACACTGGGAATCACAGCGATATGTTTCAATATGCCCACCGACAGACAACATGCCAGTGAAGCAGCAGGCAGGACTGAACTCTCTGCTCATCTTCAGAGGTCTTCTTCATCAGCAGGAATGAACCACACACCTCGTCCATCTTCGCACATCGCCATGTGAAACAGCCTTACGGACCAAATTGGACCCCCTTGCGGGCTAAGGCTGGAGGTCACCCTCCGTGTGCTACATCCCTGGTTTATTTAATGAATTGTACGTACCATTAGGTTGAAACAGAACCTCTAAGCAGTTTACAAGAAATAGTAAAAATACCTTTAAAAAATGACAAAAATTAAAAACATTTTCAGATACTTAAAACCAGCAACCAAAGAGCTTAAAACACAATCAACAACTACATGTCTGGATAGGCCTGCCCAAACCAAAATGTTTTAAGGAGGTGCCCCAAAATAGAACAGCAAAGGCATCTGCCTAATGTCAATAAAGGGTGGCGCTGTGGGTTAAACCTAGGACTTGCCTAGGACTTGCCGATCAGAAGGTCGGCGGTTCAAATCCCCGCAACGGGGTGAGCTCCCATTGCTCGGTCCCTGCTCCTGCCAACCTAGCAGTTCGAAAGCACGTCAAAGTGCAAGTAGATAAATAGGTACTGCTCCAGTGGGAAAGTAAACAGTGTTTCTGTGTGCTGCTCTGGTTCGCCAGAAGCGGCTTAGTCATGCTGGCCACATGACCCGGAAGCTGTACGCCGGCTCCCTCGGCCAATAAAGCGAGATGAGCGCCGAAACCCCAGAGTCGGCCATGACTGGACCTAATGGTCAGGCGTCCCTTTACCTTTACCTGCAAGGAGTTCATAAGTTTACATTGTGCCACAAATACACACACAACGAGCATTATGCGGCTCCAGTTCATCAGATCCAGTGGGCTACACTCTGACCCAAACCAGCCAAATTATTTTATTATTACAGTCATACTTCTTGTTACGTTTGCTTCATGTTACGTCTTTTCAGGTTGCGTCCCGCAGCGACCCGGAAGTACCGGAAAGTGTTACTTCCGGGTTTCGCCGCTCGCACATGCACAGAAGCACAAAATGATGTCACGCGCATGTGCAGAAGCGGCAAATTGCAACCTGCGCGTGCGCAGCTGTGGGTTGTGTTCCTTTCATGTTGCGAACAGGCCTCCAGAACGGATCCCGTTCGCAACCAGAGGTACCACTGTATTATTTATTACATTTGTACGTATAACCAACAAGGGAAGGGATTGCAATCCCCCTGCCTGCAGTCCACCCATCATATCACCTACACGAAGGGTGGGACTGATGGATATTGGAGACAGCCACACGGTTGCCATGGAGAACACAAAGTCGTGTGATGCCCCAATGGCAGCCTCTGCATGGGATGCTGAAGTTAACCAAAGCCATCGTCCTGGGGTTCTCCCAACAAACACCACGCCAGAATATTGGATAAAAAGGACCCCTGACCATTAGGTCCAGTCGTGGCCGACTCTGGGGTTGCGGCGTTCATCTCGCTTTATTGGCTAAGGGAGCCGTCGTACAGCTTCCGGGTCATGTGGCCAGCAGGACTAAGCCGCTTCTGGTGAACCAGAGCAGCGCATGAAAATGCCGTTTACCTTTCCACCAGAGCGGTACCTATTTATCTACTTGCATTTTGACGTGCTTACGAACTGCTAGGTTGGCAGGAGCAGGGACTGAGCAACGGGAGCTCACCCTGTTGCGGGGATTTGAACCGCCGACCTTCTGATTGGCAAGTCCTAGGCTCTATGGTTTAACCCACAGCACCACCCGTGTCCCAGAATATTGGATAGGCCAATGCTTTTCCTGAAGGGCTAACATGAGGATACAGTCAGGGGTGCTAGGATCACATCACTTTCCCATCCACTGGCTAGCGACCGAGCGGCATCTCCTCAAGGGCTGGACTCGACATCTCCCGTTCCTGCCCTCTGAAGCTACAATTTGGCACTCACCCTGCCCCGGGATCGAACCCACTCTACTGCTGAACTAAATCCTTATCCCATGAACTGGTTCGCTTTGGAGGTGTCATCTGAAGTTAAGTAGGGCATGTTTTAGAAACAGACTCCCACACACAGCTAGGGTCAACAGGGAAGCAAATTTCTAACTCAAGGGTCCACGGGCACAACTGAAAGCAGGAGAAACTGCTGGCAACGCCCACACGCTGCACCAAATGTGGGTGCAATGAAAGGACTCTGTGGGCCCAGACATTCCAGCTTTATTTTATTGTCACTGATTAAATTTGCAGGCCACCTTCCATCCATAGATCTCAGGGCAGTTCAGAACACAAAAACACAAGTTAAAAAAAGAAAAACACAAAACAGGTAATAAAAACAAGACTGAAAGCAAAAACTCCCCTCCCACAAGACATTTAATCAGCCAAAGGCCTGGCTGAAGAGAAACACTTTCGCCCTGCACCTAGAGGTGGCAGCCAAACTTCCCAGGAGAGAAAATGGCACAAACGGGGAGCCACTGCAGAAAAGGCCCTGTTCTCATGTTGCCACCCTTCCAGACCTCTCACGGAGGAGGCACACAAAGAAGGGCCTCAGATTAGGATCACAGGGTCTGGGACGGTTCATATGGAGAGAGGCAGTCCTTGAGGCACTACAGTCCTGAGCCATTTAAGGCTTTAAGTGTCAAAACCAGCACTTTGAATTGGGCCCAGAATCTAATTGGCAGCCAGTGCAGTGGGACCAGAATCGGTGTAATATGCTCAAACAGTCTTGCTCCGGCAAGCAACCTGGCTGCTGAATTCTGCACTAGCTGAAGTTTTGTCTTCTACATATAATGCATTGCAGTTATCTAACCTTGAGGTTGCCAGAGCGTAGACAACAGTAGTTAGGCTGTCCCTGCCCAGACAGGGGTGCAGTTGGGCCACCAACCAAAGCTGGTGGAAGGCTTGATAATGAACTGAGCAGGCAAGTGTGAGGTTCCTCTGTCCAACTCAGCTGTCAGGGCTGCATGGATCCTGTCCAAAAAGCTGTAACTGGGCTTCCTCTGCAAGATCAGTTTGATTACTGCTTTCTGTAGAAAGCTCTACTCATGCAAAGACACTGGATCAGGAGTGTTCGAAACTCAAGATATATAAGCTAATCACCAAACGGCACCTTAAACCCAAGTTACATTCACCACAATGGAATGCCTAGGCACCTTTTTTTGCTGTGGATTATTATTATTATTATTTTCATTTCAATAACACTTTATATTTTAAAGAACAAATCTCAAAGCAGTTTACAACACCATCCAATAAAACAATCCAAAATAAAAGAAAGTTAAGCTTCAAGGAAAATAGTTCAGATCCTTCGCCAAGTGACATTTTTGATTTCACAAGTCGCCAACCAGAGATTCCCCAGGTGGTCGCCATCGGACCCACACCAATCGCAAAACGTGCCTGGCTAATTTCTAACACTGTCCAGGATCGGTGCCAACCCAACTGTTGATTACGAATACTGAATGCGGTGGTTGGGAGGGGGTTGAAATCTCCACCCGGCCCCAGTTTTTCCTTTCGAGGGGTGAGGAGAAGAGAGATTACGCAGCAGGAAACAACAACAACAACAATATCAGCAAGTGATGTTTTCAAAAGAACTAATATGGGTTAATTAGCTTTGCACGCCTGCAATGTATATATAGCATTACGACACAGCTTGTCACATCCGCTCTGGGAGAAATTCAGACTCCTGCGTAGGCTAGTCAAAGGCCTGTAATGACCACTCGTTTTTCAATTCCACATTTTCGCAATTAAAAGCAATTGCCACCGGACACCCATGATTACAGAGAGGTCCCCGGGTGCCCTATTTGTTTCGCCCTCGCTGGAAAAAACAAGGATGTGGCCTGCCCCACGACCTGCCCAGCAAGAACAACAAGGCAACTCACCTTCCACATTTGCCAGGCTTTAGTTGGAAACCCGTTGAGCTGAACTGGCCTCCTGGACTGCTTTTCTGACATGCAAACGGGCGCCTGGGATCGCTTGCAGCCTCCAGTTTACATAATAACCGTGTGTCACTTCCATTTGTAATGAGCTTTGCCCGAGAGGTGACAAACAGGTCACCAATCCCTGGGCTTCGGCTCTGGGCCTTTCCCCCCTTCTCACACCCGGAAACGAAGGGAGGGGGCTTCCATTTTGAGATTCCCGCCTTGTGGCTGTGCAGAGGCGATGGGCTAAGAGCTGTTGCGAAAAGGCCTTCTTCCCCCGCCCTTTTGTCAGATAACAGAGACACCCTTGCGGGACACTCACGTTTCCGGCTTTCCCCTCCCTCCATAAATACAAATCCAACCTACTTTGAAGCAGCAAACCTGGAATAACCAGTCTCCCTCGAGGCAGCAAAATCAGAGCTCCCTTAAAAGCACCAGGCAAATCCCTTAAGCAGGGAATAAACAGACAGCACACTTGGCCACTTGGGATTTCGGCTCCGCACAAATCCATATGTTTACTTTCTTCCCATTCCTTACTGAATGTGGTTCAATGCATACTGCAGCTTTTCAAAACTAACCATCCTCAGGGTTTCCTTTTTTAAAAAACACACACGGTTGCTTCCAAAAAGGGTCCTCCTTTCTGCTCTCTTCATCTCCAGAGATCTGACTTTTAAACAATAGGTTAAACAAAAGCCCCCTGTTTCTGTGGGTGACTGGTGTGTGTGTATGTGAGTGTTTTAAGAGAATGCTAGGAATTTTTGAATGGGGTGCAGGAAGAAAATAAAAAAGGGGGCTGTTGCATCCTCTGTGTGCCTGCTGTTTAAAATGTTTAAAAAAAGAAAAACCAGAGAAGGAAGAGCGAAGGAAACTTTTCTCTCCCCCCCCCACTGCAATAAAGGGAGAGGCTGAAAATCCAGATGTTTGACAGAAGACCCAGAACAGCTCCCTGACAACAAATCTCCAGCTTCCCCAGCGGAGGAGAAAGGAATCTTAACTGCAACTCGTGGAATGTGGTTGTGTCACTAAATTGCATGTGGGTTGTGTTTCTCTCCCCCCCCCCACCCCGCCGCAAAAAAAAAGTAAAGTAAAAAGTCCAAGCAACAACCAGTTGAATGGGATTGCACAACAAAAGTCACAACAGGCGTTGCTATTTCCCCTTTTCCCCAAATATCACCAAGGGCTGGAATTCCCCCCCCACCCCACTTAACACACACATATATCGATCTGCTTCAAGTCGCAATTTTTTCTTCCACGTGCACTTATTTTCTCGAACCTCCTTCCAGCCAAAGGCAGCGGAGCCAAAAGGGCAAGAGGCGAGCGCATGACTGCAACGAGGCAAGAAAGAACTTCATTTTTTGTGCTCGCTGTTGCTACAGGGTCTTAATTCAAACCACCGTGCAATCGCTCCGAGAAGGGGGGGAGGGAACAGAAGGCACGAGCTCTTTGGCGGGGGGTGGGGCGGGGAAGAAGAGGTCGGGAATGCCCAGCCCTTGGATCACTGAAATTGCACCACTGGAGGGGCGCATTGCTGCACGCTCTCCTCGCGAGTAAAGTTCCAAAGTCACCTCCGAGTGAAAAACATGCAGAGAGAGGATGGGGGGGGCACACCGGCCGCTCCTGCCCCACGACCCACCCACTCCTCCACCCAACGCTTACTCGGGAGTAAATGAACACACACACACACACACACACACACACACACACAGAGCAGCCGTGGGACTTGGTTCCCGGGGGGAACGAGTTGGGATCTGGCTTGCATTTTGGCTGCAAACGGAGGAACGCGGGGAGGCGCGCCAACTTTGCGCGCACGCACACATTGTTGCACAATTCAAGATGCGCAGCTTTCTCCTCCACGCATGTCCACTCCCCACCCCCATCCCCATCTCTCTCCTTCCATTCCGGTGCAAGGATCTTAAGCGATCCCAAGTGGAAAGCGGAGGAGGAAGGGTTGGGTTGGGCAGCCCCCCCCCCCCGCAAAAATAAAGCGATCCACGTCTCCTCGGGGGTTTACCTTGTAAGCCCGCTGGCGACTGCCTGCGATGGTTTCTCCTGGCGCTCCCTTCTTTCTTTGCGCACCCGCAAATCCAAGGCTTTGCGGACGGGTGGAAACACAAAAAAGAAAAAGCGCACGCCGAGTCGGTTCCAAAAGAGGGGGATCTGGCCCTGGGAAGGCGGGAGGAGGGGAGGGATCTATTGCACGGGGCCAGGGGGCATGGCGCTCTCCGATCGCCGTGCCTCGGGCGGAGGAGCCGGAGAAGAGTCGCTTGCTGCCGCGCCGAGGTCCACCCTCGCCCGGGACTCGGGCGGCCCTGGCGGCTGAGCAGGGAAAGGGCCGTGGCGCAACCCCTGGCGGACGCGGCCGGGCGCTGCAGCCCGAGCCTTGCAAGCACCGGGGGCGGCCCGGGGAGCGTGGCTAAAGTCCCGTCCCTAAACGGAAAGCCTGGAGTGCCTTACAGCCCTAGAAATGTGGGATTGGAAAGCGGATGGGTGGGGATGGCATGATGGGCGTAGCAGCTGCGCACCCCCTCCCTAAATCAGGTGAATAAATAAAAATACAGTATTCAAAAGCAGTGCTCCCCCCCAAAAAAATTTTTTAAAGGTACTCTCATTATCCTACTCATATTGAAATATTGCCTCGCAGTGCCGGATTTACGCATAAGCTAAAGAAGCTATAGCTCAGGGCCCCACTCTCTTGGGGGGGGGGCAAAAAAATAAAGGAAAAAACAATGGGATGTACATTTCCAAAATATAAGATAAAAAATAAAATAAAATAAAACCTACATAAAGCAACAATTGGCGCTGTGGGTAAAACCTCAGTGCCTAGGACTTGCTGATCGTAAGGTCGGCGGTTCGAATCCCTGCGGCGGGGTGAGCTCCCATCGTTCGGTCCCTGCTCCTGCCCACCTAGCAGTTCGAAAGCACGTCAAAGTGCAAGTAGATGAATAGGTACCGCTTTATAGCGGGAAGGCAAACGGCGTTTCTGTGTGTGGCACTGGTGCAGGCTCGCCAGTTGCAGCTTCGTCACGCTGGCCACGTGACCTGGAAGTGTCTTCAGACGGTGCCGGCTTCCGGCCTCTTGAGCGAGATGAGCGCGCAACCCTAGAGTCGGTCACGACTGGCCCGTACGGGCAGGGGTACCTTTACCTTACAGCAACAATATGATGTAAGTCAGGCACAGGCAAACTCCGGTCCTCCAGATGTTCGGGACTACAATTCCCATCAACCCTGACCACTGCCCCTGTTAGCTAGGGATGATGGGAATGGTAGCCCCAAACATCTGGAGGACCGGAGTTTGCGCAGGCCCTGCCTGCTAGCCTGCTCTCTAAAATATCACTTCTTAATTGTATTTCAGTTCAACTTTGATAAAATACATATTTTGTTATGTGCAAATGGCTTTAGATACCTATTAGGTTCATAAATTACCATATAGCATATATTCAACACAAAAAACAGCGACAATTTGTTGTTGACAAAGCACAGCTGGACATATAAAGGGCCCCATTACCTTCAGTAGCTGAGGGCCTCATCAAACCTCAATCTGGCCCTGACAATGAGGCCAAACTTAGATTCACAAAATGTTTAGGGGTATGCGTACCCCCAGGAAGAAAGCACTGCTCAAAAATATAAATGGACACAGGAAAACTGCACTGGAGGGGGGAAAAAGAGAGGAGGAAGCCCTGGTAAGGTTTTCAACAAATGCAAGGAAACTTGTTTTAGTTTAGATTTACAAAATTAATAATAATTTGAGATGAAAAAATGCCTAGGTTCCAGCTCCCTGGGTTTCCAAGCACCCACAAAATTCCCCATGAAGGGCCACCCACAACTTTCGGCACCAGGGCCATGCACGCTGCAGGTCCCCGGGCCCCCATGGTCGTGGGGGCCAAGCTGGCACTCCTGAAAGAAGGCGTATAATTTTGAAGAAAAAAAACAACACTGCAGGAAATGCTAATTTTTCAATTATTTTTCAAAGGACTGAAAGTTTTGACAGATTTTTTCTGAGCGCTGGGGGGTCCAAATAAAGTAATTTAGCACAACTGTTGCTGAGACATTTCATTCTGAATCTGCTGGACAGAGCCAGACAGAGGGTGGTGACGGGTTGGCAGATGGGCACCCTGCCCCCACCCCCACATAAATCCTGGCTACTCCAATCTGTGGGGTCATCTAGTCCAACCCTCTCCAATGTAGGAAATTCTTTTGCCCAGTGTGGAGCTCTCAAACCCACAACCCTGAGATTTGGACACCCTGGTCCAAAAGTCAGTGATGGGAGCACATGGGAGCTGGAGAAATTGGCAATGCTTACACAGCCTTGCTCTGTAGAGGGAAGAATTTCTATGCAATAATCTCCATTTCTCTAAGGAACTCTTCTTTGGGAGTAAAGCAGGACAGAATTTTAAAATAATATTTTTTATTTATTTGTAGACTAGGCTGGAACTCAGTTCTGGCACCTCTCTGATGGGTGCCATTGCCATTATAAGAGAATAAGGGAGGTGTTCATGGTGAGTTCCGGAACCTCTTTTTCTATAAAAATAGCACTGGCTAAGACATAAGAGTCACACCGAATCCAATTCTCCTCCTTTCAGGCAAGGATTTCCCCCTTGCATGTTTAGACCTTTAAACCTCCCCCTTAAATAAATTCAGACAGGACTCAAATTTTGGTTTGGTTTTTGGCAGAATTTAGGCCACAACTTTACTGATTACAGAAAGTGACCGGTTGCACTTTCACACAGGCTCTGGTTCGACTAGCTCCCTGCTATGCAGGTAGCGCTGACCCAGGGCACCAGCATAGGTCAGCCAAGGGTGAACACCTGGATAAGCGGAAAGCTGGGAATGGGCTAACTCTGCCACCAAAATGCCCCCCTGGACTCAGGCACAGGCACAACCCCCTCACAGGGGTTGACCAAACCAGCTGAGTCCCTGGATTCCTTTAACGAAATACCCTTCACACAGGGATGGCGAGAACATTCTTCCATCCCTATCACCTGAGCAAGAGCCTATCCACAACCTTACAAGTTGTGACGGTTTGCTACGCAGCAGGCGAAACCCAAATGGCAACAGCCAATCAGCCAAGTGGGGAAAATTCCTGCCGTGCCCCTGTCCCAACGACAGATGACACACGACGGCATAGCAAGGTCAAATGCAAAGCCCTAAATATAGGGAGAGGTGGGAGGGTGTTCCGATTCACACACCGAAAGAGGAAGCTCTGGGTCACATGCATGGGCATAAATAGGTCCCTTGATCCGTTTAGCCTGCGTCCCATTGGCTGATTGAACCCTGCATCAAGGGACCTACCAATCGGGTGTTGTGGCTATCCAAACGTATCCACCCACAACACAGGGTTAGGTTGCCAGGTCTCACCGCAACACGTGCCCTCTTTAAGGGAGGACCCGATGTGTGCAACAGAACTTCCCCTCCCAACCCTCCAGAGCGGGGGAATAACACTCCTGTAAATGGCATCATTGCTTCTGTGGCGGAAATAAACAAGTCCCAAGGCTGCCCTTACCTCCATTCCTGCGCCTCTGCACCGCTGTTTATTGTCACAAGGGTTGTGAAGTGATAGCAAGTGGTCCAAGGTGGGTGATCAACACCTCAGATAAGAATCCCTTGTCACCGCTGTTCTATGGGCTTGCATCATCAAATAATTGCGGGTGTCTTACAGATAATCTGTTTACTGAACATTCTTCCTGATTTGCTCAGAGGGAAATAGCTGTGAGAAGGGATTATAATGCAGAACCAGAACTAAAATCACGGGGGCAGAGAGCTGGTTCTGGCTGCTTCCAGGAGGGCCAATTCACTACACAAGGGGCAGCCTAGCATGGTGTCCTCCATATTGTGTTGGATTACACCTCACATCTTCCGTCACCATTGGCATTGCTATCTGGGGCTGATAGGATTTTGAGTCAAGTACTGTATCATCTGGAGCAGTGGTCAGCAAACGTTTTCAGCAGGGGGGCGGTCCACTGTCCCTCAGACCTTGTGGGGGGCCTGACTATATTTTGGGGAGGAAAATGAATGAATTCCTAGGCCCCACAAATAACCCAGAGATGCATTTTAAATACAGTAAAAGGGCACGTTCTACTCATGTAAAAACACTCTGATTCCCAGACCGTCCGCGGGCCAGATTTAGAAGGCGATTGGGCCGGATCCGGCCCCCGGGCCTTAGTTTGCCTACCCATGTTCTGGAGGGTACCACATTCGCTTATTCCTGCATTGTGCATGCCCTCTGACTTCATCATCCCCAAAACAGGGACATGCTTGGATGCAAACAGAATCCAGGATGGGCTTCTGCGATTCCAGGATATGCCACTTAAAATGGAACAGTTGCGGGGAGTATGCATTATTCTGACATGAAGTCTGGTATGGGTTGTAAGCCTAGTAAATGTTATTCTAACTAAGGTTGGGTAAACTCAGGCCTGTAAAAATGAGCAAGTCACTAAGGTCCCCATAGTTTTCCAGGATGTCAAGGCATAGAACAGACTCCCAACACTTCTTCAATGAAAATAGAGACATCCTATTCAATAATAAATTATTATAATTGTTATTTATTTTCTTTATACTTCACCCGTCTGACTGGGTTGCCCCAGACACTCTGGGCAGCTTCCCACGTATATAAACACATACTAAAACATTAAACATTAAAAAAACTTCCCCATACAGGGATGCCTTCAGATGTTATCTATTTGGCTCAGGGGTCACATAACTCCATACCCTCCAACATTTCTCTGATGAAAAGACAGGCACGTCCTAAGGAAAAGCGGGACATTCCAAGATCAAATCAGAAACCAGGACGACTTCTGTAAAATCCAGGACTATCCCTGGAAAATAGGGAAACTTTGGAGGGTGTGATAGAATCTGGTTCTGGAAATGGAAGCAAGCAAGACCTGGTCTTAAACAGAAGCCTGGGGTGAAGAAATTAAGTCAGTGAAGTTTTCCCCACTACCTGCCTGCAGGCTTGGAAAAACCTTCATTTGCTAAGTTTCTGGATGACAGGCTGCCATTAAAGGGACAGGAACAGAGCCAGTAAAACAAACAAAAGCTAAAGGAGTTAGCTCTTGCTGTCTCAGAATTTAAGCAGTATTATAATGTTTGATGGCGAATGAAGGGCTGCAGCTCAGTGAGAGAGTGGTACAGAACAGGATTATGCTACTATTAGTTTATGAGGGATGCAAGCTATCGTGCTTATTTTTCACTGTTTCACTATCAAAGAAGTGAACCCAGCACTCCTACACTTCCAGCAGCTGGGGCTGATGTTTGTGGTCAAAGATGTGTTGAAGCAAACATCAAAGCAGTTTCTTGGAATTAATGGAGCTACTCCATCTCGATTCAATGCCAAAATGGGAGTGGATCAAAAGAGCTTTTCAACCAGTGTTTTAATGACAAGCGGTTATCAGTGCTATGTACCCAAAGTGCCAAGATAAAGAAACATCACCAAGAAGTGAATTAAAAAATCAGTTCATGTCTTATTTGTGGACTCCAAAAGACAACAGGCTTATTTCTCTCTCCAGAGAAGTGGTTTGCTGAAAATGAAGCCAAGGAGACCAAGCATGCAGGCATTATAAGCATCCTAGATGCTTAGAATGTGAATTTTTATCTGTTGGTATTTTAACTTTTATATGGTTTTAAGCATGGTTGAATATTTCTCGTGATTTTATTGTTTTACCTTTTTAAAAAAAACCACTTTGAGGGTTTGTTTGTTCTTTTACCATCAAGTTGTGTACAAATTTGATGAAACAAATAAGCAAATGTTTAATTTTGGTGTTCCTCAGTTTATATTCTTCAGTGCAAAACAAGGACTGATTTGCTTCCTTTACTACCATGTCGGAAGCATGATTATGTGTCCTTAACACGTTTGCTTAGCTTTTGGATCAAGATTTCCAACACCTGTCCTGCAGACGTCCTCCAGCATGCTTCATCAACCACAGCTCCTCAGAATACCAGAGAACAAGGCCAGCCTCATAGAACCAGACAGGATGCTTGGGAGCAATCATTTTGATGGCCCTACACACCTCGCTGTTCCTCAGTAAAACAACATCTCTTGTTGTACCAACTAGGAAATTCCAAGGAGCCATCAGCAATCCATCAAGATCCATCACGCTCAAAGTCCTAGTGCATATGCGCTCCCACATTTCTCCCATGAAAATTGTTGTTGTTTAGTCGTGTCTGACTCTTCGTGACCCCATGGACCAGAGCACGCCAGGCACTCCTAGGGACGTCCTATTCCATCGTAATAACAACATTAATGATTTTATTATTTATACCCTGCCCATCTGACTGGGTTGCCCCAGTCATTCTTGGCGGCTTCCAACCAATAATAATAATAATAATAATAATAATAATAATAATAATAATAATAAATAATAATCAAACATTAAATAACTTCCCTATACAGGACTGCCTTCAAATGTCTTCTGAAGACTGTATAGTTCCTTATCTCCTTGGCTTGGGGGTCACATAACTCCGAACCCTCCCACATTTCTCTGATGAAAATAGGGACGTCCTGAGGAAAAGCGGGACATTCTGGGATCAAATCAGAAACTTGGACGGCTTCTGTAAATCCAGGGCTGTCCCTGGAAAATAGGGACACTTGGAGGGTCTGCTTGTGTTGATATACAACGACCCAAACAACTTGGGTCCAGAATAACTTAAGGATCACTGAGCCCTTATATCCCAACCTGATCACTGAGATTCTCCAGCTGTTCCCTGTTACTGAGGCCTGACTGATCTCAGCCAGAAATATCAGGCATAGCCTATAGTGCTGTCAGTCCTATGCTGTGAAACCCTCTTTCAGCAGAAATCTAACCATCATCTTCACCTTTGACTTCCCTGCATATCTCGAAGACCTTTTCATGCTTACGTTTCCAGTTGTTTGAAATTTTATTCTGTAGCCAATAATTTTAACATTTCTTCTGTGTTGCTTTCACGTTCTTTTTAACACTGTACACTGTCCTGCAAGAAAGTGATATATAATTATAATTAAACGAAGTAAATAAAACAAGCAAGAAGCCAAAATCTCAGCATCAGGCTGATTGATCTGTGGTTCCTTTGGCTACTGACACCAGCCACACTTCTGAAGAGCAAATATTCATACGGTTAGTGGGTTTTTTCCCTAGGGAAAAAAACAAACGGGGCCATGAAGTTGCTTCAGTAAGTGTCACACGTTTAACATTTGGGGGAAAAGGTGCCGGAACTGCATACCTTTGAATACCCCCAGGGGGAAAAAACCACTTGCCAGAACCCACCTGAGGAGTCGGAACTGAGTACCTGTGAGTTCCCTCTGGGGGAAAAGCCCTATATAAAGTGTCCTTTGGGGTATATGCCTGTGTTACCAGTCTAAGCCATGCACTACTCTGTAGAGTCTGGCTAGCTCTCCAGAACATCAATGCCTTTCCCCCAAGATTTGGAGAGAGGAACATCTAAACCTCAAATCGCTGTGGGAAACTTAGAAAACTGGCAAACATACTGACTCAACACCACACAGACTTCCCTTCTGCCTCATACAAGCCCAGTTGGAGGGGGAAGTGTCCAAAATATTTTTTTAAACATACACACACCCCTGGTGTTTTTAATAATGGTTTCATTTTTCTCTATGTGGGAGCTTTAAAAATTCAAAGCACTCAGTAATCCATAGTCCCCGCTCATAAATTTATGAGATGGTCACAACCTCCTCAGCTTGTTTGCATTACAATATATTTTCTAATGAAAACCAACTTCCCATAAGAAGGGAAAACACAACCATATATATGATTCCAGTGGGAAAATCCTTTAAACCTGAACAGGAAGGAAATTGCCTGGGCTCCAAAGGCATTTCATACCATTCTAAGACAATTGCCTCTAAAGCCAATAAGCTTTCATAGGGGTAATAAGCCGAAGAAAGGGTTATTTAAGGCATCCTGTAGATTTAGAAAGCAGGGATATTTACCTTTTGTACACTGCAAAGGAAATCTTAAAAACAACATTGTGGAAGAATTAACGAGTGAAGCAATCTCTGCACTTGAACAGCAGGTTGGCTGCTTTCAGTCACTTTTTAAAGGCATGCATGGGTCAAGATCTCTTAGGTATAATTCATCTTTGTTAAGCACTATGGAGTATGGCTGCTTGCCCAAGAACATAAGGCCCTTGCTGGATCAGAGGAAGGTTTGAGTGGTCTAGCATTCTTTGCAAGATTCCTTCTTCTTTGGCAATCACTCGTAACCGAGTAAGATTGTCTTCCATGAACACAGTTTTAACAATGAGTCCATAAGTGACTGTGGAGGCCAATTCTGGATCCACACATCCTTCCACAGTGGGGACATAGGTTTCCAGGCGGGAGTTGATCATGGTGAGGGTTTGCCAAGTATGCCATCCTCTTAGCTCGTTGCTCCCTTTTTGTCCTGAGTTCGAGCATCTTCAAAGCCCATGACACCTTCGGTAAAGGCTGTTCTCCAATTGGAGCACTCGCAGGCCAGTGTTTCCTAGTTGTTGGTGTTTATACTACATTTTTTAAGATTTGCCTTGAGAGAGTCTTTAAACATCTTTTGTTGACCACCAGAATTATGCTTTCCATTTTAAGTTCAGATTACATACAGTGGTACCTTGGGTTACAGACGTATGCTTCAGGTTACAGACTCCGCTTACCCAGAAATAGTACCTCGGGTTCAGAACTTTGCTTCATGATGAGAACAGAAATCACGCAGTGGCGGCGGAAGGCCCCATTAGCTAAAGTGTTACCTCTGGTTAAGAACAGTTTCAGGTTAAGAACGGACCTCCAGAACGAATTAAATTCTTAACCCGAGATACCACTTTAATTGCTTTGGAAGACGATAATCAGGCATCCGAGCAAGATTCCAGGGAGTTACTAACTAGCTGTTTGAAAATGGTCACTGATCTATTGCCCACTCACAATATACCTTCTGCCTGCCCTTTATTCTTCCTTCCAAATCGGAAACATTGAATAATCTCAAGACTTCTTCACCCTAAGATCCAGCAGTCTAAGCCATCCTCTTCAAACGTACTAAGCAACAAGTGCCAGCCACGAAACACATACACAAAAGATTAAAAAAGGCTGCCTCTGTGCTAAATACGGAAGCTCAAATATTTGTTTCTGAGAACAAAATTGAAGCTTGACTGCAACATCTCCTGCCTACTGTTGACGTTTTCAGAGACAGGACAGGCCTTGACACGAGATCCAAATCCCCTTCCCCAATTTCCCCCCTAACGTAGGGTTGCCATATTTCAAAAAGTGAAAATCTGGACACAAAAGTTCTGGAGGGTTTTTTTTTTGGGGGGGGGAGGGTGGTTGAGGTCTGCCCCCCCCGCTAAATCTTCTAGATGTTTTTACCAATTTTCAGAAAATCCCTCATATAACAGGGCTTTCTTTTATTATCGTGAGTAAATCAAGAGATTCTCTTGGAAAACACCCTTTGCTTTATTATGTCATTGTGAGTTTTGTTTTGGTGGTGGTTGTTTTCTCAGCTGACTCTTTCACAAAACGTCACAAGAATAATGTGGTTCAACCCCATTAGTCATTTCATAGTTATTACAGTAACACACAGACACACTAACTTGAAGTGCAGAAAAACATTATTTCCATTTGCCCCGTCCATATGAGCATACCAGAAAAGAACAGGCATTGGATAACACAGACTGGTATTCAAAGCTCCGCTGAGAGAAATTCCAGGACCCACTCTTCTGCAGAGGCAAAAAGAATTATTTTTCACTCAATGACAGAATGGTCGCTTTTGTTCTGCATTCTGAATCAGGGCCCTGCCCCTCCACCACCAGTTTCAAATCAAGTAGGGCACCCATGGTTTGCTTTACAGAGAGCAGCACAAGATGGCGACAGCCGCAGTTCCCTGGACTGTGGACCTGCTTCGTGTCAGATACCTAAAACAGCATATAAAGAATTTCCAGGAAGCTGAGGGACAGCACTGTGGGTTAAACCACAGAGCCTAGGGCTTGCCGATCAGAAGGTTGGCGGTTCGAATCCCCGTGATGGGGTGAGCACCCATTGCTCGGTCCCTGCTCCTGCCAACCTAGCAGTTCGAAAACACAAAGTGCAAGTAGATAAATAGGTACCGCTGCAGCGGGAAGGTAAACGGTGTTTCTGTGCGCTGCTCTGGTTCGCCAGAAGCGACTTAGTCATGCTGGCCACATGACCCGGAAGCTGTACACCGGCTCCCTCGGCCAGTAAAGTGAGATGAGCGCCGCAACCCTAGAGTCATCTGCGACTGGACCTAATGGTCAGGGGTCCCTTTACCTTTACCTAGAACCTTAACTAGCCCCTGCCCTGTAATTCCTGCACGTACAAAGAAAGGCAGTAGGCCCACTGATTCCTAAATGTAGGAGCCTGCAGATGCAGCTTTCAAAATACCACTCATCCCTTCCTCTTAAAGGATAACACTTGCACATTCATAGATCAGCTGTCTCCAATGCCTACTCTATTCTTTTTAAACTATGTTTGTATTTGTGCTTCTGCACTCTGGCCCAGAGTGGCTAGGAGGGGAAGCAGCAAGCAGAGGGAAGGAGGAAAGCAGACGGATGGACCAAGAGAGGAGGAGGGGAGCCAGGGCAGAGCCAACCCCAATGGCAGAGGAAGTCACTGGCAGAGAGCTAAAGGCGACAAAAAGCAAACTTTTCAAGTTTCTGGTCCATGGTCAATCCCTGCTTCAGAGCCAACAATGCACCTCCTTGCCAAAGACTAGGTTCACCTCCAAAAATAAGAATCTGCCTTATACTGAGTGAAAACCATTGGTCCACCAAGGACCAGTATTGTCCCTGTACTGGTTGGCACAGCTCTTTGGGGTTTGAAGCCGGAGTCTTTTCTCAGTCCTAGCTGGAGACAGCAGGGGCTGGAGCTGGAACCACGTGCATGGAAACCTTTGTTTCTCTCCGAACAGCCTACGAGAGGAAGCCAAAGGGAGGAGTTGAGCAAGCACGCTGCCATCTCAATCGTGTCTACTCCAGAGTATGACCTACTGAGTTGAATAGGGATTACTCTCAGCAGGATTGCAGCCTTTGGAAAATTGGGTTCAGAGGGTGTGCATGTTGCTTTTAAACTAACACCCATCACAAAACATGTATCAGAAAAGCACACAATTGTTCTCAAAATCTGGCAGCACGTCCTGCTATTTGTCAAAAATGCAAGTCTTTCTATAGCCTGTAGCGCATGGGTAGGGAACCTCAGGCTCAGGGACTGTGTGTGGCCCTTCGGGTCTCTCTAACCGGCCCTCAGCACTCTCCCCAGGCCAGACCCTTCACTGGTCATGATTTGCACCAAAAATGTTTCCACCTGACTGGGATGCAAACTTGAACTTTGATAGTGCCTTCTGAACAATGGCAACTCGTGCATTCATTGCCCTGTCACCTTTGCCTCTAGCTTTGCCCCCCGCCCCCGCTGGAAATGTGGCCCCCTGCTCCTGCTGCAGCATAACCCCATGGTGTGGTTGCATTCTGATGCATTGGAAAGCAGCACAATGCCTGTGAAGATGCACATCATATTCCCCTTTACTGGTACATTTTAAAAGCACTGTGGAGCTGTACCAACCCATTTTTAAGAAGCTTCAAAGTGCCATCATGTTCCTGCACGCGAGTATAGAAAGGCCAGCCAAAAAGAAGTGAACAAAAACCGGGCTTGCTCTTTTCAGCTACAGCCACTGCTATGTTAAGATCGCCCTCTGCTGCTCAGCCCAGGTCTATATTCACATTACAAATTGATTTAAAAGACTTTCCCCCTTCCTCTTGGCCTGCGGGAAGACATAAAAAGACAAACTGAGTTTTGCCAAACAAAAACATCTAACAGTGCCACATAACCTGAGGATCACGTCAAAAAGAGTGGTTTAACAGACTATTTTAATTTCAAACTATGCCAAGTTACCTAACCCAGTGTCGTCCTCTCACCTTTATAGTTAGAAACCGAATTGTCAAGTTTGAAGGGACCTCAAGGATCATCTAGCCCAATTCCCATATTGTACCGTCTTCTACATATTTGAGGTGAGCTAAGGCTTTTCTGTGAAGGATTATGAACTGTGCAAGGAACACCCTCCTCAGAGACAGACAATGATTCAAATGAAAGACTGTTAGGATTTGCACACATTACCCAACACTGAGCATCTCATTTTCTGGATGGATCATTCTATCAACTGCATTCAGTTATATGCTAGCGAAATGCCCATTTTGGTGCCAGGTCAGTGTGCTGTGGGAGAGCATGTTTCTACAGGGATCCCTGTGGGGTGCAGTGCACCTCTGAGTGCCGGGTACACAGAGACGCATGATGCACGTTTGCAAAAACCATTAGTAAGGCCAGGCCAGAGAACAGAAAGGCAGTTCATCGTCCCTGTACAACTAGGATTAGAGAAGGAATCAGTTTTAAATGGATCTAACACCAGAATTTGGCAGTTCCAACCCAACTGAACTTTACTGTCTTCCGATTGCCTCCTTGCCTGCTTATGTCTAAGACACCTGCCCATTATGGTAATTTTTTTTTTGGAAACAACCTTGCTAATCATATGCAAAATAATATGCTAAGTCTGTTTTACCAATTTCTGTGGTAAACTCAGAAGCAACAAGCAGAAAGAGACCATTGTGTTCCAATTGGTTTATTAAATCAAAGATTAACATTTCATTAACTATACAAAAAGAAAGTGGGATAGCAAGAGTTAAGCATTGTTTGAGCAGTAAGTGTTACAGACGATCTTTTATGTCATTCTTACCCTCCCTCTTTCCCACTCTTGGTCAAAGCTAAGCTCTGTTTTAGGGGTAGCCAACCTGGTGCCCTCCAGAACTTATCGGACTCCCATCCGTTCCCAGTCTGCATGACTAATGGTCAGGAATTACAGGAGTCCTTTAACCTCTGAAGTGACCCATGTTGGCTCCCCCTGCTCTGTTGAATAATTTGATCATCAAACTGAGACAGGTAAGTTCAGTTTCAATGCACAGAGTTAACTGTATCTGAAATGCAAACAAATTACTTACTCAGTGCTTAAAAGGTATATATACTAGCCCATAACAAGAGAATAGAAGTAATAAATATTTACAAATTTTTGAATTTAAATGAAAAAGAATGATGCATTACTAGATTTTACTACCATTTAAAGCTGCCTCAAGCTGATGAACTGCCATGATAGGAGTTCAGAAATATAAACATAAAACTGAGCCAAAGCCAGCAGTTTGGCAGCTGCAAAAAGTAGCTTGAATTCCATCCAAAAAATATGAAATATCATCACTACTAGGTACAAGACAGGTTTGTATAATATAATCGTATAGTTTCAAATGGGCGCAATAGATGTTGTCAGACAGCTGCCTCTGCTCTTTGACGCTTCGTTTTTGTCTTTTCCCCTCTTGGCTGTGCCGCTATTTGGAGCCTGAGTATACCGTGCCACAGTGGAAATGCCGTCCACAAACTTCGTCTTGTAGAGCACATTTGCATTGTTGAACATACCATCCTTCAGCGATACCACAATGAACTAGGAACCGAAAAAGCACATTGTTAAGCATACGTTTGAAACAGTTAACTTCCTTTTGTAATATGAAATGAAGTTATCGGTGGAATGCAACAGTGTCTAACTGCAGTCCTCTCATGAACAGCTAAAATCTGCCCAAGCGCTATTGTTCAGCCTGGACACTGAAGCCAAGCTCGAGGACCTCCTGGCAGTTCCCTCACTGCGAGAAGTGAAGCTACAGGGAACCAGGCAGAGGGCCTTCTCGGTAGTCACACTTGCCCTGTGGAACGTCCTTCCCAGATTTCAAGGAGATAAATAACTATACGACTTTTAGAAGACATCTGAAGGCAGCCCTGTTTAGGGAAGTTTTTAATGTTTGATGATTTATAGTGTTTTTAATATTCTGTGGGAATCTCCATTTATTCCTCTTACTTTTATAGAAAGAACGAGCAACCGAGACAGAGATGAACAAATGTACAGTACACCTGATAAGAGAGAGAACTGGAATCCTTCCAAAACCCAGAAGCATTTGTTCAGAAGATACTCTGCGAAAATTACATTCATTGTTACCAGCTTCTTACTTGGGAATGCCTGAAGTGGGTTCGAAGCATCTGTCCAATATTCTGGGTGTGTGACAGATCAAGGGCTGCATCTACCTCATCCAAGATGTAAATTGGAGCTGGCTTGAAGAGAAGCATGGCTAATATCAAAGATAAAGCCACAAGAGACCTGAAACGCAAAACAAAAATAGAGAACCAGACACACCCAGGTTTTATATGTGAATACCTGTATCCCTGTTTTCAATAATGGACACTCTTTTTTTAGGTTTCTGGAATAGAAGTACTTAATGAATACTTCACAATACTTCTGTCTTTGAGAGTAATGCAAAGTGACACAGCCAGGTCTTGAAAATTTTGAGTTAAACAACAACATAATGTAAACCTCAAGTGCATAAACAGTTTAAATCTTGCTACATTTGTTTGTCACTGTACTAAAAGAATCTCAAAACAACTTAGCAAGATAAAATACAAATGAAGAACATCAAAAAGATTCAAAACATTTTATGATATGTAATATCTAAAATACTCGTTCAGTAACACAATAAAGTCTAATCATCAGCCAGCCACAAAAGAGTATACCTGACCGAGTGAAAATGCCTTAAGCTGCTGTCAAAAAACTGAAATTGACAATACTTGGTATGCTTCATTGAGGAAAGCATTTCAGAGAAGGGGCCAAAACTGAAAGGGTCTGTTCCACGTGCCCATCCTGTGTACCTCCCTCAGGAGAAGCACACGGAGAAAGGGCCTCTGATGAAGACTGCAGGATTTGGGCAAGTTCATACGAGGAGAGGTATTGGGGTTCTGAGCTACATAATACTTTACTAGACAAAATCATTGCTTTGAACTGAACTGAGAAATTAATCGGTAGCCAGAGCAATTGAACCAATTTTAATGAGTGCAGGTTATGCACTAACTGGTAAACAGCAAGTAAACATTAGTATGCATCCCATCTTCCCTGTCTCTCCAAATTAGGGAAGGAGAGTCAGCAGCCCTCGGACCACCTCGCCACACCCACAAGGATTCCAAAGTGGACCTGTTCCCAAGAAAGTGAATATTCCCAAGGAACCTAATAATCAGGTGAGCTCATTTTGGGCTAGTCAAATTTGTCAGTTTGCTCCCTCCTCTGGCCAGTATTTTTCTCCAAAACCAAGTTCACGCACCACTCTGCATTCCCCATACTGTAGACACCAGAATAAAGAGCCTCGGAAATTGCAGACCACAGTATAGCTGAGGCCTGTACTTTCCCCATTGCTATACCTCTATAGACATTTCCACACATATAAAACTATTTATTAGCTTAATGGAGGCCGAGCCCACAGTTGCGTTTTTAAACCTTCTGACAGATTTCTCAGCAGCTATTTTAGTTTAGCTACCCAACTCCTATTGTTCTTTTATTATTTCCTATTGTTATGTGCTGATGTGGTTGCTCGAGAGCAAACAGGCAAGACTCCAACCTGTCTTTTCCAGGCTTTATTATCTGTACAAAACTATTTACAATGCAGAGCATCACAAGTCCATGTCTGCTCAGTCACTAGCAGAATCTATACCTTCCCAAGCATAACAGTTGTGTGACTCCCACCCTTCTCCTCCCCTCTCTGAGCGTTGGCAAAGGGGGACTTGCCTCCCCTCCTCTTTGCTCAAGCTCGGTGTTGAGGCTCTCCCTAGCATCTTCTGATCTCTGCGTCCCTTCCCCACTAGAGGCGGGGCTTCCCTCCTCGCCAGAGGAAGAACTGCTTCGCAAGATCTTCGGAGGCTCCCTGTAACACAACTGCCCTTCCACCTCTCGCCTCTGAGCTGATGGCAGTTCCCTGACACCTATTACAGTCATACCTCAGGTTACAGATGCTTCAGGTTGCGCGTTTTTGGGTTATGGACGCGCCGAAAGCTGGAAGTACCAGAACGGGTTACTTCCGGGTTTCGGTGCTCGCGCATGCACAAAAACACTAAATTGTGCCTTGCGTATGTGCAGAAGCACCGAATCGCAACCTGCACGTGTGCAGACATGGTGCTGCGGGTTGCGAACATGCCTTCCACACGGATCACATTCGCAACCCGAGCGTCCACTGTATTAAGAACATCTCACCATTTTTTCACTGAACTCATGAAACTTAACAAGGTCAGTATCCAGACTATTACACAGAACAATGTATCATAAAAAACAATGGATATCCCTGCGGTATAGGGCAAGGATGGGAAAGGGACAGAAGGCAATTTAATGGTTGTCTTTGATTTTGTGCTACATTTGCATTTATAAATATATATAAATATATATATATATCACACTAACCTTTGACCCCCACTTAATTCAGTTAAATTTTCCTTCCAGGTGTTCCCCAAAGCAACTTTGAACTCGAGCCCATCTAGAACAGTTTGGCCTTCAGGAGGAGACAGCATAGCATTGGACCCAGGCAGAAGCGTTGAGAAAATTGAGCCAAAGTCTTTGTTTACCTGGGAAATTGAATGCAACCATCATATTTTTAGAAGTTCTTTTGAGTTAAGACCGAGACCTGAATCATGGCTTCCATTTCTAGCACACAGCAATTCCATAGGCAACAAAGGTCTTTTTTTTGCCTCTCATTTTGCTTGATGGGACTTTTGTGCATCTCAAGTAATAGTTAAACGGACAATGGATTTTGGTTAATCCATTAAAAAAAGACCCATGAAATTAAGTTTATTCTTGAGCCCATGGACAGAAGAGTTATCAAACTAAAGAGACCTACCTTCTGCCAGGCAACATTTAAAGCTTCATTTTTCTTTTGGTCAAGCTCCACAATTGTCGCAAGAATTTTAGACTTGTCATTCTCAACAATTCTTTTCTTCTTCATCAAGTCATTGTACTAGAAACAGACAAGATTGAAAATCATGTGACTTGGCATGGGGCAGATTAGGTTGTAGAACTTGCAGTTTTCTTTGATTTTTAGTGTGTGTTTGAACAATTTCACAAAAGCAAGGTAAAGAAGGTGCTTGTAGGGTCAGGGACTTTAGTGCTTTGTGGAGTTGTCAGTATTTATTTGGCAGTGTGGAAGTATGAACCAATGATGCAGAAGCTTGATACTACACTGGTAGTTTGGAACAAAAAGCAGAATCCTTCTAATATATACCAGTAACAGCCTCTTTTGCCTGTACTGCCTTTTTTGCTGCCATTGGCTGACCTGCTCTGATGTCACAGAAGTTCTCTCTTAGCAGCGATGTCACAGCCCCTCTTGCCATTGGCTGCATTTTTCCGTATCATATTGGGCTGGCCATTCTGGCACCAGGCACCTGAATGCTGTAGGCAGCTGGGTACAAACCTGCTAATAATTATAGCTCATTAACAGGAAGCCTGAATGACTCCTTTAAGAATGTTATGGAGGTCTTTTGCTTGAAGTACACAGAAAAACACTGGGCAGTATCCAACGAAAGCATTCCATCAGCACAAGGATTTCTGCTTGCTCAATGGAAAACTCCTCTCTGCCCTTGACACTCTCCTCTGCTACATACCCTCTAAATTTACTCTAGGGGCTCTCTCAACTCTCTGGAGCGCTGCACAAATGAAAATCATCGTGCTGACAGGACATGTTAAGTTAGATATTGGCCGTTTTCTGCATAGTTAGGCATCTAAAGCTATCCAGTTTGTTGTTCACTATCTAAACATGCTGCTTCCACATTAGGATAGGGTAATGCAGGATATGGTACGGCTGTTTGCACAGTAACTGGGAGGTGGCAGGGGGAAAGAGTGGAGTGGAAGGGGGAGCGACTTAACTCTTTCTTCTGCCTCTGTAAGCATGTTCATAGCTCTCATGTTGACATTCCTGCCCAACTTGTCTTTCTTTTCCTGCAATTTCTGAAGTCTCTGGCCAGCTTCTTTTGGATTGTTAGTTTTGAAATCGTAAGCTGTGTTTGGTTGGCCAAAAAGGTTTTTCTCTGAAGCTATCCATTCATAGTCATTCAGCATTTTGGCAACCTGTTAAAAAAAAACAAAAAACAGTTTAGAACTTTTATAGAGTAATATTCATCTACCCCCCCAAAGGTTTCTATAACTCTTAGCACAGCAATTCCAAGCTGTGATGTGGGAAGCCTCAAAAACTTCAGGTAGAAAACTTATTGGGTTCAGCGTTGATATTGTGTTTCATCTTTGGTACGAAAATTTATCTTGCAATGAGAGGAGGAAATCTGTTAGGGAAGCTTCTGTTTGGGATATTAATCTTGCATTTGCTAGTAGGATCACAATGTTTTTGCAGCCACATAGATAAAGGAAGCCAAACAATGGTAATGGGAGATGAACAAGCAATGCACTCAGCAGTCATTACATCCCATAGAATTCATCTCTGCCCACAATATGCATATTTTAAATTCAAACACAGTTAAAAGTATCAGAAGTAGGGATCTTACTCACTGGTGAGGAAGTAGATATGTTAACATACCTTTGCAGAAGCATCAGAAGCCTCCTCCTTGTGTTTGCTGACATTGTGTTCCAGCTCCTTGATCTTAAGCTGCGCCTTGTTATTTTGTTCTTTATATTTCACAACCTCTGTAGATTTGGCTTTGATTTCTTTATCCTGGGCCATCACCACTGCTTTCTGCTTAGCCAGTTCCTCTTGAGCGTTCTTTACGGATTCCTGAACAGCAAAGGAGACAATTATCTCTCCACACTGATTAAAATTAAATGTGGACTGGAAATATTTAAAGTAGTACGTTTTAACGTATTAAAACTCAAAACAAAAAAGCACTCAAGATTTAAAGAATCTTGAATGTGGATCATCAACTGGCACCTTACAGGCAAAGCTAGTCTCCCTTGCTGGGCAAGTCCCCACCCTCAAGATGTGATTCAAGAGACAAAACGGAATGCCAACAGAGGGACTTGGCAAGCACAAAAATGGGACTTGCCAGCATAGTATTTTAGGATACTCTGGAGTATTGACTCATCAGCCCCTCTTTTCTTAAAGCTTGAGAGTTCAATAAGACATGTCAGGTTGCTTCTTTCATTAAATCAGAATGATAAGACTTACCTTGTTTTTTGCTACCTCGGCTGAAATGACCTCAATCTGCTCTTGGAACAATTTTATAGCTTCATTCACCGCCTCAATCTGTTGCGTATAAGAGTTTTGTTCCCGTTTTAGCTCTTCAAGTTCCAGTGCTAGAGCTTCAGCTTCCTGAACAAAGCAAGCAAACAAAAAAACAACAACACCCTTAAGGCTGCAGTTTTTTGGAAGCAAGCCCCACTGAACGCAGTGGGATTTGCTCCTGCCAAAGCATTCATATTATCTGTGCTACACGGATAGCACTTGCTTGGTATTAATCTAATGAAATTATGCACACTAGACTCTCAAGGTGGGTTGGGCAAATGTTTTCCAAGGTTCTCCTGACGGTAGAAAGCTTTCCCACATCCAACTGTCTTCTAAGGACCACCTAAGTGCCTCCCCCACAAAGTTATTTAGTTTAGGAACAATCACAAGTTTCAGTTAATTTCAAGACTATTTAAATGTTTGGGCACCATTACACAGTTGTTAAAAGTTTTACCTGCTCTTTTTCTTTCATCTTTTTGCTGGAAGCATCAGCTTTTTTTTTGGCTCCATCAAGCTTCTGCTGGGCATTTTTCAACTCTTTCTCCCTTTCTGCTTCGGCATTTTTCATTTTGTTTTCCAGCACTTTGAGCTTTTCCTCTGCTTTTTTCTGAACCTCTTTTGTTTTCTTTAAAGTCTCCTCACTTTCCTCTGAAAAGGAAGAGGCTGCTGATCACAAACTTCTGGGCAGAAAGATTCTACAGCAATTCTGTTCAAAGCAAAAAATCCCCCCTCCCCCAAGGAAACTTCGAGAGAAAATGAAATGTTCCTTTTGTAAAAGCATGACGTATTTTCAAAGTTAAAAATGCTGTCATCTTTAAAGTAATATGACAGCCTTGTAATGCCTACTGATAAACACAAAGGCTCAGCCAGTGGTGTAGTATGGTTTTCTGGCGCCCGGGGCAGGTATGTGCACACACCATTGGGGGTGGGCATGGAGGGTGAACGGAGCCCATCACGCCAGCCAAGCTCTCGCCGAAGCAATACCAGTCCTGTGCCACTTTGTGAGGCTGGGATCTGATCTGAATGATTTGCCTGGCTACCACAGATGTCAAGCACCAGTGACTCAGTGTAGAATGCACTTTGCAGAAAGCTACTGGAGATTAAAGAGGCTAATTCTCCTTTGGAGAAAGATAAACATTAACCACTGGCAAGAAATACAAAAAGTTACCAAATTACCACATTGACTTAATTTTCCTTTTAAAACAATTATTATTTTTAAAAAGTCATTTCCCTTGCTAAGCAACCGGCTTGCAGACTCTAACCCAAAGTACATACAGCCAGTTAAAATACGCTATCACTGTTTTCTTCTCACCAATTGTATTTTTCAATGTATTCAATTCTTCCTGCTGTTTGTAATAGGAACTTTGCTGCAACTTGGTTTGCAATAGTTCTGCTTCTTCAGATTTGATCTCCCATTGCTGCTTCAGCTGACGATACCTTAAAAAAATTAAACATTTTACAAACAACAACCAGTGCTTCACCCAAGTATTTTATATTTATATAAAACCTTTATATAAAAGGTAAAGGTACCCCTGACCGTTAGGTCCAGTCGTGGACGACTCTGGGGTTGCACGCTCATCTCGCTCTATAGGCCAAGGGAGCCAGCGTTTGCCTGCAGACAGCTTCTGGGTCATGTGGCCAGCATGACTACGTCACTTCTGGCGAACCAGAGCAGTGCACGGAAACGCCGTTTACCTCCTTGCAATACCTATTTATCTACTTGCACTTTGACGTGCTTTTGAACTGCTAGGTGGGCAGGAGCAGGGACCGAGCAATGGGAGCTCACCCGGTCGCGGGGATTCGAACCGCCAACCTTCTGATCAGCAAGCCCTAGGCTCTATGGTTTAGACCACAGAGCCACCTGCGTCCCCAAGTATTTTATATACAAGTATCTTTAAAAGCAATTGAACTGGATAGTATCAATACTTTCTAATGATTTTTTATTTAACTGCATTTGCATCTTGTCTTTTCCTCCAAGGAACTCAAGGTAGTGTACACATTCCTGTCCTTCTCATTTTATCATATAACAAGCATAACAAATGTTTCGTGATAATTGTAATATTTCTGTAGTACAGATATCACACAAAATTAGTCAACTGTGCTCTTTAATTGGTACGGAAGTAGCATTACTACAAGCCAGCTTGTACCAACTATCTGTAGAAGTTTAAGCTTCTATACATCGTTTTTTATTCACAGATTTTTATCTAGGGAAAAAGACCCAATTCTTCCCGTGAAATACAGCATTATAAAACATTCATACTGCTTTAAGTGAGGCAAACTTCTTCAGGTTTCTATACAAAAGTAAGTACTGACAATACATACTTTTCAGCAGTCCCCTGCAGACTTTCTAATTCCTTTCCTATTGACTGCAATTCAGCCTCCTTTGCTTTCAATTCCTGTTGCACATCTTTTACTTCTTGAAGCTTGGACAAAACTGAAGCAGATTGTGGTCGTGCACCTGGTTCATGAAAGAAGAAAGACGTAAACAGCTGCTTGAATGAAGACCAATGAATACATAAGCTACACAAGCACAATCCAGTCGCTCCACAGCTGTCTATGATGAATTCAATTGGATGAAAAGGGTTGCCTTTGGAATAATGTCAGGTGACACAAATGCTCTGTCTGCAGGGTGAAATTTGTTATGCTGCATCAAGTGATCCACATGTATTGTTAAAAATATTATTTATTACCTGCTCTTCACGCTCAAGTCCCAGGGCAGGTTACAACGATTAAAGCACAATATTAAAAACCATTTAAAACAATTTACAGTCACAGAAAATATACATCTCAAGTTTCAAAAGCCAGGGTAAACAGTGTGTACAAACACATCTGTCCATTATAACAGAGGGATAAAACTAGAAATGCAGTCTTTAGCAAGCAAATATGTGAATCCAAATTCAGTATAGCCAAACAAAAAGAAAACAAAAAATCAGTTATAGCTGTGCAATATGAAATAAAAGGCAGCAATTACCTCCACTCAGAGTGCCTTGAGGATCAAAGGTATCTCCATCAAGGGTGACCGTTTTTGTCATTATCCTTTTGTCAAAGGTAACTCTCTTAGCATTGTCCATGTTATCGCAAACCAGCGTGCCTCCAAAAACGTATTCCATTGCCTTTTGAATTTCAGATTCATATCCCACCAGACTAAGGGCCAGATGGACACTGTCTTCACCAACCTAACGTCCAAAAGAAAAAAGAATTAACACGGCAGAGAAAAAGAGAACAAATATCACTAGAAACAGTGAGACTCAACGACTTGCTCTCCCCTATTCATTCAATCCAGAAGTGGGTCACCGGGGGAAAAAATCATTTTGCTAGCTTCCTGGTAGGTAGGTCATTGGTGCTTATGAGGAGGGAGGGAAACAAGGCAGCAGGGAGATTGGTGCCATGGAGAAGCAGCAGCAGAAGCAGCCTGAACTCTTATTGATGCATTTACACTGTGCCGAGCTGCCCACCACCTCACCTCTCCTGGGAAGCCAGTCTAGAAGCTCACTCCCCCCAGCTGTTTCTGTCTGAATGACTGTATAACAGATATATTGGTTGAATTGTGATGGTTGCCCCGTGATTTCTCACCAACCCACTGCTCAGACAGAGACCACCTACGACAGGGGTGTCCAAACCTTTTTCAAAGAGGGCCAGATTTGATGAAGTGAACATTCTTTTTTTTTTAAAGGATTTTACCCCAAGAAATAAACTGCCACAGGGGCCAGATTAAACCGACCAGCAGGCCGGATTAGGCTCCCAAATCCCAAAACAGATTTCGGACGTGCCTGACCTAAGAAGTCCAGAAGTCCGCAAAATCATCTATCCCAAATTCACAGCCTATAAAAGAAGCATTTGGTATAAACAGTGGTACCTCGGTTTTCAAATGTAATCTGTTCCAGAAAACTGTTCTGAGTTCCAAAACATTAGAAAACCGAAAACTCAATACGGAAGTCGCGTGGCATGTTCAACTTCCGAGGCGTGTTCAAAATCCGAAGCATTTACTTCCAGGTTTATGGCACTCAGAAACCAAAATGTTCATTAATGGAGATGTACAAAAACTGAGGTACCATTGTATACAGAACATAGAAGTGTAAATCATATCATAAGAAAACTAATGAGCATGTAGTGTGTGTTATAAAGTGAAATAATTCACCAGTAGCATACTGGAAAAAATTCCGTAAAATTATTTAAGAACATACCAAGGTTTTAGCCGCTCTGATAGCTTCTTTCTCAACAAACCTTGCTGAAATTTTGTTGAGTGGAATAATGGTATAGCGACGCTTCAGTTCACCCTTTTCTAGCAATTTTTTCCCAGTAAGCTAACAGAAGAAAACAAAAACAAAAATCACACTTACATACTAACCCATTTAACTCATAGCTGGTGCTGAGTTAATAACAGATTGCAGCTGTAATAAATTACAACTTCTGAAAGGTAGAAAAGCTTTATAGGTTTAATTTCTAACTCACACCTAGCTTATGTTTCAAACTGTATGAAGCTCACGTTAGACAAGCTCTAGTTGTGCATCTGAGTCTTAAGATATGAATAAGGCCATAAAGTTTGTGAATGAGACAGACCCAATTTCAAACAGGTGCCTCATGCGGGTACATTGTTGAGTGCTAGGACTGGCAGCACTTTGCTGTCTAGTGTATACCTGCTGCCACATCTAGGGTCTTTTGTGTAGAAAACCCCTTTCAAAAGCCTGGATATTTTCTTTTAATTTATCCTACTGAGAAAAACATACCTCAGTGTCCACCACAACGTTGTAGAGTCGACCCCCAGCAACTACTTCTAGTGCTGTTGCTGTAGAGATATCTTTCACCGTAATCAGAGATGCAACAAGGCCTTTCACTTGATCTCGGTTCCAGTTCTTTTCTGGATCTCTTAAAATGAACAACAACCATCAGTCGTAATTTGGCTGCTGCTAATCAGTCAATTCAAATGTATTGCTTGAGAACAACATAAAGCGGGGGGGGGGGGGGAATGGTTGACTCGCTATCGATGCTCTGACAACAGAGATAATTATGCAATGATTTACGATAGCCAGGACGAATCCTGGCATCACACTCTCCCTTTGAAGATAGGGAGATTAATTGGCATGAACCTCACTTACCTCTGAAAGCAGTCATTCGTCACATGGAGACAAAGAATTGTTATTGGATGTGGAGGAACACCTCAGAGACTCTGCATAATAGTCCTTAAGACATCAGGTCAGCAAAACCTAACGTCTTTTAATTCTTTTTGAAATTGGAATTCATTACACCCGAGGTGATCTAATTGCCTATTAACATTCAACCAATTTTAATATTTTGAATAACCCTAATATACATAATGGGCAGATGGAGCATTGGAAGTCCTTTCCACTTCTTTCGTTATTTTATGATCTTTTAATGATCTTTAGCTTTTGTCTATTTTTGTGTGCTTGAGTTTGTTTAGGTTATATTTTGTTCTTTGATGTCCTCTATGTTGGGTTGAAGAGGAAGGTGATGAATGACTGATGAAGGACCCTGTGGGAGAGGCAGGGAAGGGAAGAACTCCCAGGGTGGGAGGCTAGAAGAAATGGAAGCTCCCAGGTGAGAGCTGGGAAGATCCACCCCCTTTTGTGGGTGGTAAGGATTAAGTCTGACCGCTGATAGAGGGCTCTTTATTGTATTCCCCCCCCTACCTTCTTTGGTCTCCCCCCCCTTATTTAGATTAATTTTTATTGTATGTTGAAAGCTTTTATTAAAAATTCAGATTAAAAAAAACAAAGGAAAAAGAGAAGGCATAATGCAACAAATGTGCTACTAAAAGAAGTATATAAATAATGTTCTTGACTAATTAATAGCTTCCAGACTGAAGCACTGCAATTTTATCCAAAATCAGAATATTTTTTCTCAGCTTCCATGTTTGAAAATAGGACATTTTAATGGAACAGATGAGTCTGTAGTTTTACCTGTACTCAAAGCGTAGGTTGGGGAACTTGCTCATTAACTTTTCATAGGACTCTCTCAAGCGGTTAACCACGCGGGACAACTCCCTTTGTTTTTCCAAGAGGGTCTCTTCTTTTTTCTCTAGAACCACCAAGAAATTAATAAAAGAACCCAGTTTACGTAACTTCAAAATGAAGCTGTTTAGGAGGAAATGCACAGCCCATATCTAACTAAAATAATACTACACAACACCCAAAGTGTGCGAAACTGGTAGGAGCATTGTTTTAGGTGCCACAAATTACTAGGTGGGATTTTAAACATAGGCACAAGACGTAGGTGGCCCATGTGACTGCATTTTAAACTCATGGCACATGTTAGCATGTGCTAACGCATGTGCATGAACATTAGCAAGCCTGCACTCTTCTATGTCTGGCTCACATCTTGTCCAACTTTGGCTGTTCACCAAAAGTCTGCTGGATAGCAGTTTCTTAAATACACACCTGTGCACGACAAGCAAAAGCCTTGTTGAATTTCACAAGCAATTCTGTGCTACCTCCTTTCTCAGTAGTACAGTGGTACCCCGCAAGACGAATGCCTCGCAAGACGGAAAACCCGCAAGACGAAAGGGTTTTCTGTTTTGGAGGCGCTTCGCAAGACGAATTTCCCTATGGGCTTGCATCGCAAGACGAAAGCCCATAGGGAAATGCTGGCGGTCGGGAGCAAAGACTTTCGCCCACAGCCGGCCTTCAGAAGAGGACCTCTTCTGAAGGCCGGCGGGGGGCAAAAGTCTTTGCTCCCCCCCCGCCTGCCTTCCCCCCACCTGCCCCGGGCGATCTTAAAATGCTGGCGGGCGGGAGCGAAGCGTTCGCTGCCGACCCCCAGCATTTTAAAATCTCCAAGGGACAGCAGAGAAGTCTCTGTCCCGGGGAGGTTTTAAAATGCTGGGGGTCGGCAGCGTTCGCTGCCGACCCCCAGCATTTTAAAACGATGTTCCGAAGTGGGGAGGTGGGGCGGGAACATCTGCCCCAGCCGCCCCACTTCGGAACGATGTTCCGAAGGGGGGAGGGGGGCGGGAACAGCTGCCCCATCCGCCCCACTTCGGAACGATGTTCCGAAGGGGGGAGGTGGGGCGGGAACATCTGCCCCAGCCGCCCCACTTCGGAACGATGTTCCGAAGGGGGGAGGGGGGGCGGGAACAGCTGCCCCATCCGCCCCACTTCGGAACGATGTTCCGAAGGGGGGAGGTGGGGCGGGAACAGCTGCCCCATCCGCCCCACTTCGGAACGCTGTTCCGAAGTGGGGAGGTGGGGCGGGAACAGCTGCCCCAGCCGCCCCACTTCGGAACGATGTTCCGAAGGGGGGAGGTGGGGCGGGAACAGCTGCCCCATCCGCCCCACTTCCGAACGCTGTTCCGAAGTGGGGAGGTGGGGCGGGAACAGCTGCCCCATCCGCCCCACTTCGGAACGATGCTCCGAAGTGGGGAGGGGGGGCGGGAACAGCTGCACCATCCGCCCCACTTCGGAACGCTGTTCCGAAGTGGGGAGGTGGGGCGGGAACAGCTGCCCCATCCGGCCCACTTCGGAACGATGTTCCGAAGGGGGGAGGGGGGGCGGGAACAGCTGCCCCATCCGCCCCACTTCGGAACGCTGTTCCGAAGGGGGGAGGTGGGGCGGGAACAGCTGCCCCATCCGCCCCACTTCCGAACGCTGTTCCGAAGTGGGGAGGTGGGGCGGGAACAGCTGCCCCAGCCGCCCCACTTCGGAACGATGTTCCGAAGGGGGGAGGGGGGCGGGAACAGCTGCCCCAGCTGCCGGGCTTCGTAGCGCTGCTGCGAAGCCGGGCGGGGGGGGGGTGGGAACACCTTCTGAAGGCGGGCAGGGGGCGAAAGTCTTTGCTCCCCCCTGCCTGCCTTCCCAGGGGCTTTTAAATCGCCCCGGACAGCGGAGAAGTCCTCCGCTGTCCAGGGCGATTTTAAAATGCCGCCCGCCAGCATTTTAAGATCGCCCGGACAGCGGAGAAGTCCTCCGCTGTCCCAGGGTTTTTAAAAATGCTGGGGGTGGGAAGAAAAGCCCTTGTCCCCCCCCCCCAGCCTTCAGAAGAGGTCCGGGGACAGACTGTCCCCGGACCTGGTCTGAAGGCGGTTTCCCTAGGAACGCATTAATTGATTTTCAATGCATTCCTATGGGAAACCGTGCATCGCAAGACGAAAAACCCGCAAGACGAAGAGAATTGCGGAACGAATTAATTTCGTCTTGCGAGGCACCACTGTATCCAGACATTAACTTCTAGATTCACACCTCCATAAATTGTTTCCTCATTCCTTCTACTCGCAACCGTTTTCGCCATTCAATCACTTAGTCCTAAGCTAACCTTCATAGTTGAGTTTCTTCATTTCATTTTCTAGTTTCTCTTTCTGCCTTTTGACAGCTTCAAAGGTGTCTTGATCTTTCTTGTAGCCAGCATCCATTTTTTTCACTTCAGCTTGTTTGGTCTTTAGTTCTTGTTGAGCATGTTTCAGCTTCATCTGAGCCTGCAAGGAAAATTCAAAAGTCTAGGAACCTTGCTTATATGGAAGCATTCTCTCGCCTTGCCATGAACATGAAGTTATTAGACAGGCTTTTTACACTAGAACCACTAAATATAGGCTGCAAACGTACACAGGCTTTACTCAGAAGCATCAGTGAAGCTTATGGCCAAGACATATGCATGATTGGGCTGGAGTGTTTAGGTGGCAGGCAAATAAAGTGATTGGTTATAATCTGCTTAAAAAAGCAGTTGTTCTATTACATTGCTTTAACAAAAAATGTGATGGCAGGCCCAGAGTGAAGAATAGGGATAAGACAATATATTTTGCCTGATAAGGAGACTTTCTCCACAGTAGGATATGAAATATTTGTAACATTTAACTTCACTATCATATTACAGCATATGCAGAAGTTTGATTTCTGCCCCCTATGTTCACATGCTTCTACTTCTTTTCAGGAGCTGTTTAGTTTGCACTGTTTTCCAAAAGGGAGAAAGGTATTTTCCTCTCTTTCAATTTTGTTATCTTTTCAACATTTACTACTATCTATCTATCTATCTGTCTGTCTGTCTGTCTGTCTGTCTGTCTAGGCCTCTATCACGATTTTATTTTATCCTAGCTCTTACCTAGGAGAGCATCACCCTTTCTTAGCCTTCCACCCTGTCTCTTAAACAGGCCCCTTTATCTTCTGTCCATCACCTTCCAATACACATCCTCATTTATCCCTAATATAAATCTTCCAATATTTAATCCTACATATGAGTAATATTGATAAACAGCTATCAAGAATTCAAAAAATGCTAAAAGGCAGTAAGATAAAAGAAAAATAAAAGAGGTACTTTTGCTTCTCTATCTGCCATACATCTACATCTACTCAAATTATTTAGCATCTGCACTCCAGAATAGTATTTTCCAAAATGAGTTGGATTAGAAAAGTGCTTGAAGTAGGAATTGGCTTTTAAGAAAAAGTCACCTCTGTCACTAGCAGAGGTGAATGCAGGATGCTTGTTTATTGTTGCTTTTGCCTTCATAGGAAGTCACTGCCCTCCTAAGTTGCAATCCTACATACGTTCATAACACAATCTATTTGTCATTTTAAAGGCTAAGGCAGGTTTCCTCAACCTGGGCCCTCCATGTTTGGAGATTACAATTCCCATCATCCCTGACCACTGGTCCTGCTAGTCAGGGATCATGGGAGTTGTAAACCAAAAACATCTAGAGGGCTGAGGTTGAGGAAGCCTGGGCTAAGGATTCCCACCCTCTCCAAAAGATGCAAAGACAGATTCTTACTCGTTTTGCTTCTGTTTCTGCTTTGCTCATATCGTTTTTGCAAGCCATTATCTGTCCAGCAAAAGTAGCATCTTCCCCATCTTCATTGCTGGACAGACCAGCTGATACAGCATTGAAGTGCTGCTGGGCTGCAGTCAAAGCCTCCATCTCTTTATTATTTGCCTCCTGTAGAGCACTCAGTGCATCTGTAATCTTATTTACCTCTTTTTCCTTTGAGACTAAAGCTTTAGAGTCCTACAAGAAAATGTAAAATTGTATACAAATTGTAAGCACACAGAAGCCCACAAAAATTAGATGCAATTGACCAGAAAAAGTTCATCAAACTTTTTTTTTTTAAAGGCATTTACCCTACCAAATCTACATCAGTCACATTTAATCTTACATGGCCTGGATCCAAAGAACTGCACAATTCGTCCACAAATTTTGGTAGGGCACCAAGGCAGAATTTGTGATTGACAAGACCCTGACCCCCATCTTCAAAGTACCCGTGCATGAGTCCTACTGGTTTCAATGGGGAATTGTAATTGTTCACAGGGCAATAGCCTTTTAAGGAAACAAATACAACTGAACATGTGCAGGATTGCACTGTTTGATTCCCAGCCTAGTGCCCTGCCTCTGTGGGACACAATATCTGCAATCATGAAGCAGTCCCAGCTCCCTTATGTTACCTTTATAAATGTTAAGATATATTTCTATGACACAAGTACTTGTAGAAGTACATAATGCATATTACCAAAATGTACGAGAGTAAACAGATTGGGGGTGCACATGAGAATGTAAGGGGAAGGAGAAGACAAGAGTGTATAATTTAACAAAGTGTTCTTTGCTTACCTCTTCCATGCATTTAACCAGCCCTTTACGCTTTTCTTCTTCACTTTGCAAGTTTTGCTTTTTGATGTCAAGCGTGCTTTGCACTTTAGTATCTGTTCTCTGAACTTCTGCAAGAGCTTCTTCTAGTGAATGGAGTACACCACTAAATTCCTGCAAATATTTTAAAGTATCAATCGTTAACTTGCGTGTTTTGTGTATTTGCAAGTGTGCTGAGAAGAGGCAAAATGGTTCTTTGTTAAGGATCTCTGAAGCAAATGCAGACCACCAGTGGAGAAAGGCTGAATTTTATGAAGCAAAATGGCTTCACATGCACACAAGGGTACAGAACCCCTCCAACAATTAAACAATTCCTCCTTTGCACAATAGACAAGCAAACAATAATCAAGCCTTAACATAGAATACTAACCAAACAACCAATAACTCCTTGCTTTTTACCAGGCAAAATATCAGATGACAGAATCCCCACTTCCTGCTATAGGGAGCCCCAGCGGTAGTAGAGTAGGTAAATAAATATGGGGAAAGCAAAATGTCACTTAGAGAAGGATCTGAATATTTTCATTGAAGCTTGAATTTGTTTTATTCTGGATTGTTTTATTTGATGTTTTAATGTGTTGTAAACCGCTTTGAATTTTTTTCTTTAAAATATGTGGTATAAAAATGAAATGAAAAATAATTTCCACAGCAAAAAAATAAAGAAAAAAAGAAAGAAGAAAAAAAAGAGGTGTACCTAGACATTCCCCTGTGGTAACCATAACCTAGGTTTAAGGTACCATTTGGTGATTAGATTAAACAGTGGTACCTCGGGTTAACTACTTAATTTGTTCTGGAGGTCCGTACTTAACCTGAAACTGTTCTTAACCTGAAGCACCACTTTAGCTAATGGGGCCTCCTGCTGCCGGAGCACGATTTCTGTTCTCATCCTGAAGCAAAGTTCTTAACCTGAAGCACTATTTCTGGGTTAGTGGAGTCTGTAACCTGAAGCGTATATAACCTGATGTACCACTGTATATCTGAGTTTCTAACACTGGATCTCGGTCCATACAGCGATGCAAGACCTGCAACAGTGTAGGTCTACTTCAAAGCTCCCCCTTCCTTGCTTAAGCTCTATGGTTTTTTTCTGCTCCATGCAGGAGACACTTAATGACTCAGCTACCTGTACCTGACATTATTATAGCACTACCTTCACCTGGGTCTGGGAATCCCATGATCCAGGCCAGCAATCAATCCACAGCTGGGCATCTCCAAGAATAAGAGTGTTTCTGCAAGCACTTAAGTCAGCATTAAATGAAGGGTTAATTGGACAAGGCCACCTACACCTCCTCTCCTTGATTACAATTCTTCCACATTTCTACTGCAATCTCTTTTTAGAAAGTTTGCCTGGTATGGATAGTAGATATACTGTCAGAAAGTAGAAAGGAATGGGAAAGTAATAGGCTGTGTTTGGGAGTAATCAGCAACTTTTATTCTCAGAGGGCCATCAAATTCCCACCCCCCTAAGAGATGCATTTTAAAAAAATGTATTATTTGATACTAACAGCTTTGCTTGGTGAATATCTCGGTACTAACTGTGCTATAAACAAGTGCATACTTTGCTGTATACGAATGGTTCCATTTATAGCCAAACAGTGTTCACAGCACCATGCTTTAGGACAGGATTCGCTGAAGAAATTGTGCAAAATTATTTTCTATGTCTCCTATAAGCACCAAGACTATAAAAAGGTTTCTTATCTTGATACCCTCTTGCCTCAAATTCAACCATCCAATTTCTTTAATCCCAGTTATCTAAGATACCTTCAGTGGAAAGGCCGTCAGGGAACTCATACCAAAAGCTCTACTTCTGATGTACAACATCTGAGTTATTCAGTTAACCAAATAGTGCAGGTTTCTTATCAAGTGTACGCCTTTAAATGTAATTTCCAAGTGATATGGAAATGGTCAATATAATGTACTTCACATGTTGGAATTCTCTGTTTAATCCAGACACAAAGAACTTTTTAAAAATGTGCTTAATACAAGAAATAACGGCAGCAGTTTAGTTGGTCTTACTTTATCCCTTTTCTTTTCCATTTCGGCTATTTCTGCACCAAGTTCCTTCACTTTCTTCTCATTCTCAACCATCTCTTCCTGGACTTTTACAATGTTCCCTTCCATTTCCTTTAGCACATCACCAGCACGTGCCTTGGTTTCTTCAGCTAACACAAACTGATATGCAACGTACAGATGACTCAGGTGTTCAATCTCTCTCATGACCTTTTGGTATTCCAAGTAGGAGGATCGTTCCTGGAAAGGACAAGCAGAAATATAAGCTATAACCAGAAATAATAGCTATGATGAAAGAGCGTAATTAGATTAGAAAACATGGCCAACACATTTATTTAAACAGAAGTTCTATTTTTAAAAAACCTACAAATTACTGGATTCCAATAATATATTTCTGCAATGTATGAGAATGTAAGAATTTCAGAGGAAAACAAGAAAAATGAAGCATGTTCACTAAAACCATTATGAATACAGTGGTACCTCAGGTTAAGTACTTAATTTGTTCCGGAGGCCCGTACTTAACCTGAAACTGTTCTTAACCTGAAGCACCACTTTAGCTAATGGGGCCTCCTGCTGCTGCCGCGCCGCCGGAGCCCGATTTCTGTTCTCATCCTGAAGCAAAGTTCTTAACCTGAAGCACTATTTCTGGGTTAGTGAAGTCTGTAACCTGAAGCGTATGCAACCTGAGGTACCACTGTAGTAAGAAAGTGATGCAGTTTGCAAACTAGTTCACGTCAAGGAAAGGTCTACCATATCGTCTCATTTCCAGGCCTTCACATGAAATTGCATTCTGAAATGAATCTGATTTATTGCCCTGCTCTCTGCACAAGGCTAAAAACACAACTACATCCATGGACTATTTATGGTAATTAAAATTATATGAATGTAAACAATAGGCATTTTGAGAACACACTATAAATCTTCATGGAATCAGAATTGTAGAGTTGGAAGGGATCTTGAGAATCATCTAGTCCAAGCCCATGCAATGCAGGAATATGCAGCTGTGCCATATTAAGATCAAACCTGCACCCTTGGCGTTATCAACACCATGCTTTAACCAACTGAACTACATTACAGTGTGGGTACCAAACATAATTTGAAGTCATCTGTGTATTTTCACATAACTATAGACCTAAAGGGGAGTCCTGCCACCATAGACAGTTTAAAACCTTGCATGTTCAGGTGAACAGCTTAACACATCTATAGTGAAAGTCTCATGCTTCAGACCTTGCAGATTCTTGACAAGATGGAATGTTTCAAGAGGTGGCAGAAAGACATCTCGAAATTTGTCTGGCAGGGCAAAAAGCCCAGAATTAAATTTAAAATACTGACAGACGTTAAAGAAAGAGGGGGTTTTGCCCTGCCGGACTTAAAACTGTACTATGAGGCAGCAGCGTTTTGCTGGCTGAAAGAGTGGATGCTCCTCGAGAACACAGACATTTTGGATCTGGAAGGTTTCAATAACGCATTTGGTTGGCATGCATATCTATGGTATGATAAAATTAAGCTGCATAGTGCTTTTAAAAATCATATTGTCAGAAAAGCATTGTTTAATGTTTGGATAAGATACAAAGATCTGTTGGAAAACAAAAACCCCAGATGGGTGTCACCAGTGGAGGCTAAGGCAGTGAAGAAACTCAATATGGAGGTCGGATGGCCGAAGTATTGGGAAATTTTGGAACAGGAGGGAGGTAAATTGAAATTACAAAGTTATGAGAAAATGAAACATAAAGTACAAAATTGGTTTCAATATCATCAAATAATGGAGTTTTTCAAACAGGATAGGAAAATTGGCTTCCAGGTGGAAAAATCAAAACTAGAGACTGAACTGTTAGAACCCAATACTAAGAATTTATCAAGAATGTATAACTTGCTGCTGAAATGGAATACACAGGAGGAAACAGTTAAATCGGCTATGATTAAGTGGGCACAGGATATTGGTCATAACATTATGTTTGCTGACTGGGAATGGTTGTGGAACACCGGTATAAAATTCACGGCATGTAATGCCTTAAAGGAAAACATTATGAAAATGATTTACAGGTGGTACATGACCCCAGTCAAGCTGGCAAAAATTTATCACTTGCCCGATAACAAGTGTTGGAAATGTAAAGAGACTGAAGGTACCTTCTATCACCTTTGGTGGACATGCCCGAAGATTAAGGCTTTCTGGGAAATGATTTATAATGAAATGAAAAAGGTACTTAAATGTACTTTCCCTAAAAAACCAGAGGCCTTTCTCTTGGGCATTGTCGGCCAATTGGTGTCAAAGAGGGATAGAACTTTCTTTATGTATGCTACAACAGCAGCAAGAATACTTATCGCAAAGTATTGGAAGACACAAGATCTACCTACTCTGGAAGAATGGCAGATGAGAGTGATGGACTATATGACATTGGCCGAGATGACAAGCAGAATCCGTGATCAAGGAAAAGAGACAGCGGAAGAAGAATGGAGAAAATTTAAGAGATACCTGAAGGACTATTATAAACTTGATGAATGTTAGAATGTTGAGGTTTGCAGGAAAAAAAGGGATACAGTGACATAAGAACAGACTATAGAAAAGATTAAGATGACAGAGCTTGGAAAGGAATATTTAGAAGTTGCTAAAAAATTATGGACATTGGAATGCAGAAAGGGGGGGGTATGGGGAAGTCCCGGAAAAGAGGTTTATGAAAAAATGTTATGAAATTATACGTGTTTGTATGTCTTTTTAGGTGTTTGTTTGTCTTTAAAAATTTTGTAAAACCAATAAAAATTTTATAAAAAAAAAAGAAAGTCTCATGCAAATTAACTAGTCAGCCTTCTCAGCAGGTTAATTCAGCATAACTTCAAGCTTTGAATAAAAAAAAGCTTCAAGCTGCAATCCTAAACACAGCTAAGAGAAAGCCTCAGTGGGATTTAGTTCTAAGACTAAGGATGCGGGTGGCACTGTGGTGTAAACCACTGAGCCTCTGGGCTTGCCGATCGGAAGGTCGGCGGTTCGAATCCCCGCAACAGGGTGAGCTCCTGTTGTTTGGTCTCAGCTCCTGCCAACCTAGCAGTTCGAAAGCATGTCAAACTGCAAGTAAATAAATAGGTACCGTTCCAGTGGGAAGGTAAATGGCATTTCTGTGCACTGCTCTGGTTTTGCCAGAAGTGGCTTAGTCAAGCTGGCCACATGACCCGGAAAAACAGTCTGTGTACGAACTCCAGCTCCCTCGGTCAGTAAAGGGAGATGAGCACTGCAACCCCAGAGTCGTTTGCGACTGGACTTAACTGTCAGGGGTCCTTTACCTCTAAACATGCCTTGGTTTGCAATGTAAAACACTTTTTTCATTTTAAACGGGAAATACCTCTTTCAGTTTCTGCAAGGTGGGTGTGATTTCTTCCTCCAAAATCTGTGAACAAAGTACAGAATGAACAATTTTGAATTTCTCAAATGCTCCCATCATACTTTCAGTGGATGGGACATCTGCAATGGACTTTGAAAAATTAAATTAAAAATGGAAGAGTAAATAAAACTAAATCGGTCATTAAGGAAACAGACAGACAGAACCAGAGTCAAAGCTCATTTCATTCCTCTTAATGTATGCCTTGAGGAACTTTAGCAGCCATCCATATCTGAAAAGCAAGCTTCCCAAAATAAATAAAAATCTATTATAAAAATTTCGTACCGTGCAAATTTCTTTAAGTTTTGCCTCTTTTTTCTCAATGGTTTTCTGAGCAGCTATTTTCTTGCATTCATACATCCTAGTGCCAGCTGCTTCTTCAATCATAGCCAAAATCTAGAACAAAAAACTGTTATTGCAATCTCAATATTCCAAAATGAATAAAGGAAACACTAATGAAAAAGCTCCAGCATTCATACCTCTGGAGGCTTCATATTCAGAACTTTGGTAATCCGTCCCTAATACAGGATGAAAATCAATCAGTAACATCTCATGTAATTTTAAGATCTCATTTTTATTACTTATTAGCATCAAGATACATAGCAGACTTTTAATGTTTGTGTCAAAGAACCACTGACTTAAAAATAGCAAATTTTGGGCAGATTTCAGGGAAGTGGAGGTGGTATGCACGAAGTTACAGGCAAGAATAGTATTCTGAACCAAGCAGTGTCATCATCAGTCCTTATAAGAATTAAGAACTGGAAATATTGAGAGTCCCTGGCAGAGGACACATCAATTCATTAATTGGTTGATTCCATAACTATTTTGCATTATTTTAGATTTACCTTTAATGTATCAGCTGTTTTTTGTGTTAACTGGGGCCTTTACTGCTTCTATTGTATATTGCCTTGAGACAACTGTGTAAAAGGTGATTAATCACAATAATAATAAAACATGCAGCCCAGAGAGGACTTCCTCAGAATCTGCAAGATCCCATTCCATTTTTTAAAAAAAAACAGCTGGAGATCTGCTGGACCCTAATCATGCTCATCCCAACAGATCTAGACTTAGGACTGCACCCTAGTTATTTTTTAAAAGACTGAGTTCCTGCCTGCTAAAAAAAACCAAGACAACGAGAAGATAAGTGATTATAGTTATAACAATATATGCTTACCTGCATAATAAGAAAGTGAGGATTATTGACATTCAGTCCAACAGAGCAGAAGAGATCTTGTACTCGAGCATTATTTGCATTCACACCATTGATTAGATATTTATTTCTGCCTCCAATCACCACCTTGAGAAGAAACAAGGGTTCATTATGTAACAAAGCGTAATTTTGCTTCTAGTCTGATGTTACAGTATTCAAGCATCTAGACTGCTTGGCATGTGCAGCTACATATGCCAAAAACGAATAAACAATGGATTTCAGAATATACCTTTACAGAGCCTAACTATTGCTCACCTGCCTTGTGACTGTAATCTCATCATGAATCTCAAACCCGAATGGACTCTGCTTCTTGTCAAAATTATCAAAAGTGATTGATACTGTAGCCTTGGTAATCCCAGCTTGGCCATTTTTGTAAACCAGATCTTGCAAGTTAGAAGCTCGCACCTGAAAAACATTAAAAGGGCAATAATTTTCAATTGATAACAAAAGTGCATGCTTAGGCTACAGGGTTGTGTCTAAAACACTTAGTTGGAAGTTAACTGTTTTGGCCATCATTCACAATGTTTACACAAGATTAAGGAGAGAATCACACTTTTTTTTTAAAAAAAAATCAATCTTATGATGAAATTTGTGGGAAGTTTTATATATTGCTCAAAAAAAGTCTATAAAATGGTTTAGCATTGCATGTTGGATAATTCCAATGAGTATTTGTCCTAACTCCCACAGTGAATTGGAATACAAAAAATCAGATGTGACTGGAAATTATGTCTATTGGTGCTGTAATTTTACTGAAGAATCCAGCCAATATTTGTATAGTTTTAAGTGAGTGATCCACAAACAACCTGAACTGCCACAAGTGCAAATTAGAATTGAGTTTTAGGTTCTATCTCAAACAGTTCATAGGCAAACATACAGGACAAGTTTCAGTAAGTGCTGCTGCCAGAATGGACTTGTACCCCTAGCTAGTCATAATTATAATCAGTACAAAATTCTGTGTTTAGTTATACATGGAGTAAAGACAGGTTAAGGACAAAATACCCTGCCTGTTTTTGTTTTCCTTCAGATTGCACTGTCAGTGGGCAGGGTTGTAGTTTAGTGACAGAGCATCTGCTTTGTATGTAGAAGGTCCAAGAGTTGAATCCCCAGAGTGGGCTGGAAGAGATTCCCTGCCTGAAATTCTGCACTCAGTGTATGCCGAGTCATCACCATTCCACCACAGTAAAATAGGCAATTATTTGTTTAGTTTTCCTCTAATCAGAAGAATGCGTAATATTCTAGCATTTGTTACAAACACTTTAAGCTCACCAAAGAATAAGGAATGGAAATATTGATGCCAGTAGATGTCTAAGGCACTCACCTGTGATAGATTGGTAATGCCCAATAAGAAACAGATGGAGTCCAGGATGTTTGATTTGCCACTTCCATTTAAGCCAGTAATAGCATTGAACAATGGGTCAAAGTCATTCACTTCTGTCCGTTGAGCGTAAGACTTAAACCCCTCGAGCACAATTGATTTTACGTACATTTTGATTGCTCTCCCTGGAGATTCCAAGCAAACCTACTGTTTAACCTGTGAAAGAAAGCATTTGATTCATAATTGTATTTTAAGTCATAATTCTGTGAGTTACAAACATGCATACTTTATGGATCCTACCCAGATGCTTAGAAATCTGAAGTAACAGTGAATTCTAATCGGCTTTAGTATTTTAACTTTCTGTATATTTCCCATTTTTCTTTAATTTATTGTTTTTACCTTTTTGTAAACCACTTGAAGGTTTTTCACAATCAAGCAGTGTATAAATTTTATGAAATAAATAAAGTAAGAATCTATTGGGCACAATGCAGCAAGTGACAAGAATGAGATGGCAAGCATTGCAACTACACTGGGACTTAACTTTACAGTAATGTTGCACAGGAGAAATCAACACACACTGCAACTAATTTGAGATTTATGCAGCAAGGTCGGTTTCCCTGCCTTTCAAAAAGCATTTTTACGTTGCTCTCTATGTACTAGAGAGCGGGGTAGGGACATCCTCAGAGGATGCTCATTATCCAATAGGTTTCCTTGCTGCTGAGCCACCTCAGGGATTATTGTTTTGCTGTTTTGATTTACCGGTACTTATTTTTATCCTGTATTTTATTCTGTGAACTGCCATGAGATTTTATGAAGGGTGGTATATAAATCTAATAAATACAACAATAACATTTAATGAAGCTGTCACCTGTGCAGAGGCTGCACTGCAGGTTCCAAGTCAGACCAAAGCCAGTTTGAGGTGAAATGCCTCAAACAGCTGCCTATCACAGGAAACTGTGGGCCTATGGATCCTTGCCATATGTACCCAAGCCCCAAGTGCCGCAATTCAAGAGAAATCGTTTTTGTTCTGCGCTGAGGTGTCGCAGATCTGCTGGTGCTTTGCCACACTTCATGGGTGTTTGAGTTCTCAGGCAGACGTTCTCATCCCATACAGAGAGTTGGAAGGGACCCTGAGAATCATCTAGTCCAACCCCCTCCAGTGCAGGAATATGCAGCTGTCCCATCCAAGGACAGAACCTGCAACCTTGGTGTTGTCAGCGCAACGCTCCAACTGAGCTACCCACCTTCGGAGCGATGCTACACGCTCTTTCTCTATCTTAGGTGTGCTTAGGATTGCAGCTTCGATCCAAGCCACAGAGGTGGCACTCATAAATGAAAGCCAACCAGCCATGCCACCATAGCCAGGATTTTTTTTTTGGGGGGGGGCAGCATGGGCGAAGCCAGGATTTATTATTTGGAGGGACATTGATGTAGCCAGGAGTTCTTATGGGGGGGGGGCAGCCCTGAGACTTCCAGGTATACGGCGGTATATAAATTCAGTAAGTACTACTAATAATGTAGTCAGGAGTTATTATGGGGGGGGGGGGCAGAATGGGCATAGCCAGAATTTATTGGGGGGCAGCATAGATGTAGCCAGGATTTATTTTGGGGGGCAGGATGGGCGTAGCCAGGACTTTTATTGGGTGGGCAGAACCTCAGGTTTGTCTTGATTTTGATTGGTTTGGGGGCCCTGCGCTACACCCGTGGGGCGGGGGCGGGACACAGTACCGAGTTATCCGGGACAGAAACGTCCAGTTAGTTTTTTATTTATTTTTGTATTAAATTAAAGACAGGGCTGATCGCAGCAGGACAAATCCCCGCATCCGTTCCCTTACTTGGTTTACTCTGCAACCCTGTCACACGCCGGAGCGCCCTTCATAGACGCGCGTCACGAGGGTCGCCCAACACGGATGTCCCTCCGCAGTTCACACGACACAGGCACACACGCCGTGTGCGCGCGCGCAAACATGAGGCGGCCGTTTTCAAGTTGCACTTATTGTTATTATTATTATTATTACACATTCGGCGTGAGGTAATCTCTGTGTATTCCGGCTCCTCGGAAAGCAGAGGAGCCGCGAGTCTTACCTGAGGCGACGGCGGTTTCTTCTTCCCCGCGCTTGAATTTCGGCGGGAGCGCGGGGGTCCTTCCCCCTTCCGCCTCGCGAGACGTTCTTAGACAAAGCTGTCCAACTCGATGCCTGGTTTGTTTTCGTTTGATTTCCCCCCACGCCCTGGAGACAACGGCGCAGGCGCTGTGAGCACAGCCCCACCCTCGCCGCTCGTGATTGGATGGAGGCGCCCGGGCGTTGGGTATAAAAAGGCGCGGAAGCCCCACTGACGCTCATTTCTTGCTGCGGGGAGAAAGGGTGGAGGTTGGGAGCTGGCGGGGTTTGAATAGCTTCTGCTAGGAAAGCAAAGCTCTACCGTTTGGTTCTAAATTATAATGCTTTAGCAAATAAAATAAGGAGGGTCATCTATTCTTTGCAATGCAGAAATATTCAGCTGCCCCATATGGGGATTGAATCTGCGACCGTGGGGTTATCAGCACTGTACTCTCAGGTTCTGAGCGAATACAGGATTTTTTCTCTCCTTATTCTTGCTTGATCAATTTCTTTCAGCAAGGAGTAAACTAGAGGCTTGCTGGGGTTTTAATTTTTTGCAGGCTCTCTATAAGTAGTAGCTCTTGCCTCTCCAGTATTGAGTTTTTTTCCTCCCCTTCTGCACTTGCTGTTCTGATTTTTTAAAGAAATAATGAGGGAATAGGGGACTGGAACTTGGGAGTCATTGCTTCAATAGCTTAAAAATGCTTCATCTCGAGAACGAAGGGCGGGGTCGGGTTGTGGTGGCGTTTGAAGATTTGCAGCTTCCGAAATGAAAATAAGAGCTTCATGGGCTTGGGAGGATGTTACATTAAATTAAAAGTACAGCAATAACCATATAAGAATTCAGGATTTCCCCCTATCCTTTCCTATTCCGTTTGAAGCCAAGCCAAATCAGATTAGTTTTCAGCAAGGAGAGTAAAATAGAGGTTTGCTTTTTTTGCAGACTCTGGAAAGTGTAGGAGCTTCTACCTCCAGTATTCAGGTTTCCCCCCCAATTTTTCTGCCCTGACAATCCTGAAGGAGACTTTTAAGAAATATTTAATGAGAGAATAGGGAATTAGAACTTGGGAGTTGTTGGTTTGATACCTTAATACCTTAAAAACTTGTCTTGGGAATTACAGCAACTACGTTTTTTTTCTATATTTCAACATTTGTTCTATTCACTACTCATGGTTGTGTTTGTTTTTTAAACAAACTGCATATAACAATAGCAGCTTGTTTTCTTTGGGATCGCCTTCTGGAGCAACGTCAGTTTTACTACCAGGAGTAGGATGATGGGTTTTCTGAAATTCTATAGCTACTAGAGAACTTAAACTGGTTGATGTGAATTGCATGCCTTGGGCCTAAAACCTATATAATCAAAGGTCTATAGCTGTAAAGGAAAAATGAGGGGGAGGGAGAAGGAGAAAAGCAAGCTCTGGTCTGGTGCCAGTTGCTGGTTTCAGCTGTATGGGAAACCTGCAGGAAAATTGGGAAGGTATATAACCATCTATATAGCTGGTTGGGACATTCTTTAAGTGACCCATGAATACCCCACACAAGAATTGGGTAGCCTTACCTGTAGGGAACTTGATCCATTGGAGCAAAGCAGCCTTGAAGCCTTAAAAAGACATAGCTGAAAATGAAAAAAAACGATTGGAAGGGGGGGTGAGCTTTAAAAATTGTAGTTTAAGGCTGGTCATGCAGCTGCAGGAAATAATGCAACCTTAACAGCCCTGTAAATAGATGAAAATACCTTTTTGTAAGAGGCAAGAGGGCTCCAGCTGAATATTCTTGGCCAGATTATACACAAAAAGCAGGATAATACAATTTAGAGCATTCATGGCTTTTTGTGCTTGACAGTGAAAAGCCGCTGTAAACCTGATCTACCTGCCTCCCTTTTGAATCCCACCCAACTTTTTGTTAGCTGGGGATGAAAGCAGAACAGAAAAGACAAAACTATTCAAGCAAACTTTTAAGTTGGAATATTTCTGGCTGCAGTTAAGTATTCCTTTAATCTTAGCCCTTAGAAGCATGCTTATATCCAAGCCAATGCAGCTTTTAAACCAGTATCTGAAGCAGCTTCACCCAGTTTTTGAAGTACTCAGGTTTTGTTTTGGGGTGAGGGGGACCAGCCTCCCAAAAGTAGAAATTGACAACAATACATTAAAACTCTTAACTATACTGGGGGGAAAATACTTCCTTTTACCACCATCTTAAGTTGGAAGCTATGAGATTGGGAAGAAAGTAATGTTTTGCTATTTTTAAAGTCATGAATTGCTATACTTACCCTGGGAAAAGGCAATATAAACTTGTTACCCAGCTGTTGGGACAAACAGAAGCTGATTGCATGGGTGGGGTCTGTGATGCAATTTATCACAACCCCACCTGCATTTTGGTTCCACCAGCAAATGAAAAAGGTTTTTGCTAGCTTTGAGGAAAACTTTAACGCAATTCTTTTTTACGGAGATACTACATAAAGTACCTGTGCTAAAAATTAAAAATGCCATGTTGGGTACCCTTGTTCAGATATTGCAACTTGTAGCTTCTCACGTTTTATATTCCTATACAGAAAGTGCCATGCACACTGATGCTGCTCTACAGTTTTAAATCTCCGGCATCAAATATTGCATGCGGCAGTATTTACTTTTAACCCCTTCAAGGAAGCCTAATAACCTCGCTTGTATATATATATATATTAAAAGGTTTGTCCCTCTGCAAAGTGTAACCCACCCACACTTGAGTGTAAGGTCAGTAGTAATGGGAGACTGAAATGAAGTGTTAGGTGCAAATTAGATGCCCAGCTGGAATGGAAGCTTCAGGTAACATAGTTGCTCAGGTGAGCAGGTGGAATAGCTGTTCCCATTTTTCTCGGTTGCAGCCTAGTTGCGAAGGCTGTTGATTGGGCGGCTGTGTAGCAGCCCTTGCCGGTGGCCTGAGGCAGACCAAAGTTGAGCTTTTTTGAAAATCAAGTGTTATGGGGAGCTGCCCATGGCCCCCTCTGCCTGTTCCCCCCCTTCCGTGCTTAGCTACACTTCTGTGATTGGGTGACCGGGGAAGGTTGCCATGTGAGCATTCACCTTGCGATGATAGGTGTGGCAATATACCAAAATTACTGCTCTCTAGAATGAGTGTTGGTATGGCTTGTCCCCTGTATGGCATCTCTCAGGTTTGAGAAAGACAAAACTCTGGATGATGCCAATCACCAAAGACTTCTGAAGCTCCCTTTGTGGGTGGATAGCAATTTTTTTAGGCTTAAGCTCAGGAGTTACTAGCACTGGTATCGTTTGTCTCCTGTATGGCATGTCAAATGTTGGAAGAAATTGCATTCTCCGATAGCTGGCATCTTTTTTAACTTTGAATTTTCTGGAGTCTGAATGTAGCCATGGGCTCCACCCATTTTGCCAGGTTCTGAGGAGCGTGACAAAGCTCTTCTTCACCCCACTGCTTTGCCTTCCTACAGGGAGGGCTGCCTGTACAGCAGGGTTGCAAACTACTTTTTGTAAGACATCTACTCTTGAACAAAGGACACGCTTGAGCATTGTTTTACAGTACAACCAAGACACAGAACTTTACTTCCGAAAGTTTCTTGGCAGGGCCTTCTTAAGCATATCCAGGGCAAAGCTCCTTCCGGTGCCCCCCCCCTTTCCCAGAGGTTTAGGGAGGGTGGCAGGGCTGGAGGAGGCGGGCAGTGGCTGGATGGCGGCTCCGGTGGGGAAGAGGCGGAGGCTGGATGCTGGATGTTTTGTGCCGCTGTGGCCACAGCAGATGGAGGCTCCGGAGGAGGCGGGTGAGGGCTGTGAATGATGCCGGGAGGTGCCGCATCTAGCCCTCTGCCTCTTACCTGGCACCACTAACCTCTGGGCAAGGTTCTCCTGCTTCTAGGGACAAATGCGCTCTTTCCACAAGCTCCTTAAGGTGAGGAGGCAGGAGTGGCAGGCGATGAATGCCACCTTCCTTGTGGGTCTGTACCTGCTGCCCCCTGGCCCTTACGGGGCTGAGCCCCAGCCCCAGTCCTTTCCTATGAAGCTTCCCATGCAGGAACTGTAGTTGCAATTCAAGAAATCCTGCCCGGTGCCTCAATGGCAGGTCCCCCAAGTTCTTCTTTTGCACTGTAGAAAAAGGTAACTTGTTAGCTACTGTTAACTGTTCCAAAATGATACTCTAGTTCCCAACCAATCGGAAATGCTCTTTGGACTCTTGGCTGCATGTACATTCATATTGCATAGGGTGGAACCCCCTTCAGAGAAAATCCATTTGTCCATTGAGACTAACACTCCCGTCGATGTATTACCATTCTTTTTAAGACCTACCTTAGAGATCATGCAGATGGTGTCATCTGCATAGAGATTCAATAAATGCTATTCACCCCTTTCCCTATTGACCCCTGATACACGGGTTACGATGCAGTGCTGCGGCTTGTGGCTCCAGGGAAACTGAAGGGGACTTTGAGATGGCACAACTCTGTTTCGTGTCCCTTCCATTTTGAAGCAAGGGATGAGGCCCATGTCGTTCATACATGTGCTGGCTTTGTTGAAGTCATAGTAGCAAAACCATATATATGACTTGACACTGCTTTGGGAATTCAACCAAGGTTCAGAAGTTAACATTCAAAAGATTGACTTGGATAAACTTATAGATGAATTAAAACATTTTAATGTTTTTATTTTGAAATCTTTTAAGATATATTTTTGTTTTCTGTTACGTTGCTTTGATTTTCTTCAAACGCTTGGAGGTTTTTCCTAAAAATATAAACGGGCATAGAAATAAAAGGGGGGGGGGACTATAGTCACATGCATTTTCCAAGCATGGGCTTAAAGTCTCTCCATCTAGCTTCTAAACGGCTGTATTTTCCTTACTTTCCAGAGCTCGGCCTCTTGCAGCTGTGAGGCCATGCCGGGAAGTTTGACATTTTAGTCATGTCTGCTATTGGGCTACAGTATTGTTTATAAGGGGGTTGGGAGAGGTTCATTTGCAGCAGATCTCGCGGTCCTCGACAGACCCCCAGTGTCAAAGGTGGTTCTGTTAGACTACGAACCACCTGAAAGAGTTTCCTGGGGCTGTTCTTCTGCAGTGTTGCTAAGCCTTTTCAGGATGGAACCCTGGGCCTGAAGCTCACCATCCCTTGTACTTGTTCTTCATCTTGTTCTTCCTGTTTGCTTCCTGAGCTGGCGACAGAAGCCGCAGATCACTCCTGCCCTGCCCACTCTTGCGTGCTCCTTGCTTCCCTTGACAGCAAAGGACTAGGCGAGTTGTCCTTGTCTAGTTGCTTGCAGTTACTGTCTTGTTTCAAGATCCAGTAGCCTGTACGCTCTGCTCTTCAGTAGGGTTGTGTAGCAGGGAGGCTGAGTCCAGTGGGAGCACAAATGGTGTGGAGAAAGCATTGGCTGCTCCGTGGAAGAACAGCCATCATTTATGCCTGCTCAGTTCCGGCCCAGCAAGGATGATGTTTCCTTTGCTGTAATCCCCTCTCCCCCCCTCCTGTAGTGCCCTATATGCAGGAAAGGTGTGTAGGTGAGAGGATGAACTGCTCCTTCGTAACCCCTTGCTGATGCTGCCCCAGAGAGAAAGGGGGGCTTGCAAGCAGGCATTACACAAATGTAATTCTGAACACACATTCTTGGAAGCTGGACACATCCGTGGGGGAGCATCTCCCAAGAATGAAAACACGCTTATGAGGTTGTAAAGTGTTCAAATGGCCAAGGACAAGGAAAACCTTTTTAGGTTGAATTGTGCCATTTTAGACAGTTGTTAAAAACAAACATTTTTTGTTCAGTTTACAGATTCAGCATGTGCAAGACCACGTGTTGTTACTGTATCTTTGATTTTGCATCTTAGGATTTATATGGAAATTGTTTCCATTTGGTTGTGTACTTTTTGATGTGTTTTTATCATTTGACTTTTGTGTTTCTAGTTGTGTAAGCCATCTTGAGCATGGTCCCAGCTATGGCAGGGCTGCATACCAATAAAATGTGGATGATTCTGGATTCCAGCACTATTCAATTTAGCAATGTTCACAGTGGATTCTAAAAGTCATTGTTTTACATCAAATGAAGTCTCTACTTTATAGATGACTCCCATGTGACTATTAGCCAATCGCATGAGAATTCCTGTAAAACTCTAGAATTTGGTTACCAAACAACCAAATTTAAAAACATAATTTAAAAACATAACAGGCCTGATGTGAGCTATATAAAGCTTTAAATGTCTTGTTGTTTAGTCATGTCCGACTCTTTGTTGGTAGCTTCAAGAACACTGTCCAACCACGCAGTCCCATTTTCCTGGTCGCTGAATCTTTCCCAACATTAGGACGCCAAATGTCAAAGGTGGTTCTGTTAAGACTACGAACCACCTGAAAGGGTTTCCTGGTGCTGTTTTCCAAAATAGGATCACTGCTATTTCTGCAATGTTGCCAAGGCTTTTCAGAACAGAACTTCCTCAAGGACTGAGGTGGTGTCCCTTGTTATGTTGGGGCATGTTGGAATTGAAAAGTCAACACAGATCAAACCCAGGCTGAGGGGCCGTTCTCCTCTCCAGTCCATGTGAGCAGAGACTCAAAGTTCGCTATCCATACTCATGGATATGTTCCTGAACCACTGTAATTGATGCAAACCCCCCCCCCCCGTTTTTCCTCCCAGGCACATCTCGCAAAAATACCTTACAGAACAAGTTAGGAATAGTTGGGGATTAACAAAAAGACTAGTAAAACTTGACAACAAGGCAAAGGAATAAACAACCAGCCATACCTCTGAAAGTTAATATTTGTCAAAAACGATTAAATCAATTTTAAAACAAGTTTTGGACCATTTGGGCAGCTTCTGCTTCCAAGGCTGCAGTTAACGCCCAGGGTTGGGTTTCCTCCCCAGTAGAAGAGGCCAGGCAGTCCTTGGATGTACCTGTAGTCTGCCAGGGCCCTGCCCTAGGCCTGGTGGAGATTGGCAGGGGGCAGGTCCCACAAGACCCACAGCGGGTGGTGTTTTGTTCTGGGGCAACCAGGGATCAGGGAGATCTCGTCGCTCTGAGCCAACCTGAAGGGCTGTCTGGTAGGATGACTGCAATTCCCCCAGGTTGGAGCAGGGGGCTCCCCTTCCCGTACTGCCCCCTTCTCTGAACTACTGCAATTGAGGCCCCCTTGCTCTCGCCGGCTCCTCCTTCTGGGCACATTTTTCAAGACCCCCCCCCAAGAGTCCTGGTTCATGCCCTCATCCCACCACTGAGGCATCAACTCCCAAAGGGATGATGAGCTCCTTTGTGGCCCCTTTGGTGCCAGCCCCTCCTCCAGGGCAGCCTGGCTTTATTTTTTTTTAGTGTATTTTTATTTAAGATTTTCTTGGTTTACAAAAGTATGTACAATATCTCCTTTTCTGACAAGTAACATTTTTTGAAGATCAGTTTCATTTCTTGAGACATTAGGAAGAAAAGGGGGAAAGGTGAGTGGGGGTGCGGTGGCGATGTTTCTATTTTACTATTTCACATAATATATGTGGGGATTTGTGTCAGCGTTGCTTGTGCAAGTTCTCTGCTATTAGCAAGCAGGCTTTATACAGTTTCCCCCAGCAGCTGCTGTTCACCTAAGCTGGGGCAGTGGGTATTCCCACTATTCCCTGCCTGCCCCCAAGCTCCTGGTCCCCTGTACTACCTTAACAATACCAGCCTTTCAGGACTTCCAACCTCAAAATACAGCAGCGCCAACTGCACTTCACAACTCAGGTGGGCTCTCTGCTGCAGGAACATGGATACATCATTCTTGATGGATTGAATTTACTGCCCTATGCCAGGAGGTCTCGGGGCAGTTCACATAAAAAGAACACAGTGTATAAAATAAAAAAAACAACCCAATAATACACCCCAAAAGAGCCACATTTTAAAAGAGTATAGCATCTGCAAGACAAATCATTTTTATTTTTGCACCAAAAAACACAGACTGGACCAGCATAGTTGGCTTAGCGGTGAACTTCTAAACATACCAATGGGTTTAATAACACTCCCAGGTATGTATGTATATAGGCACTGCAGCCCAGCTTTGTATCCTGCAAACTAGCCTTTCCTTAGCAGGCAACCCTCATCCCCAAGAATCAAACGCGTTCCTGGAGTTTGGACTGCAAAGCTGGCAGCTATTATAGGAACAATTACAAATGTACAACGGAGAGCAATCCAGTGCATCGCAAATTTTATTTTTTAAAGAGCCTTTCAAAGATTTGTTAACCCCAGAGGCAATGTGTTTTAAGGCCAGCAATTCAGCAAATATTCCAGCCTTCCAAAGACAGCAGCTACACTGAAGATTTGAGAAGTAAGTCTTTTCCTTAAACCATCCCATGCTTTTGAGGCTGTTGCCCGCACGTGCTCTGCTGATCACGACTTGAATCAGCAGAGGCTCCCAAGGGACGCTTTGTGCCTTGGTGGCCACAGCAGATGGAGGCTCCAGGTGTGGCGGAGGGCTGTGAGCTGATGCCGGGAGGTGCCGCGTCCAGCCTCCGCCTCTTACCTGGCACCACTAGCCACTGGGCAAGATGCTCCTGCTTCTAGGGACAAATGTGCTCTTTCCACAAGCTCCTTAAGGTGAGGAGGATGGATTACCATTCTTTTAAAGATCTGCCTTCTCAAATGTGTATTACGTAGTTCATTCTTCAAAATTGGCATGGCTTTTTCAGGATTAGAGATCATTCAGATGGTGTCATCTACATATAGATTCAATAAATGCTCTTCACTCCTTTCCCTATTGGCCCCTGATAACATGGGTTACGATGCAGTTCCGCGGCTGGTGGCTCCAGGGAAACTCTGAAGGGGACTTTGAGGTGGGACAACTTGGGTTTTGTGTCCCTTCCCTTTTGAAGTAAGGGATGAGTCTGTGCCGTTCATACACGTGCTGGCTTTGTTGAAGTCATAGTAGCAAAACCATATATATGACTTGACACTGCTTTGGGAATTAAACCAAGGTTCAATAGTTAACATTCAAAAGATGGACTTGGATAAACTTCTAGATGAATTAAAACATTCTAATGTTTTTATTTTGAAATCTTTTTAAGAGAGTATTTTAGTTTTCTGTTACGTTGCTTTGACTTTCTTCAACCACTTTAAGATTTTTCCCAAAAATATGTAGTGGTATAGAAACAAAACAATTAAGAGTCACATGCATTTTCCAAGCATGGGCTTACAGTCTCTCAATGTAGCTTCTTTTTTTTAATATTTATAATTTTATTGATTTCCAACTCATTATACATTTCAACCATTATACAACAAATCATATCCATTTTAGACTTCCTTCAACGTCACTGACATTCATTCGTAGTTATCCTTTTAGTACACATTTCATCTTTTTTTCATATTGCCAATTATTCCACCCTTCCTCATAATCTCTACTAAACAATATTTATTAGTTCTTTACAAAGCCTCTTTGAATCCCACTAGCGTTATTTTTACAGCATAATTATTTTCCAGATAACACACAAATTTCTCCCAGTCCTTTATAAATTTTTGATCTTTAGTATATCTAATTTTCCCTGTTAATTTGTCCAATTCAGCATATTCTGTCAATTTTGCTCTCCACTCTTCTACCGTTGGGACTTCCTCCTGCTTCCACTTCTGGGCTAATACAATTCTGGCAGCTGTCACCGCATACTGGAAGAGTCTACAATCCTTTCTTCTGACATCCTTCCCTACAATACCTAATAAAAATGCTTCTGGTTTTTTCACGAAAGTATACTTCAACATCTTTTTCATCTCATTGTAAATCTCCTCCCAAAAGCTTTTAACTTTCTTACACTCCCACCACTGATGGAAGAAAGTCCCTTCTTTATGTTTACATTTCCAGCATTTGTTGTCCACCTTCTACATCTTTGCCAATTTAGTGGGTGACAGGTACCATCTGTAGAGCATTTTCATCCTATTTTCCCTCAGCAACGTGCAAGCCGTAAATTTTATATTCTCTTTCCACAACCTTTCCCAATCCTCTAGTTGAACATTATAACCAAAGTCCCTTGCCCATTGTACCATCACCGATTTCACCTCCTCGTCCTTCGTGTACCACTCCAGTAGAATTTTATACATTTTTGACAGATTTTTATATTCATTGTTTATTATCTCTTTTTGGAAGGTTGATTCTTTTTCTACATAATTCCTTTCCTTCAACTCTCTTTTAAACATTTCATTTATCTGAAAGTAGTGTAACCAATCGTATATTAACGCCTTAACTTGGTCATAAGGTTTTAATTTCCACTTCCCTCCTTCATTAATAACCATTTCTCCATAATTTCCCCACTTCCCTCTCATATTAATTGTCTTAACACACATCATTTCTAACGGGGATAACCAATGCGGGATTTTTGGTTCTAGTATGTTTTTATATCTATCCCAGACCTCTATTAATGCGCCTCTAAAAATATGGTTTGTAAATCCCTTATGTACCCTCTTTTTGTCACTCCATAGGTACGCATGCCACCCGAATTTGTTGTTAAACCTTTCAAGATCTAATAATTCCTTATTCTCCAACTTTACCCATTCTTTTAACCAGCACAAGCATGCTGCCTCGTAATAGAGTCTCATGTCTGGTAGGGCGAAGCCACCTCTTTCTTTTGTGTCTGTTAATAACTTAAATTTAATCCTAGGCTTCTTCCCTTCCCAGACATATCTTGAAATCGCCTTTTGCCACTCTTTGAAAATTTTTGTACCTTTAATTATGGGTATAGTTTGGAATAAAAAACAACTTAGGAAGGACCATCATTTTTACCATCGATATTCTTCCCCAGAATGATAATTTCATTCTGGCCCAGGTCTCCAGGTCTCTTTTTATGCCTTTCCATACAGGGATATAGTTATATTGATATAAATCTATGTTCTTATCGGAAAGCCAGATTCCTAGATATTTAATCTTTTTTACTACCTCAATCTCCGTTCTTTGTTGTAATAGTTCAATCTTATCACGATCCATATTTTTAACTATCATTTTAGTCTTTTTCTTGTTCAATCTGAATCCTGCTATCTTTCCGAATTGTTCCATCTCATCTAAAATCTCTTTTATACTTTCTGTAGGTTCTTCCACAGTCAAAACCACGTCATCTGCGAAGGCCTTGATTTTATATTCGTTTACCCCTAATGTCACCCCTTTGATTTGCTTATTTCATAGAATCATAGAATCATAGAGTTGGAAGAGACCACAAGGGCCATCGAGTCCAACCCCCTGTCTAATTGCATTTAGTAGAACTTCCAAGACCACTATAAATAGTAATGGCGAGAGTGGACAGCCCTGCCTTGTGCCTTTGCATATTTTTATTAATTCCATAATGATGTTATTTACTATCAGTCTTGCTTTCTGATCTGTATAAATTGCTTCGATACCATTAAAGAATTCTTGACCCACCTCCATGACCTCCAAATTTTTCAACATAAATTCCCAAATCACATTATCGAAGGCTTTCTCCGCGTCCACGAATATTAAGCTTGCTGGTTTATCACATCTATCGGACAGATATTCAATAACATTGACTATATTTCTTATATTATTTCTTATTTGTCTGCCCGGTAGGAAGCCCTCTTGGTCTTTATGTATGATCTTTATTAGTAGCTTTTTTAATCTCTTGGCTAGTATTCCTGCGAAGATCTTATAGTTTATATTTAGTAGCGAGATAGGTCTATAGTTCTTAACTTGTGTAAGGTCCGAGTCTTGTTTTGGTATTATTGTAATAAATGCCTCTTTCCATGTTCCTGGAATGTCCTTTTCTTTTAAGATGTTATTCATTACTTTAATCAACGGGGCCATTAGTATATCTCTCATTTCTTTATAGTAACTAGAGGTAAATCCATCTGGCCCCGGTGCTTTCCCTCTTTTTAACTCTTTTATAACTTCTACCTCTTCCTTGCATATTGGGGCATTCAACTGTTCTTTTTGATCTATCGGAATCTTCCTCACCATTTTTTCTTTCAAATATCTTTCTACTTTCTTATTATTATTCCTGTCTTTATTCCTATATAATTGCTTGTAAAAATCCACAAATGCTCTCCTAATTTCCTTCCGTTCTGTTGTTTCTTCTCCGTTTACCTCAATTTTGCTAATTGTATTTTGTTCTTTTCTTTTCTTAACCTGCCAAGCAAGCCATTTTCCTGATTTATTAGCGAACTCAAATTTTTTTTTGTCTTAATCTTTTCACGTTCCATTCAACCTCTTTGTTTATTAACATCGTAAATTGGGTTTGGAGAATCTTTATTTCCTGCATTGTCTTCTCATTATTGGGTTTTTTAATCAACTTTTGTTCGTGGTTCATAATCTGTTTTAGGATCTCTTTTGTTTTCTCTTTGTTATTCCTTTTCCATACGTTCTGTTGAATAAAGAGGCCCCTCATCACTGCCTTACTTGCGTCCCACACCACACTCGTTTTTGTCCCTTTATCCATATTATTCATGAAGAATTCAGTTAGGTTTGTTTATAAGGGGGTTGGGAGAGGTTGATTTGCCTGGCTGGCTTTTAGGAGCCAGGATGGGCAAGAATTAAGGAGACACGTAGTTGGTTTCACCCATCCAAGAAAGCCTCTTCACACCCTCCCTGGCAACAGGTGGAAGTTGATCCCATCCAACTTCACTAAACGGAACACAGGCATTCTCCCGGCTCCACTATCACGGTGCTGGAGCCTTCCCTCTTTCTGAATTTTACCTGCAAAAAACTTTGTGAAGTCATTGCAGGAGGTCTTGTGGTGGTCCTCATCAGACCCCCGATGGCAAAGGTGGTTCTGTTAGACTACGAACCACCTGAAAGGGTTTCCTGGTGCTGTTTTCCAAAATAGGATCACTGCTATTTCTGCAATGTTGCCAAGGCTTTTCAGAACAGAACTCCCTCAAGGACTGAGGTGTTGCTCCTTGTTATGGGGCATGTTGGAATTGAAAAGTCAACATAGATCAAACCCAGGCTGAGGGGCCGTTCTCCTCTCCAGTCCATGTGAACAGAGACTCATAGTTCGCTATCCATACTCATGGATATGTTCCTGAACCACTGTAATTGATGCAACCCCCCCCCCCCCCGTTTTTCCTCCCAGGCACATCTCGCAAAAATACCTTACAGAACAAGTTAGGAATAGTTGGGGATTAACAAAAAGACTAGTAAAACTTGAGAACAAGGCAAAGGAATAAACAACCAGCAATATCTCTGAAAGTTAATATTTGTCAAAAACGATTAAATCAGTTTTAAAACACGTTTTGGACCATTTGGGCAGCTTCTGCTTCCAAGGCTGCAGTTAACGCCCAGGGTTGGGTTTCCTCCCCAGTAGAAGAGGCCAGGCAGTCCTTGGATGTACCTGTAGTCTGCCAGGGCCCTGCCCTAGGCCTGGTGGAGAGAGGCAGGGGGCAGGTCCCACAAGACCCACAGCGGGTGGTGTTATGTCCTGGGGCAACCAGGGATCAGGGAGATCTCGTCGCTCTGAACCGACCTGAAGGGCTGTCTGGTAGGATGACCGCAATTCCCCCAGGTTGGAGCAGGGGGCTCCCCTACCGTACTGCCCCCTTCTGAGCTACTGCAATTGAGGCCCCCTTGCTCTCGCCAACTCCTCCTTCTGGGCACATTTCTCAGACCCCCCCCCAAAAGTCCTGGTTCATGCCCTCATCCCACCCCTGAGGCATCAACTCCCAAAGGGGATGATGAGCGCCTCTGTGGCCCCTTGGTGGCAGCCCCTCCCCCAGGGCAGCCTGGTTTTATTTATTTATATTGATGTAAAGATTTTATTGGTTTACAAAAGTATGTACGATATCTCTTTTTCTAACAAGTAACATTTTTTGCAGATCAGTGTCATTTTTTGAGACATTAGGAAGAAAAGGGGGAAGAGATGGAGGGGGGGAAAGGTGAGTGGGGGTGGGGTAGCGATGTTTCTATTTTACTTAATATATTTGGGGTTTGGTGTCAGCGTTGCTTGTCCAAGTTCTCTGCTGTTACCAGGCAGGCTTTATACAGTTTTCCCCAGCAGCTGGTGCTCACCCAAGATGGGGCAGTGGGAATTGCCACTATTCCGTGCCTGCCCCCAAGCTGCTGGTCCCCTACACTACCTTTACTGCTTGCCATCTAATCCACACTTGATCCCAGCCTCCTTTATCCAGCCATCCATTGTTTTTTGTGTCTGGGCGCTTTGCCAACAAAATCCAATCTTTACTCTAAAGGTCTATTTGAGTTCCCCCACGGATTGCTATTTGCTCTGATGCAGCTTTAAAGAGCGGGTTTAATAACTGTCCCTTTATGCAAATCTGGGAAACACTTCCTCCTGGGCAGAACTGCTTTGGCCAGCCCATAGAGCCCATTGCCCGGCCAAGCCTGGCTGGCTTTTAGGAGCCAGGATGTGCAAGAATCAAGGAGATAGGTGGTTGTTTCTCTCACCCAAGAAAGCCTCTTCACACCCTCACAGGTATTGGGTTGAAATTGATCCCATACAACTTGACTAGACGGAACACCGGCATTCTCCGGCCCGGCTACCACGGTGCCGGAGCCTTCCCTCTTACCGAATCCTGTTAGCAGAAAACTTGGTGAAGTCATTGCAGGAGGTCTTGTGGTCAGCTTCAGGATCTGTCCTTCCAGTGAGCACTCAGCTTATTTCCTTCAGAATGGATTGGTTTGTTATTGCAGTCCAGGACTCTCAATAGTCTCCTCCAGCACCATAATTCAATAGCACCAATTCTTCGGCGATCAGCCACCTTTATGGTCCAGCTCTCACTTCCATACATCACTACTGGGAAAACCATAGTTTAACTATACAGACCTTTGTTGGCAAGGTGACGTCTCTGCTTTTTAAGATGCTGTCTAGGTTGGTCATTGCTTTTCTCCCAAGAAGCAGGCCTCTTAATTTTGGGACTGCTGTCACCCCTGCAGTGATCATGGAACCCAAGAAAGACCCCAGGTTTTTCGTAAATTGCTTGCAGCAGATCTTGTGGTCCTCACTAGACCCCCAGTGTCAAAGGTGGTTCTGTTAGACTACGAACCACCTGAAAGAGTTTCCTGGTTCTGTTTTCCAAAATACATTCATTGCTATTTCTGCAGTGTTGCCAAGGCTTTTCAGTATGAAACTTCCTCAAGAACTGAGATGTTGCCCCTTGTTTCGTTTTTTGTTTTTTGTGTGTGTGCTTCAAACCTTTTTGTAATGCAAAAAAGAACTCGCACAATAAAGGTCTGATTCCATTGTGGGTTCTTGTAAAAAGGGGGTGGGGTGCAAGAGGCTCTCTGTTCACAACAAATGCTCTGTGTGCGGCTTTTGCGACCCAGCAGCTGCCGCAGCAAAGTCCACACCCAGCCAGGCTTCCGTCCCATCCAGGCAGACCAGAGTGCTGGTGGGCAAGGAAACCACAGGAAAGGAACGGAAACCGGAAACAAAACCTCCCACGTCGCATACAAAGGGGAAGAGGAGATAAAAGGAAAATGTGGAAATGCTACATTTCTCTCCCATCTCTTCCCTGTATATATTTCTCCTGGTTGTAACATTGCCAGTATAACCCAGTAAAAACGTTTTCGGGATGAAAAAAGAAGGGTGCCTCAAGCAACAGTAATGAAGCCATGAAACAGATTGTGAGAGGGAGAGAGGAAGCTGGTCCTGTTGCTCTTGCAGCTGAAATATTCCAGGGGCGCTTCTTGTGCACAGCAGAATCTTTAGCGCATGCCTCCTCCTGACGCCTGTCTCTGCGCCGCTCACTTCTACTGTGTCGGCCGGAGGACGTCTCCCAGGCTGGGCATCCCTTCAGCCAAGATGCCCATCTGGCACTGCCCTGCAATGGCTCAGAGCAGCAATCCCAAGTTGCCTCCCTAGCAAGGTGGGAATGGAGAGATGGGTTTCACCCGGCGCTCGGTCCCAGTCTTCCTCCCATTCAGAACCAACCAGAACGAAGTCAGTTGTTGACATATTCAGGATGGACAGCAGGAAGTGCTCCTTCTCCGAGGCTAGACATCATTCCCACTAGACGCAGTGTCAGCAAGCCCCCTGGATGCCTTGAAAGGTGGACAGGACCAAGGCAGGGAGGAGGAGGAGGCCCTCTGTGGTCACAGGGCATGCTGGCTGTGGGCTCCCTGTGGAAGGAGAGCCACCTAGGCTCTTAAGAGCAGCCGCAGGGAGGGTCTCCCACCCCAGGGACAACCTGCATAGGGCCCTTGGGTAGCCACAGGGGGAAGGTGTTGCCCCTTGTTATGGGGCATGTTGGAATTGAAAAGTCAAGACAGACCAACCCCAGGCTGAACAAGACTCAAAATTCTCTATCCACATACTCACTGGATATGTACCCGAAACACTGTAATTGATGCAAACCTCCCCCCCCCCCCAGTTTTCCTCCCAGGCGCATCCCGCAAAAATGCCTTACAAAACAAGTTTAAAACAGTTGGGGATTTACAAAAAGACTAGTAAAACTTGACGACAAGGCAAAAAATAAACAGCAATACCTCTGAAAGTTAATATTTGTTGCAAAGAATTATTTTTAAACAGTTTTCGGCCATTTGGGCAGCTTCAGCTTTCAAGGCTGCAGTTAACGCCCAGGGTTGGGTTTCCTCCCCAGTAGAAGAGGCCTGGCAGTTATCTTCCAGGGTGTCTACCCAGTAGCCTGGGTGGCTAAGGACAGAGATAGAAGTAACATACCAAAGACTGGGCCTGAAGCTCACCATCCCTCCTCCTTGTTCTTCATCATCTTGTTCTTTCTGTTTCCTTCATGAGCTGGTGACAGAAGCAGCAAATCACTCCTGCCCCTCTCACTCTTGAGTGCTCCTTGTTTCCCTTGACAGCAAAGGATTAGGTGAGTTGTCCTTGGCTTGTTGCTTGCAGTTGCTGTCTTGTTCTGAGATCCACCTGCCTGTTAAACTGAAGACTGACGAGTAAGTCTTTTCCTTAACACCATCCCATGCGTTCGAGGCTGTTGCCGGCAGGTGCTCTGCTGATCACGACTTCCTTGCATCAGAGGCTCCCAAGGGATGCTTTGTGACTCAGTGGACACAGCAGATGGAGGCAGATTAGCTACTGTTACCAACTGTTCCAAAATGATACTCTACTTCCCAACCAATCTGAAATGCTCTTTGGACTCTTGCTGCATGTACATTCATATTCCATAGGGTGGAACCCCCTTCAGAGATGCTCCATTTGTCCCTTGAGACTAATACTCCCTTCCATGTATTACCATTCTTTGTAAGAGACCTGCCTTCTCAAATGTGTATTACGTAGTTCATTCTTCACAATTTGCATGGCTTTTTGAGGATTAGAGATCATGCAGATGGTGTCCTCTGCATATAGATTCAATAAATGCTATTCACACTTTTTCCTGGTGACCCCTGATACATGGATTACGATGCAGTGCCACGGCTGGTGGCTCCAGGGAAATTGTGAAGGGGACTTTGAGATGGGACAACTCTGGTTTCGTGTCCCTTCCATTTTGAAGTAAGGGATGAGTCCATGTCGTTCATACATGTGCTGGCTTTGTTGAAGTCATAGTAGCAAAACCATATATATATATATGACGTGACACTGCTTTGGGAATTAGACAAAGGTTCAGAATGTAACATTCAAAAGATTGACTTGGATAAACTACTAGATGAATTAAAATATTTTAATCTAATGTTTTTATTTTGAAATCTTCTAAGATAATATTTTAGTTTTCTGTTACGTTGCTTTTTTTCTTTCAACCGCTTTTTCATAAAAATATAAAGTGGTATAGAAATAAATAAAAAAAGATAGTCACGTGCATTTTAGAAGCATTGGCTTAGTCTCTCCATCTAGCTTCTAAATGACTGTATTTTTCTTACTTTCCAGAGCTCGGCCTCCTGCAGCTGTGAGGCCATGCTGGGAAGTTTGACATTTTGGTCATGTCTGCTATTGGGCTAGAGTATTGTTTACAAGGGGGTTGGGAGAGGTTGATTTGTAGCAGATCTTGTGGTCCTCACAAGACCCCCAATGTCAAAGGTGGTTCTGTTAGACTACGAACCACCTGAAAGAGTTTCCTGGGGCTGTTTTCCAAAATATGATCACTGCTATTCCTGCAGTGTTGCCAAGGCTTTTCAGGATGGAACCCTGGGACTGAAGGTCACCATCCCTTGTACTTGTTCTTCATCTTGTTGTTCTTCCTGTTCGCTTCATGAGCTGGCGACATAAGCAGCAGATCACTTGCGACTCTCTCACTCTTGAGTGCTCCTTGCTTCCCTTGACAGCAAAGGACTAGGCAAGTTGTCCTTGTCTTGTTGCTTGCAGTTACTGTCCTGTTTCAAGATCCAGTAGCCTGTACGCTCTGCTCTTTAGTAGGGTTGTGTAGCAGGGAGGCCGAGCCCAGTGGGAGCACAAATGGTGTGGAGAAAGCATTGGCTGCTCCTTGGAAGAACAGCCATTGTTTATGCCTGCTCAGTTCTGGCCCAGCAAGGATGATGTTTCCTTTGCTGTAATCCCCCCTCTTCCCCACCCCCAGTAGTGCCCTATATGCAGGAAAGGTGTGTAGGTGAGAGGATGAACTGCTCCTTCCGTAACTCCGAACCACTGTAATTGATGCAAACCTCCCCCCCCCCCCAGTTTTCCTCCCAGGCGCATCCCGCAAAAATGCCTTACAAAACAAGTTTAAAACAGTTGGGGATTTACAAAAAGACTAGTAAAACTTGACGACAAGGCTGTGAGGGCTGTGAGCTGATGCCAGGAGGTGCTGCACACAGCCTCCGCCTCTTACCTGGCACCACTAGCCTCTGGGCAAGATGCTCCTGCTTCTAGGGACAAATGTGCTCTTTCCACAAACTCCTTAAGGGGAGGAGGAGGCAGGAGCGGCAGGCGATGAATGCCACCCTCATCCTTGTGGGTCTATATCTGCTGTCCCCCTTCCAATTGGCTGCCCTGGCCCTGGTCCTTTCCTATGAAGCATCCCATGCAGGAACTGTACTTGCAATTCAAGAAATCCTTGCTCGTTCCTCCGTGGCAGGTCCCCCAGGTTCTTCTCTTTGCGCAGTAGAAACTGGTAACTTGTTAGCTACTGTTATCAACTGTTCCAAAATGATACTCTGGGACTCTTGCTGCATGTACATTGATATTCCATAGGGTGGAACCCTCTTCAGAGATTCTCCATTGGTCCATTGAGACTAATAAAATCATAAAAATGCCGGGGAAAAACCACAAGCTTCCAGATTCTTGCAAACCCCTCCCCAACACCAAGTCCTTGAATTCCAAACACCCCAACCCAAAATCCAAAACCCCAATAAAAGGTTTTAAAAGTTTAACTTGCCAATGGCTGCAAAAAAAGTTTTGGATATCACCAAAGTCTTCAAAAACCTCAAAAAAGCTACCACACCGCGTGCTAAGAGTTGCTCCTCGAAGTCAAGTCGCAACTGCACCTCTTCAAGCAATGCACCCTGGGTATTAACGGTTTTAAGAAAAAGGAAACAAACTTGCAAGATGTTTTCGTCTTGCGAAGCAAGCCCTTAGGGAAATTCGTCTTGCGAAGCAACTCAAAAAACGAAAAACGCTTTCGTCTTGCGAGTTTTTCGTCTTGCGAGGCATTCGTCTTGCGAGGCACCACTGTACTCCCTTTGATGTATGATTCATGATGTCAAGAGGAGGAGGTGGCTGATTTGGCGGGTGGGAGTTAGGTGGGTTTAAGGTGGGCATCTGAGGTCTCGCATTTGGTTGCGGTCGGTGGCTGTGGGGCGGTTGAGACGGAGGTATTTGCGGGCCATAGGAAGCAGAAGACGCTTGCGGGGCATAGGGTGTAGGAGGTTGGCTTCCATATCCCTGGGCTATATTGGGACGGGATGGCAAAGGGGCATAGGTGGTTTTCTCATAGGTCTGAATAGCCTCCTGCGTTGAGATATGGGCAGAACCTTTTGATGTGCCCCTCCTCTTGGCAATTATAACATCCTCCGGTGGTGGGCCCCCATGGTCTGTAGGAGTTAGGGGGTCCTCCTCCCCGGACCCCCCTTTCCTCGTTCAGTACCCCTACCCCGGTAGGATTTAAGTTCCATACTCAAGGCTAACACATGTTCACTCTTCTGCTTGGGCTCCTTTTGTTTCCTCTCGTCCCAGGAGTTGCACACAGACTTAGCTACTGACAGGATCTCACTTATGCTTTTCCCGCCGTAACCGATTTGGAGGTTGAGAGCCTTTCTAATGTCTGGGTTAGCTTGGTCTTTAAAGAAGCCCTTTACAATAACCTCGTGTTGGGTGTTTTCCGGGTCTATCCCTCCCCATGTTTTAATAGCTGATACCAGCCTGGTGTAGTAATCTGTGGGATGTTCGTTCAGTCCCTGTAACACTGTTTGGACCTTTGTCCAATTGACGGTGCGCTGACCAGCAGCTTTTATGCCATCCAATATGGCTTTCTTGAATAAATTCAAACACCAGATCCTGTCCATGGTGCTGTAGTCCCAAGACTGTTCATTCCTTAAGATCTGGCTTGTGAGTGCTTCTACCCGTGTGGGTTGGCCAGCCTAATAGTCCAGGAGTTCCAGGGCCTCTCCCGCTTTGGCTAGCATGTCTGCTTTTTCTGCTTCATTAAAGAGGGCATTTAGTAGAACGTGGATGTCTGCCCAGGTGGGTATATGAGTAGAGAAGATGGCGCTGACTTGGCGGTGGCGCTTGTCTGGGTCATCTCTCAAGGAAGGCATTTGGTTTGACCATGTAACTAGGTCTGCCATGTAGAAGGGATGGTGTGTGTATACCATCCGGGGGGCCCCATTGGGATCTAGAGGTGGAATCGGTAGAGCCCTTTAAGGCATTTCAACCGCTGTCTGGTTAGAGGTTCCCGGTGGCTCTGTGGATTCATCTGATTTAATGGAGTCTTCTGGGGTGGCGCCCTTCCTTGCCTTAGCTTGCTGGCGAGTAAGTACATGGCTCGTGCCCCCTGCTGCTCCTCCTCCCCTTGATTCCGTGTCATTAATCTGCATTGTTGTTTGGGGCGGATGGTGTCAACCCTTGATAGTAGAAGAATCAGGGCTCGCTCGATGGAATCGTCTGCGGGTGTCCCTCGTAGGGGGGCGGGCAAAGGCTGCTTTCTGGGATTTAGCGGAGAGCTGGAAAGAGGGGGCCCCTTTCGGAGCTTGAAGTAATCCTCTGACGGCCTTGAAGGTGGTTAAATATTCTAACTGACAGGGCTTCTGCTCCATCAGGTACTTTCTTAGATGGTTTAAGCAATCTTCGTTAAAAGAGCCTCCTGTTGGCCAACGTAGTTCTGGGTTTGCGGAGGCAGTACTGGCGGGCCAGGATTCTCTGCAGAGGTCCTCTAACTTTTGTCTAGACAGTAGCTTATGGCCAGGTATTGACTTCCAATAGGTCAAGACAAATTCAAGAGGGGAGTCAGGGTCCCTCTGGGATTGGGATGGCTTCCGTGAAGCTTTCCTCCTGGAGGGAGCCCGCTCATTTTTGGAAGCTTGGGTACCCATGTTTCTAATTACGCGTGTCTGGGATAGAGAGGGGAAGAAAGAGAGGGGTCGGTAAGGATTTTGGGTAACGTATAGGGGTTTTCCTATGATTCTTCTATTTATTGTTGATTGGTAACTCCCTAGAGGTTTATCGAGCCCTAGCTATCTGGTTTCCTCCCCAGACCTTCGGCACTCGTTCTCTTTTCCTTTCCTTATTCTTGGGGTGCTTTCCCACTCTGCCAAATCCTGCCCAGGTCCTCCCAGGCTATCCCTCCTGGCAACCTCCTACCTATCGTCACAATCTTAAGGAAAAGGGACCCTACTGGACGCCCGCGCAGTGTTGTGGCAGATTGGGGACATGATTTCCCCCTTTACTGGTACTTTTAAAAATCACTGTGTACCAACCCACATTTTTAAGAAGTTTCAAAGTGCCACCGTGTTCCTGCCAGCCAAAAAGGAGTGAATGAAAACCAGGCTTGCTCTTTTCAGCTACAGCCGCTGTTCAGACTACGAACCACCTGAAAGAGTTTCCTGGTGCTGTTTTCCAAAATACGATCACTGCTATTTCTGCAGTATTGCCAAGGCTTTTTTAGAATGGAACTTCCTCAAGAACTGAGGTGGTGTCCCTTGTTATGGGGCATGTTGGAATTGAAAAGTCAAGACAGATCAAACGAAGGCTGAGGGGCCGTTCTCCTCTCCAGTCCATGTGAAGAGAGACTCAAAATTCGCTATCCAGATACTCATTGGATTTATACGTGAACCACTGTAATTGATGCAACCCCCCCCCGCCCCAATTTTCATCCCAGGCACATCTCGCAAAAATACCTTACAAAACAAGTTAAAAATAGTTGGGGATTTACAAAAAGACTAGTAAAACTTGACAACAAGGCAAAAGAAGAAACAAACAGCAATACCTCTGAAAGTTAATATTTGTGAAAAATGATTAAATCAATTTTTAAACAGCTTTGGGCCATTTGGGCAGCTTCAGCTTCAAAGGCCGCGGTTAACTTCCAGGGTGTCCTACCCAGTAGAAGAGGCCTGGCAGCCCTTGGAGGCAGCTGTAGTCTGAGGCTGAGGGAATGTTCTCATTCCCAGCAGTCCATGTTAACAGAGACTAGGTAGTCACATTCTCCTTGGGCTTGGTGCCTGAACCCCACTGTAGTCTCTGTTGCACTACGAACCACCTGAAAGTGTCTCCCGGTGAAGGTCCTCTTCGCTGTGCCTATCACCATCTTAGTAATTGTTTTATCACCCCCCGTTTTAGGGGAAATCCTACCATAGATCATGTACCCTAGTGCATCCCCCCAGTGCAGCCTGATCCAGCCATTCTGTTGGGAGCGCTGTCCAAATTTGCAATTCAGCAAATATTCCAGCCTTCCAAAGACCGCTGTTAAATTGAAGACTGGTAAGTCTTTTCTTTATGCCATCCCATGCTTATGAGGCTGTTGCCAGCAGGTGGTGATCACGACTTCCTTGCATCAGCAGAGGCTCCTAAGTGATGCTTCGTGCCCTGGTGGCCGCAGATGATGGAGGCTCCGGGTGTGGTGGGTGAGGGCTGTGAGCTGATGCCAGGAGGTGCCGTGTCCAGCCTCTGCCTCTTACCTGGCACCACTAGCCTCTGGGCAAGGTTCTCCTGCTTCTAGGGACAAATGTGCTCTTTCCACAAACTCCTTAAGGGGAAGAGGAGGCAGGAGTGGCAGGCAATGAATGCTACTCTCCTCCTTGTGGGTCTGTATCTGCTGCCTGCCTTCCAATCGGCTGCCCTGGCCCTTACGGGGCTGAGCCCCAGTCCCAGTCCTTTCCTATGAAGCTTCCCATGCAGGAACTCTAGTTGCAATTCAAGAAATCCTGCCTGGTGCCTCAATGGCAGGTCCCCCAAGTTCTTCTGTTTGCACTGTAGAAAAAGGTAACTTGTTAGCTACTGTTATCAACTGTTCCAAAATGATACTCTAGTTCCCAACCAATCGGAAATGCTCTTGGGACTCTTGCTGCATGTACATTCATATTCCATAGGGTGCAACCACCTTCAGAGATACTCCATTGGTCCATTGAGACTAATACTCCCTTGATGGATTACAATTCTTTTTAAGACCTGCCTTCTCAAATGTGTATTACGTAGTTCATTCTTCAAAATTGGCATGGCTTTTTGAGGATTAGAGATGATGCAGATTGCGTCATCTGCATATACATTCAATAAATGCTCTTCACCCCTTTCCCTATTGACCCCTGATACATGGGTTATGATGCAGTGCCACGGCTGTTGGCTCCAGGGAAACTATGAAGGAGACTTTGAAATGGGACAACTCGTGTTGCATTTCTTGCTCACCACGCTCTGACCACTGTGGGAATATTGGACTGGTGGTATTGTCCCTGAGGGGCCACATTCGTTTATAGCTGACCATGAGGAAGTGTGGGGGTTACAAAGGCAGTGCAATAGATATTAATCCTTAGAGGCGATGTTCCCGCCATACAGAAGTTTCTACATGGGGGCAGTTCTCCATTCCCCAGCCCAGCAAGCTAGGCAAAGCCACTCCAGGAGGGATTGCGGCCTGGGTGCCTAAGGATAGGGATAGAAGTAGCCTTGGGTAACATACCAAAGAGTGGATAGGGGCAGCATTGGACCCCTGGGCCTGAAGCTCACCATCCCTCCTTCCTGTTCTTCCTGTTCCTGTTTCCTTCCTGAGCTGGTGACAGAAGCAGCAGATGACTCCTGCCCCGCTCACCCTTGAGTTCTTCTTGCTTCTCTTGACAGCAAAGGATTGGCGAGTTGTCCTTGTCTAGTTGCTTGCAGTTACTGTCTTGTTTCAAGATCCAGTAGCCTGTAGGCTCTGCTCTTTAGTAGGGTTGTGTAGCAGGGAGGCCGAGCCCAGTGGAGGACAAATGGTATGGAGAAAGCATGGGCTGCTCCTTGGAAGAAGAACAGCCATTGTTTATGCCTGCTCAGTTCTGGCCCAGCAAGGATGATGTTTCCTTTGCTGTAATCCCCCCTCTTCCCCACCCCCAGTAGTGCACTATGCAGGAAAGGTGTGTAGGTCAGAGGATGAACTGCTCCTTCCGTAACCCCTTGCTGATGCTGCACCAGCCCCCCCCCCCGAGAAAGATGAGCGTGCAAGCAGGCATTATGCGAATGTAACTCTGAGCACACATTCTTGGAAGCTTGGCACATCAGTGGGGGAGCATCTCCCAAAAATACAAACACGCTTATGAGGTTGTAAAGTGTTCAAATGGCCAAGGACATACAAACCCTTTTTGGGCTGAATTGTGCCTTTTTGGCCGTTGCTAAAAACAAACATTTTTTGTTCAGTTTACATATTCAGTATGTGTAAGAGCACGTGTTGTTGCTGTATCTTTGGTTTTGCATCTTAGGATTTATATGAATGAATTTATTAATACGGTCACAGACCAGCGTCAACACACACAATATCACAGTTCATAAAAAATATCAGAAATACAAAGGACAATATGAATATAACAAGGATTTAAATAGAAAAAATTAAAATTAATTATTAGCGTGCCCCCTGTAATTAACATTTAGGGGTTTGGTCATTATGGGATACCACTTGCTTCCTGTGATTGATTGCAGACGCACAGAATTTAGCTACATTTGATGTAGTCTTGGGATTCTTGTCCTCTAGCAGTAGTTTTAAACTATGGTGTTCCGATTCTTTCCTGGACTTTTGCAAAACAGGTGTAATAAAAGTCAAACGTATATCCTCATAAAGACGACAACGTAATAGTACATGTGAAGCAGTTTCAACTTCCAACGAGCCACAAGGGCAGACTCGTGCTGTGTATGGTTTCCCGTCAAATCTGCCCTGTAGGATTTATATGGAAATTGTTTCCATTTGGTTGTGTACTTTTTGATGTGTTTTTATCGTTTGACCTTTGTGTTGTGGAGTTTGGAACTGACAGGGTTAAAACTGTGGTGTCCTGTATCTGGGAGGAGCATGACGCAGGGAAGTGCGTCACAGGCTTTGTCTGTGAGAAGTACTTTCACTTCTGACTAGAGAGCAACAAGCAGCTTGGCACAGAAGCTGCGTATGTGTGCTTTTGGGCACAGAGAAAAATGCCGGAAAGCTCTGCTGGAATGTGACTGATTTATGGCTTGTAAATAAATGCTACTGGAGATAAGAACCGATCTGTTTTTGGACTTGATTTATCCCTCATCTCCAGGGACGCGGACTCATAAAAAATATTGGGGGGGCCCGGGAAAGCTCATGAATAATAAATAAGCTCATGAATATGCAAATAAAGTGGCGCCGCCTCCTCATGAGCGAATAGGGGAGAGCGTGCTGCGCCTATTAATCAGCTCCGGAACAGCTGATATGCGGGAAACGTGGGGCTAGCCGGAGAAGAGAGGGCTGTCTGGGAGGTGTGGCCGGTCGGGATTCCCCTGTTCTCGCGGGGGCTGAAACCGCCAGGAGGAAGGAATTTCCCCCCCGGCAGTGCCTTGGCAGTGGCGGTGGTGCTGCGAAGCAGCGAGGCAGGAGCCCCCGCCCCCGGGGATTCCCTAATCTCGCGGGGGACGGCCGGGGCTCTCCGACTAGGGCGTGCGGCTGGCTGGCGAGGGAGCAGGTGGGGAGGAGGCGGGGGACGGCGGCGGCGCTCTGCTGGAAGGGCGCCCGAGATTATTGGGGGGGCTGAGACCCCCCAAAATTTTTTTGAGGGGGCTCGAGCCCCCTCAGGCCCCATGGAGTCGGCGCCTATGCTCATCTCACACGGAGCAGGACCGCTGCTGCTCTGCTCCCTGCCTGGGTCAGCTTCAAGCTTCCGAACAGAGCTCCGCAGGGGAAGCGCTGGCTGGACGGCAGGGTCAAATTTTCATAAGATGTGTTTGTAATTGTGTAAGTCATTTTTGTACACCGCCTTGAGCATGGTCCCAACTATGGCAAGGCTGCATACAAATAAAATGTGGATGATTCTGGCTTCCAGCACTATTCAATTTAGCAATGTTCACAGTGGATTCTAAAAGTCACTGCTTTACAGCCAATGAAATATCTACTTAACTAGATAGCTCCCATGTGACCATTAGCCAATAGCATGAGAATTACTGCAGAACTCTCTAGAATATGGTTACCAAAAAACCAAATGTAAATACATAACAGGCCTGATGTGAGCAATATAAAGCTTTAAATGTCTTGTTGTTTAGTATTGTCTGACCCTTTGTGACCCCATGGATCAGAGCACGCCAGGCACTCCTGTCTTCCAATGCCTCCCGCAGTTTGGTCGACACTGTCCAACCATCTCATCCTCTGTCGTCCCATTTTTCTTGTCCCCTCCATCTTTCCCAGCATCAGGGTCTTTTGCAGGGAGTCTCCTCATGAGGTGACCAAAGTCCTGGAGCCTCAGCTTCAGGATCTGTCCTTCTAGTGAGCACTCAGGGCTGATTTCCTTCAGAATGGAGGAAATTGATCTTTTTGTAGTCCATGGGACTCTCAAAGAGTCTCCTCCAGCATCACACCAAATGTCTTAGCCTATCTGATATTGTGCCAAGCCCCAAAATAGATAATCTACAAAGCCTTTGACTATTTAGAATGGGAATGTCTGGGTACCTGAGTGCCTAGTTGGGGAGTCTCTTTTGGCAGTCATTGTGACTGGAGCAATTTGTGGATTGGGTCCACTCAGTTTTCTTCCTGGAATAAATCTGGTTTGTTCTGAATTAACAATTGTGTATCTTGAACGTTGATGTAATTACGTTTCACTGGGCCATACTATTGTTGAGCATCACCCCCAAACATCCCCCCCCTCTATAAAGCCACAGGCAGATTTAACCCATATTTAGCAATTGTATGTGGTTTTGTCTGTTAAAATTGAATTTTGACAAGAGGCTGCATTGATAGAGAGGAGTGTTGGGGTGTGTATATAAAGTAGCCTTCTGGACAATGGCAAACTCGTGCATTCATCGCCCTGTCCCCTTTTACCTCTCTCTCCCCCCCCCCTTTGGAAATGTGGCTCCCTGCTCCTGCTGCAGCATAACCCCATGGCGTGGTTGCATTTCGATGCATTGGAAAGCAGCACAATGCCTGGGAAGATGCACATCATACTCCCCTTTACTGGTACATTTAAAAAGCACTTTGTACCAACCCACATATTTAAGAAGTTTGAAAGTGCCATCGTGTTCCTGCCAGCCAAAAAGGAGGGAATGAAAACCAGGTTTGCTCTTTTCAGCTACAGCTGTTGCTATGTTAAGATCGCCCTCTGCTGCCTTGGGCTAGGTCTATATTCACATTACAAAGTGGTTTGAAAGACTTTCTCCCCCTTTTTTCTCCCCAATTTTTTTATTGATTTTCCACAAAAAATTTAACACACAAACAAGTAAACAAACAAACATCAATCATAACCCTATTAAGACTAATCTTATTAACATTGTTAAGTGATTTTCTCGTATCCCCCAAATTGAATTTCAGTTTTCCAGTTTTCCAAAACCAGTATTCTTACAAAATTAAGTTAATCTCTTAACATCTTTCCAATTCAGCATTAAACATATTAATTCATCACATTACTATTTAAATCCTAAGCCGATATCGTATTTGCAAGCTTTTCCAATTATTTAACTTAACGTAACATATTAACTAAATAGTCTTGGTAGCTCCAAGAACACTGTCCAGCCATCTCGTCCTCTGTCGTCCCCTTCTCCTTGTGCCCTCAATCTTTCCCAGCATCAGGGTCTTTTCCAGGGAGTCTCCTCATGAGGTGGCCAAAGTCTTGGAGCCTCAGCTTCAGGATCTGTCCTTCTAGTGAGCACTCTGGGCTGATTTCCCTTTATCTCTGCTTTTTAAGATGCTGTCTAGGTTGGTCATTGCTTTTCTCCCAAGAAGCATGCCTCTTTGAATTTTGGGACTTCTGTCACCCCCTGCAGTGATTATAGAGCCCAAAAATGTCCCCAGTTTTTTCGTAAATTGCTTGCAGCAGATCTCGTGTTCCTCACCAGAGGTTTACCGTATAAGGTGGTGCCTATGCGCCCATCCTGTATTTTTATAGTAGTGTCCAAAAAATTATTTCTTGCATAGATTGATTCATTGTTAGGTTGATTGTGGGGTGAAAATCATTAAATTTCTGGTGAAAGGTGTCCAGGGTCTGTTGACCATGTGTCCAGATGATAAAAATATCGTCAATGTATCACAGGTACAAGAGAGGTTTGAGTGGGTAGGAGTTTAGGAAACGTTATTCTAAATCTGCCATGAAGATGTTGGCATACTGTGGGGCCATGCGGGTGCCCATTGCTGTGCCGCTGATCTGAAGGAACAGGTCATCACCGAATTTGAAGCTGTTGTGGGTAAGGACAAATTGGCAAAGTTTGGTGGCAAGGTCCGCTGTGGTTTTATCTGAAATGGTGTTCCTTATAGCTTGTAAACCATCGTTGTGTGGGATGTTGGTATACAGAGATTCCACATCCATAGTAGCTAGTATAGTATTGTTGGGAAGATTATTTAAAGATTGTATTTTCCTCAGAAAATCTGTGGTGTCACGTACATAGCTGGGAGCACTGATGGCATATGGTTTCAGAACAGAGTCCATATAACCAGAGACACCCACTGTAATAGTGCCAATACCTGAGATGATGGGGTGTCCTGGATTTCCTGGCTTGTGTATTTTAGGTAGAAGATAGAAAGTTCCTGGTCGAGGTTCTGTTGGTGTGTTGGTGAGGATCTGTTCTTGGATGTGTGGGGGTAGCTCCTTAACAATCTGGTTCAGTTCTTTCTTGTATTCTTGTGTGGGGCCTGAGTCCAATTTTGTGTAAAAGGCGGTATTGGAAAGTTGTCTGTGAGCGTCCTGAATGTAGTCAGTTTTGTTCATGATGACGACAGCTCCACCTTTGTCTGCTTCTTTAATTATAATGTCTGGGTTGTTTCTGAGATTATCTATGGCTCTCCTTTCAGCATGGTTTAGATTTTGTTGTAAGCGATGGTGTTTTCTGGTCACATCTGTTTGGATTCTGTGGCGGAAGCAGTCAATGTACAAGTCCAGTGTGGTATTGCGTCTATCTGTAACTCCCAGGTACGTATGTATATAGGCACTGCAGCCCAGGTATATGTGCTGCAAACTAGCCTCTCCTTAGCAGACAACCCTCATCCCCAAGAATCAAACATGTTCCTGGAGTTTGGACTGCAAAGCTGGCAGCTATTAATAGGAACAATTACAAATGTACAACGGAGAGCAATCCAGTGCATTGCAAATTTTATTTTTTAAAGAGCCTTTCAAAGATTTGTTAACCCCAGAGCCAAGGTGTTTTAAGGCCAGCAATTCAGCAAATATTCCAGCCTTCCAAAGACAGCAGCTACACTGAAGATTTGAGAAGTAAGTCTTTTCCTTACGCCATCCCATGCTTTTGAGGCTGTTGCCCGCAGGTGCTCTGCTGATCACGACTTGAATCAGCAGAGGCTCCCAAGGGACGCTTCGTGCCTTGGTGGCCACAGCAGATGGAGGCTCCAGGTGTGGCGGAGGGCTGTGAGCTGATGCCGGGAGGTGCTGCGTCCAGCCTCCGCCTCTTACCTGGCACCACTAGCCACTGGGGAAGATGCTCCTGCTTCTAGGGACAAATGTGCTCTTTCCACAAGCTCCTTAAGGTGAGGAGGATGGATTACCATTCTTTTTAAGATCTGCCTTCTCAAATGTGTATTACGTAGTTCATTCTTCAAAATTGGCATGGCTTTTTCAGGATTAGAGATCATGCAGATGGTGTCATCTACATATAGATTCAATAAATGCTCTTCACCCCTTTCCCTATTGGCCCCTGATAGCATGGGTTACGATGCAGTTCCGCGGCTGGTGGCTCCAGGGAAACTCTGAAGGGGACTTTGAGGTGGGACAACTTGTGTTTCGTGTCCCTTCCCTTTTGAAGTAAGGGATGAGTCTGTGTCGTTCATAGACGTGCTGGCTTTGTTGAAGTCATAGTAGCAAAACCATATATATGACTTGACACTGCTTTGGGAATTAAACCAATGTTCAATAGTTAACATTCAAAAGATGGACTTGGATAAACTTCTAGATGAATTAAAACATTCTAATGTTTTTATTTTGAAATCTTTTTAAGAGAGTATTTTAGTTTTCTGTTACGTTGCTTTCACTTTCTTCAACCGCTTTAAGATTTTTCCCAAAAAATATGTAGTGGTATAGAAACAAAACAAAACAATTAGAGTCACGTGCATTTTCCAAGCATGGGCTTACAGTCTCTCCATGTAGCTTCTTTTTTTAAAAAATATTTATAATTTTATTGATTTCCAACTCATTATACATTTCAACCATTATACAACAAATCATATACATTTTAGACTTCCTTCAACGTCACTGACATTCATTCGTAGTTATACTTTTAGTACACATTTCATCTTTTTTTCATATTGCCAATTATTCCACCCTTCCTCATAATCTCTACTAAACAATATTTATTAGTTCTTTACAAAGCCTCTTTGAATCCCACTAGCGTTATTTTTACAGCATAATTATTTTCCAGATAACACACAAATTTCTCCCAGTCCTTTATAAATTTTTGATCTTTAGTATGTCTAATTTTCCCTGTTAATTTGTCCAATTCAGCATATTCTGTCAATTTTGCTCTCCACTCTTCTACCGTTGGGACTTCCTCCTGCTTCCACTTCTGGGCTAACACAATTCTGGCAGCTGTCACCGCATACTGGAAGAGTCTACAATCCTTTCTTCTGACATCCTTCCCTACAATACCTAATAAAAATTCTTCTGGTTTTTTCAGAAAAGTATACTTCAACATCTTTTTCATCTCATTGTAAATCTCCCAAAAGCTTTTAACTTTCTTACACTCCCACCACTGATGGAAGAAAGTCCCTTCTTTATGTAACCAATCGTATGTTAACGCCTTAACTTGGTCATAAGGTTTTAATTTCCACTTCCCTCCTTCATTAATAACCATTTCTCCATAATTTCCCCACTTCCCTCTCATATTAATTGTCTTAACACACATCATTTCTAACGGGGATAACCAATGCGGGATTTTTGGTTCTAGTATGTTTTTATATCTATCCCAGACCTCTATTAATGCGCCTCTAAAAATATGGTTTGTAAATCCCTTATGTACCCTCTTTTTGTCACTCCATAGGTACGCATGCCACCCGAATTTGTTGTTAAACCCTTCGAGATCTAATAATTCCTTATTCTCCAACTTTACCCATTCTTTTAACCAGCACAAGCATGCTGCCTCGTAATAGTCTCATGTCTGGTAGGGCGAAGCCACCTCTTCCTTTTGTGTCTGTTAATAACTTAAATTTAATCCTAGGCTTCTTCCCTTCCCAGACATATCTTGAAATCGCCTTTTGCCACTCTTTGAAAATTTTTGTACCTTTAATTATGGGTATAGTTTGGAATAAAAATAACAACTTAGGAAGGACCATCATTTTTACCATCGATATTCTTCCCCAGAATGATTATTTCATTCTGGCCCAGGTCTCCAGATCTCTTTTTATGCCTTTCCATACAGGGATATAGTTATATTGATATAAATCTATGTTCTTATCGGAAAGCCAGATTCCTAGATATTTAATCTTTTTTACTACCTCAATCTCCGTTCTTTGTTGTAATAGTTCAATCTTATCACGATCCATATTTTTAACTATCATTTTAGTCTTTTTCTTGTTCAATCTGAATCCTGCTATCTTTCTGAATTGTTCCATCTCATCTAAAATCTCTTTTATACTTTCTGTAGGTTCTTCCACAGTCAAAACCACGTCATCTGCGAAGGCCTTGATTTTATATTTGTTTACCCCTAATGTCACCCCTTTGATTTGCTTATTTTGTCTAATTGCATTTAGTAGAACTTCCAAGACCACTATAAATAGTAATGGCGAGAGTGGACAGCCCTGCCTTGTGCCTTTGCATATTTTTATTAATTCCGTAATGATGTTATTTACTATCAGTCTTGCTTTCTGATCTGTATAAATTGCTTCGATACCATTAAAGAATTCTTGACCCACCTCCATGACCTCCAAATTTTTCAACATAAATTCCCAGATCACATTATCGAAGGCTTTCTCCGCGTCCACGAATATTAAACTTGCTGGTTTATCACATCTATCGGACAGATATTCAATAACATTGACTATATTTCTTATATTATTTCTTATTTGTCTGCCCGGTAGGAAGCCCTCTTGGTCTTTATGTATGATCTTTATTAGTATCTTTTTTAATCTCTTAGCTAGTATTCCTGCGAAGATCTTATAGTTTATATTTAGTAGCGAGATAGGTCTATAGTTCTTAACTTGTGTAAGGTCCGAGTCTTGTTTTGGTATTAGTGTAATAAATGCCTCTTTCCATGTTCCTGGAATGTCCTTTTCTTTTAAGATGTTATTCATTACTTTAATCAATGGGGCCATTAGTATATCTCTCATTTCTTTATAGTAACTAGAGGTAAATCCATCCGGCCCCGGTGCTTTCCCTCTTTTTAACTCTTTTATAACTTCTACCTCTTCCTTGCATATTGGGGCATTCAACTGTTCTTTTTGATCTATCGGAATCTTCCTCACCATTTTTTCTTTCAAATATCTTTCTACTTTCTTATTATTATTCCTGTCTTTATTCCTATATAATTGCTTGTAAAAATCCACAAATGCTCTCTTAATTTCCTTCGGTTCTGTTGTTTCTTCTCCGTTTACCTCAATTTTGCTGATTGTATTTTGTTCTTTTCTTTTCTTAACCTGCCAAGCAAGCCATTTCCCTGATTTATTAGCGAACTCAAAATTTTTTTGTCTTAATCTTTTCACGTTCCATTCAACCTCTTTGTTTATTAACATCGTAAATTGGGTTTGGAGAATCTTTATTTCCTGCATTGTCTTCTCATTATTGGGTTTTTTAATCAACTTTTGTTCGTGGTTCATAATCTGTTTTAGGATCTCTTTTGTTATTTTCTCTTTGTTATTCCTTTTCCATACGTTCTGTTGAATAAAGAGGCCCCTCATCACTGCCTTACTTGCGTCCCACACCACACTCGTTTTTATCCCTTTATCCATATTATTCATGAAGAATTCAGTTAGGTTTCTCCATCTAGCTTCTAAACGACTGTATTTTCCTTACTTTCCAGAGCTCGGCCTCCTGCAGCTGTGAGGCCATGCCGTGAAGTTTGACATTTTAGTCATGTCTGCTATTGGGCTAGAGTATTGTTTACAAGGGGGTTGGGAGAGGTTAGCCTGGGTGGCTAAGGACAGAGATAGAAGTTCCTCTGTGTTTCCTCCATGAGCTGGCGACAGAATCAGCAGATCACTCCTGCCCCGCTCACTCTTGAGTGCTCCTTGCTTCCCTTGACAGCAAAGGATTAGGCGAGTTGTCCTTGTCTAGTTGCTTGCAGTTACTGTCCTGTTTCAAGATCCAGTAGCCTGTATGCTCTGCTCTTCAGTAGGGTTGTGTAGCAGGGAGGCTGAGTCCAGTGGAGCACAAATGGTGTGGAGAAAGCATTGGCTGCTCCTTGGAAGAACAGCCATCGTTTATGCCTGCTCAGTTCCGGCCCAGCAAGGATGATGTTTCCTTTGCTGTAATCCCCTCTCCCCCCCCCCCCAGTAGTGCCCTATATGCAGGAAAGGTGTGTAGGTGAGAGGATGAACTGCTCCTTTGTAACCCCTTGCTGATGCTGCCCCAGCCCCCCAGAGAGAAAGGGGGGCTTGCAAGCAGGCATTACACAAATGTAATTCTTCTAAACGACTGTATTTTCCTTACTTTCCAGAGCTCGGCCTCCTGCAGCTGTGAGGCCAGGCCGTGAAGTTTGACATTTTAGTCATGTCTGCTATTGGGCTAGAGTATTGTTTATAAGGGGTTGGGAGAGGTTGATTGGCCAGGCTGGCTTTTAGGAGCCAGTATGGGCAAGAATTAAGGAGACACGTAGTTGGTTTCACCCATCCAAGAAAGCCTCGTCGCACCCTCCCTGGCAACAGGTGGAAGTTGATCCCATCCAACTTCACTAAACGGAACACAGGCATTCTCCCGGCTCCACTATCACGGTGCTGGAGCCTTCCCTCTTTCTGAATTTTACCTGCTAAAAACTTTGTGAAGTCATTGCAGGAGGTCTTGTGGTCCTCATCAGACCCCCGATGGCAAAGGTGGTTCTGTTAAACTACGAACCACCTGGAAGAGTCTCCTGGTGCTGTTTTCCAAAGAGGCAATCTTATCTGTGATCAGCCTTTATGGTCCAGCTCTCACATTTGTACATAACTACTGGGAAAACCATAGTTTAACTATACAGACCTTTCTCGGCAAGGTGACGTCTTTCCTTTCAAGATGCTGTCTAGGTTGGTCATTGCTTTTCTCCCAAGAAGCAGGCCTCTTTTAATTTTGGGACTGCTGTCACCCCTGCAGTGATCATGGAACCCAAGAAAGACCCCAGGTTTTTCCTAAATTGCTTGCAGCAGATCTTGTGGTCCTCACTAGACCCCCAATGTCTAAGGTGGTCTGTTAGACTACGAACCACCTGAAAGAGTTTCCTGGGGCTGTTTTCCTGCAGTGATGCCAAGGCTTTTCAGTATGAAACTTCCTCAAGAACTGAGATGTTGCCCCTTGTTTCGTTTTTTTGGGTTTTTGTGTGTGTGTGCTTCAAACCTTTTTGTAATGCAAAAAAGAACTGACACAATAAAGGCCTGATTCAATTGTGGGTTCTTGTAAAAATGGGGTGGGGTGCAAGAGGGTCTCAGTTCACAACAAATGCTCCGTTTGCGACCCAGCAGCTGCCGCAGCAAAGTCCACACCCACCCAGGCTTCCGTCCCATCCAGGCAGACCAGAGTGCTGGTGGGCAAGGAAACCACAGGAAAGGAACGGAAACCGGAAACAAAATCTCCCACGTCACATACAAAGGGGAAGAGGAGATAAAAGGGAAATGTGGAAATGCTATATTTCTCTTCTATCTCTTCCCTGTATATATTTCTCCTGGTTGTAACATTGCCAGTATAACCCAGTAAAAACGTTTTCGGGATGAAAAAAGAAGGGTGCCTCAAGCAACAGTAATGAAGCCATGAAACAGATTGTGAGAGGGATAGAGGAAGCTGGTTCTGTTGCTCTTGCAGCTGAAATATTCCAGGGGCGCTGCTTGTGCACAGCAGAATCTTTAGCGCATGCCTCCTCCTGACGCCTGCCTCTGCGCCGCTCACTTCTACTGTGTCGGCCGGAGGAAGTCTCCCAGGCTGGGCATCCCTTCATCAGCCAAGATGCCCATCTGGCACTGCCCTGCAATGGCTCAGAGCAGCAGGCCCAAGTTGCCTCCCTAGCAAGGTGGGAATGAAGAGATGGCTTTCATCCGGCGCTCAGTCCCAGTCTTCCTCCCATTCAGAACCAACCAGAACGAAGTCAGTTGTTGACATATTCAGGATGGACAGCAGGAAGTGCTCCTTCTCCGAGGCTAGACATCATTCCCACTAGACGCAGTGTCAGCAAGCCCCCTGGGTGCCTTGAAAGGCGGACAGGACCAAGGCAGGGAGGAGGAGGAGGCCCTCTGTGGTCACAGGGCATGCTGGCTGTGGGCTCCCTGTGGAAGGAGAGCCACCTAGGCTCTTAAGAGCAGCCGCAGGGAGGGTCTCCCACCCCAGGGACAACCTGCATAGGGCCCTTGGGTAGCCACAGGGGGAAGGTGTTGCCCCTTGTTATGGGGCATGTTGGAATTGAAAAGTCAAGACAGACCAACCCCAGGCTGAACAAGACTCAAAATTCTCTATCCACATACTCACTGGATATGTACCCGAAACACTGTAATTGATGCAAACCTCCCCCCCCCCCAGTTTTCCTCCCAGGCGCATCCCGCAAAAATGCCTTACAAAACAAGTTTAAAACAGTTGGGGATTTACAAAAAGACTAGTAAAACTTGACGACAAGGCAAAAAATAAACAGCAATACCTCTGAAAGTTAATATTTGTTGCAAAGAATTATTTTTAAACAGTTTTCGGCCATTTGGGCAGCTTCAGCTTTCAAGGCTGCAGTTAACGCCCAGGGTTGGGTTTCCTCCCCAGTAGAAGAGGCCTGGCAGTTATCTTCCAGGGTGTCTACCCAGTAGCCTGGGTGGCTAAGGACAGAGATAGAAGTAACATACCAAAGACTGGGCCTGAAGCTCACCATCCCTCCTCCTTGTTCTTCATCATCTTGTTCTTTCTGTTTCCTTCATGAGCTGGTGACAGAAGCAGCAAATCACTCCTGCCCCTCTCACTCTTGAGTGCTCCTTGTTTCCCTTGACAGCAAAGGATTAGGTGAGTTGTCCTTGGCTTGTTGCTTGCAGTTGCTGTCTTGTTCTGAGATCCACCTGCCTGTTAAACTGAAGACTGACGAGTAAGTCTTTTCCTTAACGCCATCCCATGCGTTCGAGGCTGTTGCCGGCAGGTGCTCTGCTGATCACGACTTCCTTGCATCAGAGGCTCCCAAGGGATGCTTTGTGACTCAGTGGACACAGCAGATGGAGGCAGATTAGCTACTGTTACCAACTGTTCCAAAATGATACTCTACTTCCCAACCAATCTGAAATGCTCTTTGGACTCTTGCTGCATGTACATTCATATTCCATAGGGTGGAACCCCCTTCAGAGATGCTCCATTTGTCCCTTGAGACTAATACTCCCTTCCATGTATTACCATTCTTTGTAAGAGACCTGCCTTCTCAAATGTGTATTACGTAGTTCATTCTTCACAATTTGCATGGCTTTTTGAGGATTAGAGATCATGCAGATGGTGTCCTCTGCATATAGATTCAATAAATGCTATTCACACTTTTTCCTGGTGACCCCTGATACATGGATTACGATGCAGTGCCACGGCTGGTGGCTCCAGGGAAATTGTGAAGGGGACTTTGAGATGGGACAACTCTGGTTTCGTGTCCCTTCCATTTTGAAGTAAGGGATGAGTCCATGTCGTTCATACATGTGCTGGCTTTGTTGAAGTCATAGTAGCAAAACCATATATATATATGACGTGACACTGCTTTGGGAATTAGACAAAGGTTCAGAATGTAACATTCAAAAGATTGACTTGGATAAACTACTAGATGAATTAAAATATTTTAATCTAATGTTTTTATTTTGAAATCTTCTAAGATAATATTTTAGTTTTCTGTTACGTTGCTTTTTTTCTTTCAACCGCTTTTTCATAAAAATATAAAGTGGTATAGAAATAAATAAAAAAAGATAGTCACGTGCATTTTAGAAGCATTGGCTTAGTCTCTCCATCTAGCTTCTAAATGACTGTATTTTTCTTACTTTCCAGAGCTCGGCCTCCTGCAGCTGTGAGGCCATGCTGGGAAGTTTGACATTTTGGTCATGTCTGCTATTGGGCTAGAGTATTGTTTACAAGGGGGTTGGGAGAGGTTGATTTGCAGCAGATCTTGTGATCCTCACAAGACCCCCAATGTCAAAGGTGGTTCTGTTAGACTACGAACCACCTGAAAGAGTTTCCTGGGGCTGTTTTCCAAAATATGATCACTGCTATTCCTGCAGTGTTGCCAAGGCTTTTCAGGATGGAACCCTGGGACTGAAGGTCACCATCCCTTGTACTTGTTCTTCATCTTGTTGTTCTTCCTGTTCGCTTCATGAGCTGGCGACATAAGCAGCAGATCACTTGCGCCTCTCTCACTCTTGAGTGCTCCATGCTTCCCTTGACAGCAAAGGACTAGGCAAGTTGTCCTTGTCTTGTTGCTTGCAGTTACTGTCCTGTTTCAAGATCCAGTAGCCTGTACGCTCTGCTCTTTAGTAGGGTTGTGGAGCAGGGAGGCCGAGCCCAGTGGGAGCACAAATGGTGTGGAGAAAGCATTGGCTGCTCCTTGGAAGAACAGCCATTGTTTATGCCTGCTCAGTTCTGGCCCAGCAAGGATGATGTTTCCTTTGCTGTAATCCCCCCTCTTCCCCACCCCCAGTAGTGCCCTATATGCAGGAAAGGTGTGTAGGTGAGAGGATGAACTGCTCCTTCCGTAACTCCGAACCACTGTAATTGATGCAAACCTCCCCCCCCCCCCAGTTTTCCTCCCAGGCGCATCCCGCAAAAATGCCTTACAAAACAAGTTTAAAACAGTTGGGGATTTACAAAAAGACTAGTAAAACTTGACGACAAGGCTGTGAGGGCTGTGAGCTGATGCCAGGAGGTGCTGCACACAGCCTCCGCCTCTTACCTGGCACCACTAGCCTCTGGGCAAGATGCTCCTGCTTCTAGGGACAAATGTGCTCTTTCCACAAACTCCTTAAGGGGAGGAGGAGGCAGGAGCGGCAGGCGATGAATGCCACCCTCATCCTTGTGGGTCTATATCTGCTGTCCCCCTTCCAATTGGCTGCCCTGGCCCTTACGGGGCTGAGCCCCAGCCCTGGTCCTTTCCTATGAAGCATCCCATGCAGGAACTGTACTTGCAATTCAAGAAATCCTTGCTCGCTCCTCCGTGGCAGGTCCCCCAGGTTCTTCTGTTTGCGCAGTAGAAACTGGTAACTTGTTAGCTACTGTTATCAACTGTTCCAAAATGATACTCTAGTTCCCAACCAATCGGAAATGCTCTTGGGACTCTTGCTGCATGTACATTGATATTCCATAGGGTGGAACCCTCTTCAGAGTTTCTCCATTGGTCCATTGAAACTAATAAAATCATAAAAATGCCGGGGGGGAAACACAATCTTCCAGATTCTTGCAAACCCCTCCCCAACACCAAGTCCTTGAATTCCAAACACCCCAACCCAAAATCCAAAACCCCCCTAAAAGGTTTTAAAAGTTTAACTTGCCAAATGGCTGCAAAAAAAGTTTTGGATATCACCAAAGTCTTCAAAAACCTCAAAAAAGGCTACCACACCGCGTGCTAAGTGTTGCTCCTCGAAGTCAAGTCGCAACTGCACCTCTTCAAGCAATGCACCCTGGGTATTAACGGTTTTAAGAAAAAGGAAACAAACTTGCAAGACGTTTTCGTCTTGCGAAGCAAGCCCTTAGGGAAATTCGTCTTGCGAAGCAACTCAAAAAACGAAAAACTCTTTCGTCTTGCGAGGCATTCGTCTTGCGAGGCACCACTGTACTCCCTTCAATGTATGATTCATGATGTCAAGAGGAGGAGGTGGCTGATTTGGCGGGTGGGAGTTAGGTGGGTTTAAGGTGGGCATCTGAGGTCTCGCATTTGGTTGCGGTCGGTGGCTGTGGGGCGGTTGAGACGGAGGTATTTGCAGGCCATAGGAAGCAGAAGACGCTTGCGGGGCATAGGGTGTAGGAGGTTGGCTTCCATATCCCTGGGCTATATTGGGACAGGATGGCAAAGGGGCATAGGTGGTTTTCTCATAGGTCTGAATAGCCTCCTGCGTTGAGATATGGGCAGAACCTTTTGATGTGCCCCTCCTCTTGGCAATTATAACATCCTCCGGTGGTGGGCCCCCATGGTCTGTAGGAGTTAGGGGGTCCTCCTCCCCGGACCCCCCTTTCCTCGTTCAGTACCCCTACCCCGGTAGGATTTAAGTTCCATACTCAAGGCTAACACATGTTCACTCTTCTGCTTGGGCTCCTTTTGTTTCCTCTCGTCCCAGGAGTTGCACACAGACTTAGCTATTGACAGGATCTCACTTATGCTTTTCCTGCCGTAACCGATTTGGAGGTTGAGAGCCTTTCTAATGTCTGGGTTAGCTTGGTCTTTAAAGAAGCCCTTTACAATAACCTCGTGTTGGGTGTTTTCCGGGTCTATCCCTCCCCATGTTTTAATAGCTGATACCAGCCTGGTGTAGTAATCTGTGGGATGTTCGTTCAGTCCCTGTAACACTGTTTGGACCTTTGTCCAATTGACGGTGCGCTGACCAGCAGCTTTTATGCCATCCAATATGGCTTTCTTGAATAAATTCAAACACCAGATCCTGTCCATGGTGTTGTAGTCCCAAGACGGTTCGTTCCTTAAGATCTGGCTTGTAAGTGCTTCTACCCGTGTGGGTCGGCCAGCCTGATAGTCCAGGAGTTCCAGCGCCTCTCCCGCTTTGGCTAGCATGTCTGCCTTTTCTGCTTCATTAAAGAGGGCATTTAGTAGAACGTGGATGTCTGCCCAGGTGGGTATATGAGTAGAGAAGATGGCGCTGACTTGGCGGTGGCGCTTGTCTGGGTCATCTCTCAAGGAAGGCATTTGGTTTGACCATGTAACTAGGTCTGCCATGTAGAAGGGATGGTGTGTGCCATGTAGAAGGGATGGTGTGTCCTCTAACTTTTGTCTAGACAGTAGCTTATGGCCAGGTATTGACTTCCAATAGGTCAAGACAAATTCAAGAGGGGAGTCAGGGTCCCTCTGGGATTGGGATGGCTTCCGTGAAGCTTTCCTCCTGGAGGGAGCCCGCTCATTTTTGGAAGCCTGGGTACCCATGTTTCTAATTACGCGTGTCTGGGATAGAGAGGGGAGAAAGAGAGGGGTCGGTAAGGATTTTGGGTAACGTATAGGGGTTTTCCTATGATTCTTCTATTTATTGTTGATTGGTAACTCCCTAGAGGTTTATCGAGCCCTAGCTATCTGGTTTCCTCCCCAGACCTTCGGCACTCGTTCTCTTTTCCTTTCCTTATTCTTGGGGTGCTTTCCCACTCTGCCAAATCCTGCCCAGGTCCTCCCAGGCTATCCCTCCTGGCAACCTCCTACCTATCGTCACAATCTTAAGGAAAAGGGACCCTACTGGACGCCCGCGCAGTGTTGTGGCAGATTGGGGACATGATTTCCCCCTTTACTGGTACTTTTAAAAATCACTGTGTACCAACCCACATTTTTAAGAAGTTTCAAAGTGCCACCGTGTTCCTGCCAGCCAAAAAGGAGTGAATGAAAACCAGGCTTGCTCTTTTCAGCTACAGCCGCTGTTAGACTACGAACCACCTGAAAGAGTTTCCTGGTGCTGTTTTCCAAAATACGATCACTGCTATTTCTGCAGTATTGCCAAGGCTTTTTTAGAATGGAACTTCCTCAAGAACTGAGGTGGTGTCCCTTGTTATGGGGCATGTTGGAATTGAAAAGTCAAGACAGATCAAACGAAGGCTGAGGGGCCGTTCTCCTCTCCAGTCCATGTGAAGAGAGACTCAAAATTCGCTATCCAGATACTCATTGGATTTATACGTGAACCACTGTAATTGATGCAACCCCCCCGCCCCAATTTTCATCCCAGGCACATCTCGCAAAAATACCTTACAAAACAAGTTAAACATAGTTGGGGATTTACAAAAAGACTAGTAAAACTTGACAACAAGGCAAAAGAAGAAACAAACAGCAATACCTCTGAAAGTTAATATTTGTGAAAAATGATTAAATCAATTTTTAAACAGCTTTGGGCCATTCGGGCAGCTTCAGCTTCAAAGGCCGCGGTTAACTTCCAGGGTGTCCTACCCAGTAGAAGAGGCCTGGCAGCCCTTGGAGGCAGCTGTAGTCTGAGGCTGAGGGAATGTTCTCATTCCCAGCAGTCCATGTTAACAGAGACTAGGTAGTCACATTCTCCTTGGGCTTGGTGCCTGAACCCCACTGTAGTCTCTGTTGCACTACGAACCACCTGAAAGTGTCTCCCGGTGAAGGTCCTCTTCGCTGTGCCTATCACCATCTTAGTAATTGTTTTATCACCCCCCGTTTTAGGGGAAATCCTACCATAGATCATGTACCCTAGTGCATCCCCCCAGTGCAGCCTGGTCCAGCCATTCTGTTGGGAGCGCTGTCCAAATTTGCAATTCAGCAAATATTCCAGCCTTCCAAAGACCGCTGTTAAATTGAAGACTGGTAAGTAAGTCTTTTCTTTATGCCATCCCATGCTTATGAGGCTGTTGCCAGCAGGTGATGATCACGACTTCCTTGCATCAGCAGAGGCTCCTAAGTGATGCTTCGTGCCCTGGTGGCCGCAGATGATGGAGGCTCCGGGTGTGGTGGGTGAGGGCTGTGAGCTGATGCCAGGAGGTGCCGTGTCCAGCCTCTGCCTCTTACCTGGCACCACTAGCCTCTGGGCAAGATGGCCCTGCTTCTAGGGACAAATGTGCTCTTTCCACAAACTCCTTAAGGGGAGGAGGAGGCAGGAGTGGCAGGCGATGAATGCTACTCTCCTCCTTGTGGGTCTGTATCTGCTGCCTGCCTTCCAATCGGCTGCCCTGGCCCTTACGGGGCTGAGCCCCAGTCCCAGTCCTTTCCTATTAAGCTTCCCATGCAGGAACTCTAGTTGCAATTAAAGAAATCCTGCTGGTGCCTCAATGGCAGGTCCCCCAAGTTCTTCTGTTTGCACTGTAGAAAAAGGTAACTTGTTAGCTACTGTTATCAACTGTTCAAAAATGATACTCTAGTTCCCAACCAGTCGGAAATGCTCTTTGGACTCTTGCTGCATGTATTTTCATATTCCATAGGGTGCAACCCCCTTCAGAGATACTCCATTGGTCCATTGAGACTAATACTCCCTTCGATGGATTACAATTCTTTTTAAGACCTGCCTTCTCAAATGTGTATTACGTGGTTCATTCTTCAAAATTGACATGGCTTTTTGAGGATTAGAGATGATGCTCTTCACCCCTTTCCGTATTGACCCCTGATACATTGGTTATGATGCAGTGCCACGGCTGGTGGCTCCAGGGAAACTGTGAAGACTTTGAAATGGGATAACTCGTGTTGCATTTCTTGCTCACCACGCTCTGACCACTGTGGGAATATTGGACTGGTGGTATTGTCCCTGAGGGGCCACATTCGTTTATAGCTGACCATGAGGAAGTGTGGGGGTTACAAAGGCAGTGCAATAGATATTAATCCTTAGAGGCGATGTTCCCGCCATACAGAAGTTTCTACATGGGGGCAGTTCTCCATTCCCCAGCCCAGCAAGCTAGGCAAAGCCACTCCAGTAGGGATTGCGGCCTGGGTGCCTAAGGATAGGGATAGAAGTAGCCTTGGGTAACATACCAAAGAGTGGATAGGGGCAGCATTGGACCCCTGGGCCTGAAGCTCACCATCCTTCCTTCCTGTTCTTCCTGTTCCTGTTTCCTTCATGAGCTGGTGACAGAAGCAGCAGATCACTCCTGCCCCGCTCACCCTTGAGTTCTTCTTGCTTCTCTAGACAGCAAAGGATTAGGCGAGTTGTCCTTGTCTAGTTGCTTGCAGTTACTGTCTTGTTTCAAGATCCAGTAGCCTGTACGTTCTGCTCTTTAGTAGGGTTGTGGAGCAGGGAGGCCGAGCCCAGTGGAGCACAAATGGTGTGGAGAAAGCATTGGCTGCTCCTTGGAAGAAGAACAGCCATTGTTTATGCCTGCTCAGTTCTGGCCCAGCAAGGATGATGTTTCCTTTGCTGTGATCCCTTCTCTTCCCCATCTCCAGTAGTGCCCTATATGCAGGAAAGGTGTGTAGGTCAGAGGATGAACTGCTCCTTCCGTAACCCCTTGCTGATGCTGCACCAGCCCCCCCCCCCCGAGAGAAAGGTGAGCGTGCAAGCAGGCATTATGCGAATGTAATTCTGAGCACACATTCTTGGAAGCTTGGCACATCAGTGGGGGAGCATCTCCCAAAAATAAAAACACCCTTATGAGGTTGTAAAGTGTTCAAATGGCCAAGGACATAGAAAACCTTTTTGGGCTGAATTGTGCCTTTTTGGCCGTTGCTAAAAACAAACATTTTTTGTTCAGTTTACATATTCAGTATGTGTAAGAGCACGTGTTGTTGCTGTATCTTTGGTTTTGCATCTTAGGATTTATATGAATGAATTTATTAATACGGTCACAGACCAGCGTCAACACGCACAATATCACAGATCATAAAAAATATCAGAAATACAAAGGACAATATGAATATAACAAGGATTTAAATAGAAAAAAATAAAATTAATTATTAGCGTGCCCCCTGTAATTAACATTTAGGGGTTTGGTCATTATGGGATACCACTTGCTTACTGCGATTAATTGCAGACGCACAGAATTTAGCTACATTTAATGTAGTCTTGGGATTCTTGTTCTCTAGCAGTAGTTTTAAACTATGGTGTTCCGATTCTTTCCTGGACTTTTGCAAAACAGGTGTAATAAAAGTCAAACGTATATCCTCATAAAGACGACAATGTAATAGTACATGTGAAGCAGTTTCAACTTCCAACGAGCCACAAGGGCAGACTCGTGCTGTGTATGGTTTCCCCTCAAATCTGCCCTGTAGGATTTATATGGAAATTGTTTCCATTTGGTTGTGTACTTTTTGATGTGTTTTTATCGTTTGACCTTTGTGTTTGTAATTGTGTAAGTCATTTTTGTACACCGCCTTGAACATGGTCCCAACTATGGCAAGGCTGCATACCAATAAAATGTGGATGATTCTGGATTCCAGCACTATTCAATTTAGCAATGTTCACAGTGGATTCTAAAAGTCACTGCTTTACAGCCAATGAACTCTCTTAGCTCCCATGTGACCAATAGCATGAGAATTACTGCAGAACTCTCTAGAATATGGTTACCAAATGTAAATACATAACAGGCCTGATGTGAGCAATATAAAGCTTTAAATGTCTTGTTGGTTTAGTATTGTCCGACCCTTTGTGACCCCATGGATCAGAGCACGCCAGGCACTCCTGTCTTCCAATGCCTCCCGCAGTTTGGTCGACACTGTCCAACCATTTCATCCTCTGTCATCCCATTTTTCTTGTCCCCTCCATCTTTCCCAGCATCGGGGTCTTTTCCAGGGAGTCTCCTCATGAGGTGGCCAAAGTCTTGGAGCCTCAGCTTCAGGATCTGTCCTTCTAGTGAGCACTCTGGGCTGATTTCCCTTTATCTCTGCTTTTTAAGATGCTGTCTAGGTTGGTCATTGCTTTTCTCCCAAGAAGCAGGCCTCTTTTAATTTTGGGACTTCTGTCACCCCCTGCAGTGATTATAGAACCAAAAAATGTCCCCAGTTTTTTCGTAAATTGCTTGCAGCAGATCTCGTGTTCCTCACCAGAGGTTTACGGTATAAGGTGGTGTCTATGCGCCCATCCTGTATTTTTATAGTAGTGTCCAAAAAATGTATTTCTTGCATAGATTGATTAATTGTTAGGTTGATTGTGGGGTGAAAATCATTAAATTTCTGGTGAAAGGTGTCCATGGTCTGTTGACCATGTGTCCAGATGATAAAAATATCATCGATGTATCGCAGGTATAAGAGAGGTTTGAGTGGGTAGGAGTTTAGGAAACGTTCTAAATCTGCCATGAAGATGTTGGCATACTGTGGGGCCATGCGGGTGCCCATTGCTGTGCCGCTGATCTGAAGGAATAGGTCATCACCGAATTTGAAGCTGTTGTGGGTAAGGACAAATTGGCAGAGTTTGGTGGCAAGGTCCGCTGTGGTTTTATCTGAAATGGTGTTCCTTATAGCTTGTCGTTGTGTGGGATGTTGGTATACAGAGATTCCACATCCATAGTAGCTAGTATAGTATTGTTGGGAAGATTATTTAAAGATTGTATTTTCCTCAGAAAATCTGTGGTGTCACGTACATAGCTGGGAGCACTGATGGCATATGGTTTCAGAACAGAGTCCATATAACCGGAGACACCCACTGTAATAGTGCCAATACCTGAAATGATGGGGCGTCCTGGATTTCCTGGCTTGTGTATTTTAGGTAGAAGATAGAAAGTTCCTGGTCGAGGTTCTGTTGGTGTGTTGGTGAGGATCTGTTCTTGGATGTGTGGGGGTAGCTCCTTAACAATCTGGTTCAGTTCTTTCTTGTGTGGGGCCTGAGTCCAATTTTGTGTAAAAGGCGGTATTGGAAAGTTGTCTGTGAGCCTCCTGAATGTAGTCAGTTTTGTTCATGATGACAGCTCCACCTTTGTCTGCTTCGTTAATTATAATGTCTGGGTTGTTTCTGAGATTATCTATGACTCTCCTTTCAGCATGGTTTAGATTTTGTTGTAAGCGATGGTGTTTTCTGGTCACATCTGTTTGGATTCTGTGGCGGAAGCAGTCAATGTACAAGTCCAGTGTGGTATTGCGTCTATCCGTAACTCCCAGGTACGTATGTATATAGGCACTGCAGCCCAGGTATATGTCCTGCAAACTAGCCTCTCCTTAGCAGGCAACCCTCATCCCCAAGAATCAAACATGTTCCTGGAGTTTGGACTGCAAAGCTGGCAGCTATTATAGGAACAATTACAAATGTACAACGGAGAGCAATCCAGTGCATCACAAATTTTATTTTTTAAAGAGCCTTTCAAAGATTTGTTAACCCCAGAGGCAATGTGTTTTAAGGCCAGCAATTCAGCAAATATTCCAGCCTTCCAAAGACAGCTGCTAAACTGAAGACGTGAGAAGTAAGTCTTCCTTACGCCATCCCATGCTTTTGAGGCTGTTGCCCGCAGGTGCTCTGCTGATCACAACTTGCATCAGCAGAGGCTCCCAAGGGACGCTTCGTGCCATGGTGGCCACAGCAGATGGAGGCTCCAGGTGTGGCGGAGGGCTGTGAGCTGATGCCGCGTCCATCCTCCGCCTCTTACCTGGCACCACTAGCCACTGGGCAAGATGCCTCTGCTTCTAGGGACAAATGTGCTCTTTCCACAAGCTCCTGGTTCTGTTAGACTACGAACCACCTGAAAGAGTTTCCTGGGGCTGTTTTCCTGCAGTGTTGCTAAGCCTTTTCAGGATGGAACCCTGGGACTGAAGCTCACCATCCCTTGTTCTTCATCTTGTTGTTCTTCCTGTTTGCTTCATGAGCTGGTGACAGAAGCAGCAGATCACTCCTGCCCCGCTCACTCTTGAGTGCTCCTTGCTTCCCTTGACAGCAAAGGATTAGACGAGTTGTCCTTGTCTAGTTGCTTGGAGTTACTGTCTTGTTTCAAGATCCAGTAGCCTGTACGCTCTGCTCTTCAGTAGGGTTGTGGAGCAGGAAGGCCGAGCCCAGTGGAGCACAAATGGTGTGGAGAAAGCATTGGCTGCTCCTTGGAAGAACAGCCATCGTTATGCCTGCTCAGTTCCGGCCCAGCAAGGATGATGTTTCCTTTGCTGTAATCCCCTCTCCCCCCCCCCTCCAGTAGTGCCCTATATGCAGGAAAGGTGTGTAGGTGAGAGGATGAACTGCTCCTTCGTAACCCCTTGCTGATGCTGCCCCAGCCCCCCAGAGAGAAAGCGGGGCTTGCAAGCAGGCATTACACGAATGTAATTCTGAACACACATTATTGGAAGCTGGACACATCTGTGGGGGAGCATCTCCCAAGAATGAAAACACGCTTATGAGGTTGTAAAGTGTTCAAATAGCCAAGGACAAACAAAAGCTTTTTAGGTTGAATTGTGCCATTTTAGACAGTTGTTAAAAACAAACCTTTTTTGTTCAGTTTACAGATTCAGCACGTGCAAGACCACGTGTTGTTGCTGTATCTTTGGTTTTGCATCTTAGGATTTATATGGAAATTGTTTCCATTTGGTTTTGTACTTTTTGATGTGTTTTTATCGTTTGACTTTTGTTTTGTAATTGTGTAAGCCCTCTGTTGTACACCACCTTGAGCATGGTCCCAACTATGGCAGGGCTGCATACAAATAAAATGTGGATGATTCTGGATTCCAGCACTCGCCAATTTAGCAATGTTCACAATGGATTCTAACAGGCATTGCTTTACATCAAATGAAGTCTCTACTTAACTAGATAACTCCCATGTGACCATTAGCCAATAGCATGAGAATTACTGCAGAACTCGCTAGACTTTCGTTAACAAACAACCAAATTTAAATAACAGGCCTGATGTGAGCTATATAACATAGCTTTAAATGTGTTGTTGTTTAGTCAGGTCTGACTCTTTGTGACTCCATGGAGCAGAGCACACCAGGCACTCCTGTCTTCCACTGCCTCCCACAGTTGGTCAAACTCGCGTTGATAGCTTCAAGAACACTGTCCAGCCATCTCGTCCTCTGTCGTCCCATTTTCCTGGTCCGCCGAATCTTTCCCAACATCAGGGTCTTTTCCAGGGTGTCTCCTCATGAGGTGGCCAAAGTCTTGGAGCCTCAGCTTCAGGATCTGTCCTTTTAGTGAGCACTCAGGATTGATTTCCTTCAGAATGGAGGAAATGGATCTTTTTGCAGTCCATGGGACTCTCACAGAGTCTCCTCCAGCATCACATCAAATGTCTTAGCCTATGTGATATTGTGCCACGCCCCAAAATAGAGATGTACAAAGCCTTTGACTATTTAGAATGGGAATGTCTGGGTACCTGAGTGCCTAGTTGAGGAGTCTCTTTTGGTAGTCATTGTGAATGGAGCAATTTGTGGATTGGGTCCACTAAGATTTCTTCCTGGAATAAATCTGGTTTGTTCTGAATTAACAATTGTGTATCATAAACGTTGAAGTAATTATGTTTCACTGGGCCACATTATTGTTGAGCATCACCCCCAAACATTTTTTCACTACAAAGGCACAGGCAGATTTAACCCATATTTAGCAATTGTACGTGGTTTGGTCCATTAAAATTGAATCTTGAAAAGTGGGTGCCTTAGAGAGGACTCCCCCCCCCATTTTTTTAGATTTTCCACAAAAAATTTAAACACACAAACAAGTAAACAAACAAACATAAATCATAACCTTATTAAGACTAATCTTATTAACATTGTTAAGTGACTTCCTCGTATCCCCCTGGTAGAATTTCAGTGTATATCATTTTAACTGTTTTCCAAAACCAGTATTCTTATAAAATTAACTCGGATCACTTAACATCTTTCTTATTCACCATTAAACATATTAATTCATCACACTACATATTTAAATCCTAAGCCTATCTGGTATTTGCAAGCTTTTCCAATTAATTTAACTTAACATATTTAACTAAATAGTCCTTAAATTTGGTCCATTCTTGATGAGAGATTTCTTTCCACTGGTCAATTAGTTTCCCCCCGTATTGCCATTTTTTCTGATTTCAGCTTTAAAGTGCGGGTTTAATAACTGCTTCTTTATGCAGATCTGGGAAAGACTCCTTCCTGGGCAGAATGTGTCCTCTGTATTGCCCCCTGCCCTGACTACTACAATTGAGGCTCACTAATTCTCCCAAGTCCTCTTGAGCCCATTGCCCAGCCCGGCCTGGCTGGCTTTTAGGAGCCAGGATGGGCAAGGAGACAGGTTCACACCCTCAGAGGTAACAGGTGGAAGTTGATCCCATACAACTTGACTAGACGGAACAGTGGCATTCTCCTGGCCCTGCTTTCAAGCTGGGATCTTCCCTCTTTACAAATTTGTTGTTTAGTCTTGTCCAACTCTTTGTTGACCCCATGGACCAGAGCACACCAGGCTCTCCTGTCTTCCACTACCTCCCACACAGCCCAATCATCTTGTCCTCTGTCGTCCCCTTCTTCTTGTGCCCTCCATCTTTCCCAGCATCAGGGTCTTTTCCAGGGAGTTTTCTCATGTGGTGACCAAAGTCTTGGAGCCTCAGCTTCAGGATCTGTCCTTCCAGTGAGCACTCAGGGCTGATTTCCCTAGAATGGATTGGTTTGATCTTCTTGCAGTCCATGGGACTCTCAAGAGTCTCCTCCAGCACCATAATTCAAAAGCATCAATTCTTCAGCGATCAGCCGTCTTTATGGTCCAGCTCTCACTTTCATACATCACTACTGGGAAAACCATAGTTAACTATACAGACCTTTGTTGGCAAGGTGATGTCTCTGCTTTTTAAGATGCTGTCTAGGTTGGTCATTGCTTTTCTCCCAAGAAGCAGGCGCCTTTTAATTTTGGGACTGCTGTCACCCCCTGCAGTGATCATGGAACCCAAGAAAGTCCCCAGTTTTTTCATAAATTGCCAAATGTCAAAGGTGGTTCTGTTAGACTACGAACCGCCTGAAAGAGTTTCCTGGTGCTGTTTTTGAAAATATGATCACTGCTGTTTCTGCAGTGTTTCCAAGGCTTTTCAGAACAGAACTCCCTCAAGGACTGAGGTGTTGCTTCTAGTTATGGGGCATGTTGGAATTGAAAAGTCATCACAGATCAAACCCTGGCTGAGGGGACATCCTCCTCTCCAGTCCATGTGAACAGAGACTCAAAATTCGCTATCCACATACTTACTGGATATATATGTGAACCTCTGTAATTGATGCAACTCCCGCTTACCGGTTTTCCTCCCAGGCACATCTCGCAAAAATACCTTACAAAACAAGTTGTAAATAGTTGGGGATTTCCAAAACACCAGTAAAACTTGACAACAAGGCAAAAGAATAAACAAACAGCAATACCTCTGAAAGTTAATATTTGTTACAAACAAATCAAATTTTAATCAGTTTTGGGCCATTTGGGCAGCTTCCGCTTCCAAGGATGCAGTTAACTCCCAGGGTGTTTCCTACCCATTAGAAGAGGCCTGGCAGTCTTTGGAGGCAGCTGTAGTCTGCCAGGGCCCTGCCCTAGGCCTGGTGGAGAGAGGCAGGGGGCAGGTCCCACAAGACCCACAGTGGGTGGTAGTTTGTCCTGGGCAAGCAGCGATCATGGATCAGAGAGATCTTGCTCTGAGCTGACCTGAAGGGCTGGCTGGTAGGATGACCGCATTTCCCCCAGGTTGGAGCAGGGGGCTCCCCTTCCCGTACTGCCCCCTTCTCTGAACTACTGCAATTGAGGCCCCCTTGCTCTCGCCGACTCCTTCTGGGCACATTTTTCAAGACCCCCCCCCCAAGAGTCCTGGTTCATGTCCTCATCCCACCCCCTGAGGCATCAACTCCCAAAGGGGATGATGAGCTCCCTTGGTGGCAGCCCCTCCCCCAGGGCAGCCTGGCTTTATTTATTTATATTGATGTAAAGATATATTTGGTTTACAAAAGTATGTACAATATCTCTTTCTGACAAGTAACATTTTTTGCAGATCAGTGTCATTTCTTGAGACATTAGGAAGAAAAGGGGGAAAGAGATGGGGGGGAAGGTGAGGGGGTGGGGTGGCGATGTTTCTATTTTACTTAATATATGTGGAGTTTGGTGTCAGCGTTGCTTGTCCAAGTTCTCTGCTGTTACCAGGCAGGCTTTATACAGTTTTCCCCAGCAGCTGGTGCTCACCCAAGATGGGGCAGTGGGTATTCCCACCATTCCTTGCCTGCCCCCAAGTTCCTGGTCCCCTGCAGTACCTTTACTGCTTGCCATCTAATCCACCCTCTCTTGGGTCTTAACCACACTTGATCCTGGCCTCCTTTATCCAGCCATCCATTGTTTTTTGTGTCTGGGCGCTTTGCCCTAAAACCCAATCTTTACTCTAAAGGTCTATTTGAGTTGCCATTTGCTCTGATACAGCTTTAAAGAGCGGGTTTAATAACTGCTTTTTCATGCAGATCTGGGAAAGACTCCCTCCTGGGCGGAACTGCATTGGCCAGCCCATAGAGCCCATTGCGTGGACAGGCGGAGTCCCCAGATCCCGCGCGGTCCCCCCCATCATGTGAAATAACGACTCATGACAAGGTGCTATGGGATTAAATTGGCCACAACTTTATTAAATTTCAAATGTGGGTAGACCTTGGCTCAGGCATTGGGCGTTCTCCCTCCCCAGTCCCCAGCCGGGGACCTAGGGAGCATCAGGGTTATCCAGTGTGTGTGTGGGGGGGATGGGCCGGCTCTGGAGAACATATGTTCAAGCAGAGATGGCCGCCCCCGTAACGCCGCCACCGCAGGGGAGAGCAATGACGACCTTTCGGTGTACGGTCAAAGCCTCCCTTCAGAAACCCCTTTAATGGGGAACCCTGGTATCGCCGCCGCAAAGAGGAAGATGGACTAAAGGATTCTGCCCAAGGCCTGATACCGCCACCCGAGACCGCAAAGATTGCGGTCTCGCCACCAAGACTACCTACATCTGAAAAGCCCCTTTGCCATCCTCCAACCAGTCAATCAGGCCATGCCTGATGTTGCTCAGCCAACGCTCGTTACCAAGGTCCAATAGGTGCACGCCATCGGCCGAAATAGCTCCTGCATGTAAACTTTAATGTTGGGGTGTTTCACGACCCGGCCTCCCATGCGAGTGGTTGCAGAGCTCACTGCCCTATTGATTTTTTCCACAGTGTAATTAAGTCTAGTGTGTTTGATGTTGCCCCGCCCAATGCAAGCGTGGCAGAAGTTCAGACCAGAAAATCGTGATACTGGGGTGAGTGGCATGTACACTTTCCAGGTCTGCGATCGCTGTTTTGATCAGAATGATGCTTTTACGCACGACCAAGTCATTTTCGCCGAGGTGGAGCACAACCGCGTTTGGCGGGTGGCGGAACGCAAGTTCGTGACGCAACCGAGGGAGCAGGGCATCCCACCACATTCCACGTTGGCCGAACCAGGAAATGGAGATTTTTGGCTGCAGACCCAGATGTTCTCTGCCTGGACCAGTGGTGGCATGGATGGCTGCCCAATGCACTATGCTGTGGCCGAAGATCCACACATGTTTGAGGGTTGAGCCTCAAAGAAAGGATTATATGGTATCTGTCAGTGTCTGCTGGTTGTATCTAATGTAGCCTTTGAAGGCAGCTGAATGCCACCGCCCCATTGCTTTTATGGGAGGCCGCTTGCAGCTGCCGTGGTTGCTGCACCGATACGAAAGGAATGCCCGGAAAATTGTGCCGGGTCGCCTCCACAAGCATGGATGGCCTTACGCAATATTGAGACAAATTGGCAATGGGTCATGGGGCGGCCTGATGCATGAATGAGGAGAGGGCCTGGTCCTGGAGGACGTACCTTCAGGAATTTGCGTGTGTCCGCGACAGGGCATGGTCCAGTGTGTGGGGAGGAGGCTAGACTTAGCGTGGTACCCCTACCTAGTTGATCGGTTTTGGAGGCTCGGATTTTGACTTGTAGCGTGCGCCTGTTAAGGTTGATATCAGCCACAGACAAGCCCCTGCGATGAGGTGACAATGTGCCCCCAACGCACTCTCCGATACGGAGCGCACCAAAGAAGGCCAGGGAGAAGGCCGCCCTGAAGAGCCTAACCAGCAAATACTGGGGAGTGCATCCCATATCAGCCAGAGGATCTCAATGGTTACTGGCCTCGTCTTATCTGGAATGGGCGAGTGGGAGCGAAGCCACCCTGCAATAAGCTTCCTTACGTGGAAAGTGTTACAGTGGTCTGGGAGCCAAAAACAGTTGCTAAAGTATGAGATAGCGGCCTTGTGCAGGCTGATGGTCTTAAGGGCCATGCCTCTACGCTTTAGGTGAACCAAATATTTTAGAACATCATACTCCTTAGCTGCACGTCTGCGTCGTAATCCAAACTTATCTCTGAACCCCTCGAATTGGGACCATGCTCTGGTGTAGGATTGCAATGTTGATGGTGCAAGGGCGCTCAGTACTCCTGCTGTCACTTCTCTCCAAATTCCCAGAGGTCCTCCGGAAAGGCTTCTGGGAGTTGATCAGCCTCGGGTGCTAGGTCACGAAAACGCTCCATCTGAAAGCGAGACAGGGCATCTGCAATGTTGTTATTGAGGCCCGGGATGAACCGTGCGGAAAAGGAGATGTTACCTTTCAGACATTCCAGCACGAAGAGACGGAGCATGCGAATTACCCTGTTGGATTTTGCAGATTGCTTCGCAATGATTCTTACCACCGCCTGGTTGTCCGACCAGAAGCACACGCTGGTGCCCTTGAGGAGGTGCCCCCAAACCCGGAGAGCCACTAGGATTGGGAAGAACTCAAGAAAAGTTAAATCGCATGTAATGCCCTCCACGTGCAAAGATGTCGGCCAAGGCTGCGCACACCAGTGACCCCTGAAGTAGACACCGAAGCCAAAGCGACCAGAGGCGTCAGAGTGCACCTGTAGCTGTTCCTTAGGCAGCAGCCAATCTTGTGAAAAGGATACCCCATTGTAACTTTCCAGGAAGGTCAGCCATATTTTGAGGTCCTCCCTTATGGTGTGGGTGACCCTGATGTGGTGATGGGGGGCAACACCGCCAGCCGTGAGACGGGCTAGGCGTGCGCAAAAGGCGCGACCGGGCGAGATAACCCTGCATGCAAAATTGAGGTGTCCTAAGAGTGTCTGGACCTGACGCAACGTGGTCTTTTTCTGGGCCATCATGGTAGTTATCAATTCCCTCAACGTGGCGAGTTTGGCCAGGGGCAGGCGAGAGGTTTGGCTGACAGAATCCAGTTCAATACCCAGATATGAGATGACAGTGGTTGGACCTTCAGTCTTGTCCGCTGCCAGCGGGATGCCAGTTCAGCCGCCAGCTGAGTGAAGCATGCCAGCGCCCTAGCGCACGCATCTGAGCCCGCTGGCTGGACCAAAAAGTAGTGATCTAGGTAATGGGAAATGCGGTGGGACCCCAACCTGCGTTTCATGGCCCATTCCACGAATGTGCTGAAGGTTTCAAATGCAGCGCATGCGATGGAACAGCCCATGGGCATGGCTTTGTCTAAGTACCATTGGTCCTGGAATTTGAAACCCAGCAACCAGAAGTCCCTGGAGTGGACTGGTAACAAACGGAAGGCCGATTCGATGTCACATTTTGCCATGAGCGCGCGCCCGGGCCGCACTCCCTAACCAGCCTGATTGCCTGGTCAAGAGATGCATATTTGACTGAGCATTGTTCTTGGGGAATGGCATCATTTACTGACTCACCCTTTGGGTAAGAAAGGTTGTGTATTAATCGAAACCCGCCTGGGGCCTTCTTAGGTACGATACCTAGTGGAGACACTATGAGGGTGGGAAATGGAGGTTCTGTGAAGGGACCTGCCACTCGCCCCAGCAAGCGTTTTTTGGTGATCTTCTCGGCAATGTGTGGCATATCTCGGACAGACTTTTGGTTGGGGGGGGGATTGGTGCGGAAACCTTCCCTAAAGCCCTCCTCAATGTATTTTGCTGCCTCTTTATTGGGGTACTGGTGTAAAAAAGGCAGCATTGCTGATATAGATATGGGTGAGGGGGCTAGGGAAAGGAGAGCCCTATTTGCGGGCATTATTTTTGCTTTGCTGTGTGCCAGAGGAGCCTGTAGAGGCTCCGGCCTCTCTTTTGTCTTGAAATGTGCCTGCGCCTGATCCGTGGGGGCCTTGAAAAAACTTCTTCCCCCGAAAACATTTTGTGGTGGGGTGAGATCCACTACAGCGCTTGCATTCATGAGCAAATCGGCATTTTTCTCTGAAGCAGGAACCATTGTTATATTCCCAGCAAGATCTCTTGGGGGCCTTGGATTGATATTTGGACTGTTTCACATTGTCGGGCCCTTTCTTGAGGAACGGGGCAACCAACTCAGACCACATGTCATCATCTTTGATATCCCATCTAGCTGTGTCGTCCCCTGCCGCCCGCTCCCTGAATGCCTGGTCATAGGCAAGTGCCGCCTCCCCCCCAGACATGGCTTCAGCCTTTAGGATGATAAGTAGGTAGTTGGTCAGGTGCCAACCCGTCAGGGTAACTAGCGACTACAATACCCATGTAAGTGGTGTATGCAGTGAGCCAATTACGAAAGGTACGCTCAACACTCACTTTTTTATCTTTTTTTCTCTGCTCGGCGGATTTAGATTTTAGGCATGTCAAAGAGGCAGGGGATAGCAGATCAAACAAATCCACAAACTCCCCATTAAGGATGCATTCCCGCAACTTCTCGTGCAGGCGAAGGCCTGGGGGCTGGTCGGTTCTTTTGAAGTTGGATTTCCTAATGCTACCTCTGGAGTCAGTGCCCTCCTCACCGCATGGCATGATAGTACCATGTTCACGCCTATGCCTCCGGTTGCGGCGCCGCCAGACCCAGTGCGGCAGCCCTGGGGCGTGAGGGCCTGTAACCCAATAGCCTTTGATACTCCTCCCCCGTTCACTATCAGTGGAGCTGGACCTACCTGAGGAACTAGATGATCTCGAAGAGTCTCTCTTGGACTTGTGGCCCCTCCTCCTGGATTTGCGGTGTTTCCTCCCGCGATGACGCGATCTGTGCGACTCAGGGCTCTTGTCACTCTTGTACCTGGCAGAGCAGCTGGAACGTGGGGACCTACCTCTGAGCCTGGTGGATGCGGATGATGAGCGTGATCCACCTTCCTGAGCACAGCGGTCAGCGGAGCTGCTACTGCGCCCTTGCCTGCGGCTGTGAGGTGACCTGGAGCGCCCTCTGCGTGAATCCCGCCGCTCCGGGCGGCGCCTCAGCCGGGCAATGGTCCTATCCCTACTGTCTCCGCGCACCGAGTGCGAGGGACTGCTACTAAGGGAGGAGCGGGTAGAGGAGGAGCTCTCTGTACGTCTCGGCTTGGCAGCCGACCCCTTGTTGGCGCGGCTTGCCAAGGCTAGTGGGCTTATGGACCCAGAAGACCCTCTAGGTGCCGCTGCCTTCTTGGGCGCGGTCTTCTTGGGCTTGGGCTGCTCCTCCCTGGTCGCACGCACCTTCCGCTGCCCAGTGGCCTGACTCTGGGCGGGCTTGGTGGGTGCACCCCTTACAGTGCCCCTTCTGGTGCGGGGAGGAGAAGCAGCCTGACGCTTTGGCGGCATGGTGTGGGGCTAATAGAGTAGGGTATGCTAGGGAATCCGTAAAACAAGGGGGGGGGGCAGTGATTGGTAGGAAATGCCCGCTATCAATTTGCAAACACACACTAGTGATAAAGGTAAGGGTACAAATAATGGGAGGGGAGGAGATAAGGCAAGAACTGAGTCGCAGCAGGAATCGCTACTGAAGGCTGCAAAATAAAACAAGCAATAGTTCAGAAAATCACTGCCCAGATTTCAGTTGAGGTCCATGGGCAGTCTCCCCTCGTCGATAATGAGCACGATGCCTGCTGTCCGCTGCACCTGCTGGCAAGCCATGATGGTGAGATGTAAAACCAATACATAACCTAATGAGGCCACAGGTGTGCCTGAGGACCACCGAGGCATGACTGCCCATGCAGCCAGATCCAGGGTGGCCGCCGCCATGTGGCCACCGGCGCAAAGGCTGCCACCATGCGGTTGCCATTGAAATGGCTGCAGACATGGAGCCACCACCAAGCAGGCCCTGCACGCCCCCAACAGGGACTAGTCCTACAGCAGCTTGGCAGGACCCCGTGATGCGGAGCCACCACCCCGCCACACAGTTTAAGGGGGGTAGGGGGGCAAGCAGAGGCCCACACTGTCCCCCGGGGCCATCTCAGGGGGGGTGAGTATGCCCGCCGGCTGCAGGTGTCCCCCCCCACCGCCGCCCAGGGGAGGCACCAGGGTCGCCAGAGGCCTGGTGTAGGCCGTGCGAGGCGGCAGAGCCACCCTGCGGCCTTAAAAGGCCAGCCAAAGCTAATTGGATATGTACGTGAACCACTGTAACCACAGAACCCTGGCCCTTGCTTCACCCCACGATTAAATTAGTTTCCCCCCCTCATACCATATTGCCCCCTGCCCTGACTACTTCAATAGAGGTTCTCCCCAGCTCCTCCTTGGCACATTTTTCAGACCCCCCAAAAAAGGGGGCTGGCCCCCACCCTTGTCCCACCCTTGAAGTATCAACACCCAAAGGGGATGATGAGCTCCTTTGTTGCCCCTTTGCTGGCAGCCCTTCCCTCTTGGCCGACTGGCTTTTTAAAGTTGCCTCAGCAGCTGGTGTTCACCTAAGCTGGGGCAGTGGGTATTCCCACTATTGCCTGTCTGGCCCCAAGTTCCTAGTCCCCTGCACTACATTTAGTGCTTGCCATCCCGATCTTTGCTGTAAAGGTCTATTTGAGTTTCCCCTCCCGGATTGCCATTTGCTTTGATTCAGCTTTAAAGAGCGGGTTTAATAACTGTGTCTTTATGCAGATCTGGGAAAGACTCCCTCCTGCCCCTCTCACCCTTGAGTTCTTGCTTCTCTGGACAGCAAAGGATTAGACGAGTTGTCCTTGTCTTGTTGCTTGCAGTTACTGTCTTGTTTCGAGATCCACGAGCCTGTACGCTCCGCTCTTCAGTAGGGTTGTGGAGCAGGAAGGCCGAGCCCAGTGAAGGACAAATGGTGTGGAGAAAGCATTGGCAGCTCCTTGGAGGAAGAACAGCCATCGTTATGCCTGCTCAGTTCCAGCCCAGCAAGGATGATGTTTCCTTTGCTGTAATCCCCTCTCTTCCCCACCCCCAGTAGTGCCCTATATGCAGGACAGGTGTGTAGGTGAGAGGATGAACTGCTCCTTCGTAACCCCTTGCTGATGCTGCCCCAGCCCCCCCGAGAGAAAGCGGGGCTTGCAAGCAGGCATTACACGAATGTAATTCTGAACACACATTCTTGGAAGCTGGACACATCTGTGGGGGAGCATTTCCCAAGAATGAAAACACACTTATGAGGTTGTAAAGTGTTCAAATGGCCAAGGACAAAGAAAACCTTTTTAGGCTGAATTGTGCCATTTTAGACCGTTGTTAAAAACATTTTTTGTTCAGTTTACAGATTCAGGACGTGCAAAGAGACCTAAAGAACATTGCATTATGGAGTAATCTCCATAACTGTGTTAAATCAGCACAAGTACACTGGCCAAAGGGCCTACCTTACAAAAAAATAAGCTAACCGTAGTCTTGAAATGTATGTGAATATATATGAGCTGTATGTGGTTGTGGCTCACTAAATATCTATCAAACAGGGTTCTGCAGTATCAGCCTTTCAGGACTTCCAACCTCAAAATACAGCTGCGCCAACTTCACTTCAAAACTCAGGTGGGCTCTCTGCTGCAGGAACATGGATACATCATTCTTGATTGATTGAATTTATATACTGCCCTATACCAGGAGGTCTCGGGGCAGTTCACATAAAAAGACCACAGTATATAAAATAAAAATAAAAGCAATAACCCAATAATACCCCCTTCAAAAGAGCCACATTTTAAAAGAGTATAGCATCTGCAAGACAAATCATTTTTTATTTTTTTTACACCAAAAAAAACCCACAAGAGAAACTGGAGCAGCATAGTTGGCTTAGCGGTGCACTCCTAAACATACCCAATGGTTTTAATAACTTACTCCCAGGTAAGCATGTATATAGGCACTGCAGCCCAGCTTTGTATCCTGTAAACTAGCCTCTCCTTAGCAGGCAACCCTCCTCCCCAAGAATCAAACATGTTCCTGGAGTTTGGACTGCAAAGCTGGCAGCTGTAACAGGAACAATTACAAACGTACAACGGAGAGCAATCCAGTGCATCGCAAATTTTATTTTTTGAAGAGCCTTTCAAAGATTTGTTAACCCCAGAGGCAATTTGTTTTAAGGCCAGCAATTCAGCAAATATTCCAGCCTTCCAAAGACTGCTGTTAAACTGAAGACTGACGAGTAAGTCTTTTCCTTACGCCATCCCATGCTTTTGAGGCTATTGCCAGCAGGTGCTGTGCTGATCATGACTTCCTTGCATCAGCAGAGGCTCCCAAGGGATGCACCTTGGGGACAAGGCAGGTGGCAAAGACATCCTCCTGCAAGCAGGTAAACAAGGGGGGGTGTAGCTTCTGGAAACCAGGCAACCAGAACCTTTTGTTTTGCCTGCGAGGGGGGAAAGGTACAAACGGGGGAGGATGCTTCCCTCCGTGATGGGTGGGGGCAGTCTTCCTCCAGGAGGTGCCAGATTCAGGCATCAGTTTCTCCGATGGGAGAGGCGGAGGGATGAGCGAAGAAGGAAAAGGGAGTCTTGTCAGATCCAACTCTCCTTTTGTTACGCTCCTGGGAGATTTCATCAGGCTATGTCAGGCGCATCCCCTCTGCCTCCATCTCCGACTCGTGCCCTTTTTGCACCACTCTGCATCAGCTCCTCTTCTTCCCGGGAGGAAATAGTGATTCCTGCAGGCTCCCCATCTTCACAGCTGCCGTCTCCTCCTCCTCCTCCTCCTCCTCCCCCCGCCTCTCCAGGCTTGACTTCCTGTTCTTGGAAGGGCTGCAGCTTCAGAGTCTGGCGGAAGAGGCTGCGGTTCTCCCTGCGCAGGCGCCGGTTCTCCAGCCTGAGGCGCGCGTTCTCTTCCCGCAGCCGCCCGCTCTGGCGCTCACGCTCCTCCCCGAGCCTCAGCGCCTCGGCGTGGCTGGCGGCCAGGTCGGCGTACCTCTCTGCCAGCTGGTGCGGAGAGCCTCCCGCCCGGCCTCGCCAGCCGAAGCAGCAGCACTCGCCTTCCTTGCCTTGGCCCCTCCGAGCAGAGATGCTACTGCGGCAGCCAGCGCCCCGAGCCCCGCAGAAGCAGCAGCCCCTCCAGTGGCGGCTGGTGCTGCGCATGCGTCTCATCCGTGGTCCTCAGCACCTCTCTGCGCCTCGAGAGGAAAAGGGGGGAAAGCAGCTCTGTCCGGCTCTATGTAACGGAGGAGGAGGGCGGAGCTTGCTGGAGCACATGGGCAGGGCTTGGAGCCTCAGACGCCTGTTCCTCCCCCCTCCTTGCAGCTTCTGCTGCTGAGGGCCTCAGATGCACGCTGAGGAATCATAGAATTCACAGAGTTGCCAGCTGTCCTGTATAATGCAGCATTGTGTGTCGAGGTCCCCAAGCCACCCTAATAAATTCACACTTGCCACCATAATTTTAAGGTTTTTGGCATAATTTTGGCCACAACTTTATTAAAATGCAAAATGTGAGTGGTTGCTTAGGCATTGGTTGCGACTATTTGTTCCCGCCCAGGGACAGAACTGACATATTATTATTATTATTATTATTATTATTATTATTATTATTAATAACAATAAATTTTATTTATATCCCTCCCTCGCCGAAGCTAGGCTCAGAGCGGCTAACATCAAATGTATAACACATTAACATAAAATCAGACAATCAATTAAAATACATCCTCAAATCAGATCAGGGTTAGAATAAAATCCAATCAGATGGCAACCCGTAGATTAGGGTTGGGGACCGTAAATGCAAGCCTGCAAAGTCAGTAAGGTAAAACATTTTATGGGGAGTAAATGGAGTTGGGTGCCAGACCCTCACCTCTCCCCAGATGCTCCCAGGGGCTCTTGCGTGGCCCTAGCCCCTTGACGGGTTCGGACAAAAGCATGGTGAGCTCCTGGATTCCTTTAACGGCATACGCTTGCAGCAGCAGCATTTGGAGGGGCAGGCACAGCCAATCCATACCCCTCCACCAACCAATTTTCTAAAACGAATGCCTAACTGCAGCCTTACAAGTTGTGACAATATGCTACGCAGTAGGCAAAAACCAAATGGCACCAGCCAATCAGCCAAATGGACAAAATTCCTACCAGGCCCCTGACCCAAAAGCAGACGACCCCATGACAGGCATAGCAAGGTAAAATGCAAAAAATGTCCTAAAATTAGGGCGGGTGGGCAGGTGATCCAATGCACACAGTGAAAAGAGGAAGCTCAATGCTGCACGCTGGGAATATATGAACTAAGGCTGTCAACCAAAATTGGCAACAGCCAACTCTCCCCAGCAACCAGAGGAGCCCAATCACAACGGTGGCCATCCAAACTAACTCCCAGTAACAGAGGGGTGTCTGGTTAATCCCACTGCAACCCGTGCTCTCCATGAAGGAGAACGCTCTGTCAGTCTTTTGCCTCAAGAGCTGCTTTGGTTCATGGTGCCATTGCGAGCCTGCTCTGCCTCTAAAAGGATGATTCCCTCACAGTTTGCTTCCCCTGCCACCAGGAACAGCAATATAAGCAACTGTGGCTTCAGCATGGCCTCTGCAGACAATCCTCTACATCAGGCGTTGGCAAACTCTGCTCTCCAGATGTTTGGGGAATACAACTCCCATCATCCCTAGCTAATACAACCAGTGGTCAGGGATGATGGGCCAGGAAGCAGATTGCATCCATGAAAGCCTGCAGGTCCATCCTTGCATCTCGTTGATAATAATAATAATAATTTACTGTACCCCGCCCATCTGGTTGGGTCTGCCCAGCCACTCTGGGCGGCTTCCAACAAAGATTAAAAATACATGACAATGTCACACATTAAAAATTTCCCTGAACAGGGCTGCCTTCAGATGTCTTCTAAATGTCAGGTAGTTGTTTATCTCTTTGACATCTGATGGGAGGGCGTTCCACAGGGTGGGTGCCACTACCGAAAAGGCCCTCTAACCGGTTCCCTATAGCTATAGCTTTGCTTCTTGCGGTGAGGGAACTGCCAGAAGGCCCTCAGAGCCTGACCTCAGCGTCCGGGCAGAACGATGGGGGTGGAGACGCTCCTTCAGGTATACTCGCTGATCTGTTGTGAGGCCATGCCGCTTCTTGGCGATGTCAAATGTAGAGCAGGTAATAGGTAAATTTGGCCCTCCAGATGTTTTGAGACTACAAGTCCCTCTCCATGCATGAGCAGGTGGAGCTCCTGGTAGACTTTTCTGTGAGTGCAACTTGGCTGCCCTGGACGAGAAGCGTGCAAGTGGTGACCAGCTTGGGCTTCGCAGAACTTGCCCAAGATGTTTCTCATAGCATAGACAAGAAGGTGCTGTTAGAATCTCAGTAGGTTGGTAAGTTTAAAAGCAGAGAAGTAAAACAGGAAAAATTACTTCCCTGGGTGGAATCAACGCTAATTACAGTCCTGTTATCTGCGGAGCTCCGAAGCCTGCTTGCTAAGCAGTCGCCATCTTGGAGCCTCCTTTCCCTCCACGAGCTTGTGTCCCTGGTGACTTGCCAGCAGAACAGGCTTCACCTCAGACCTGCCACCAACCCTCCAAATCCCAGAGCTTAATGGGACCAATACAATATGAAGTAACGTTAAGGGAGAGAGCTCAACTGGCAGAGCATGAGACTTAAATCTCAGGGCTGTGGGTTCAAGACTGGGCTGGATGACCCTTCTATTGGGCTGCTGTGTTTGTTTTTGCTAAATACAGGACAGGGTGGGGCAGTGCGGTTGGGGGGAGTTTAGTTTTTTTATCTGGTGCTCAAGGCACTCCCATTACAATCCCTCGCAGAATGGTCTCTCAAATTTGATTCTGTCTCTGCTTGGCTACCCAGAGCTTTTTAAAAAAGTGACCTTTCACATTCCCTTTCAAACACATGCATTTGGAGAGGATCCCTAACTTGGCAGGGAGATGGGGAGGGGGGGGAGATGGGGAGGGGGGGAAGAACCTACATTCCAGTGGGATGGGCTTGGGTGGTCCTTCAAGGTCTCTTCCAACTCTACAGTTCTATGAAATACAGGACAAAATTAGCAAGATAGGATGTAGCATTTAGCATTGAAATAATGGGACAATGCTCTGTGTGTGTGTGTTTATTTCCAAAGCCCACCCCTCCCAAAATTAAAGGGCAGCCAGTTCCCCACCCCCATTCCAGGCAAACTGACAAGCTTTTGGAGAGGCAAGGCTAAGGCTGGACTCCCCCCCCCCCCCCGTTCCTTTTTTTTAAATTTTAGAAAATCTTTATTAATTGACACATAGACAAATATACATGAGTTACATAACATATAAAACAATGCAAATAAATAAATAGAAACAATGAAATAAGAAAGGATAAAGAAACGAACATAAACAAATGCAATATATTACACTTACATGAATAGGGAGCTTTGAACTGTGGTGTTGTCCCTTAAATAACTTTCCCTTGAAAATAGACATAGGGTTTGCTGTGACTCCTATTCTCTCTGCATACAACATTGTGTGCACTACAAAAGAGGTTTTGAATCTTATTTATACAACATTTAATAGCGGTTTGTTTTGTACTGGATCACTTTGTCAGTTTTGCCACCAAGAGTAGGATGATTTACAGCCCTCCAACACACCCACATGTTCTGTAATTGTGTTTAGCAACCAGGTGTAATGGGAATTGCAAGCCTTGGGCCTTCAATATGTAAAGTCAAAAGACATAGCAGTAAAGGAAAAGGGGACTGGGAGGGAGAAGGAAAAAAGCAAGTTCTGTCCGGTTTTCTCCCCACCCCTTATTTAATTTTTGGTATTAATATAATATACTAAGAAACTGATGCAAAGAAAAATGAAAAGGTACATCAATGTGTAGATAGACAGAAACAATATATACAATTACAAAGAAATACCCTAACCCATACATTTTTATAAATTTGATTTTATCCTACATATTTATAGCCTACTACATTTTGTATAAACTCATTCCAAATATTGTCATATTTATGGAAAGTCTACGTCTGTAAGCAGTCTGTTCATAAATTTGCAAGTGTTACGTTATCAATCCATTTATTAAAGGGGATTATACCTTTATTCTTCCAGTTCATCAGTATCAGTCTCTGGGCTACTGTTGGGGTACATAGAATCAATCCATTTTTGTTGTTCTTTTGCTAGTTTCCATATAGTAGGTATTACAGTCCGGAAGAATGTTCTCCGCTGAAAAATTTGGCTTTTCGGACAGTCATAATTATGGTCTTGGTGGCAGTAGCTTGTTTCAGCCATAAGGGAAACATTCTGAAAGGTTGGGTTGATGGAACCAAAATAATTTTGATGCATATATTGGGGGGTGGGGAACCTAAAAATGAATTGTCCTATTCCTCCTCCACTCCCAGGATGTGCTGCAATGATGATGGATGTTGCGTTTGGCCTCATGGCTGTGGATTTTACAAGGTGCCTCTGATCTACAGTTTTATAGGCTCTCCTGTGCATTTTCAATAATTGCAAGAAAAAATAAGAAAGGGGGGAATGAAAGGAGGAATAATAATATTTACACCCTGTCCCATGTGATTGGTTTCTCCCAGTCACTCTGAGCAGCTTCCAGCATATATAAAAATGTAATTAAAATTGAAAAATTTTCCTATAAAGGTTGTATAGTTAACTTGCTTCCTTGGCTTGGGGGGGGGGGAGGGGTTGCATAGCTCCATACCCTGCAACACATTAGACCAGTGATGGCAAACCTTTGAGAGACCGAGTGCCCAAACTATAACTCAAAACCCACATATTAATCGCGAAGTGCCAACACGGCAATTTAAGCTGAATACCTCATTTTTTCTGTGTGTTTCACGTTTCTTCTTAATGACTGCCATTTTAATACATAATCCTATATAAAAGTTATTGCATTACATTCTTCATCAAATTATATTTCCATGGATTTATAATTTTATGGTATAACTCAGTGCTTTTTTTCTAAAAAAATGTTTAGGGGTGCTCTAATTTTTACTTGGGAAAAATCGCCACCGGTTGAAAATAAATTTCAAATCCGGAAAAATAAATACAGTGAATTTGTTCTCCCATTAAGTTCACGAAAGTTTTAGGGTATGTGTCCCCCACAGAAAAAAGTGCCAAAACAAAGTGGTGTTATGAGCCATCAAACTTTGGAAATACATTTTTTCCAGAAGTTCCACAATTTTGGCCTCTAGTGTACACTGAAGGGCTGTACCAAGAGCCACCATCTCCCAATTTTTAATATGAGATAATAATCATTGTCTTCATGTGCACACTCAAATAAATATAAATCCAGCCAGATGAGCAGGGTGTAAATAGTATAATTTTAATTATTTTTATGATACTTTGCCATTTCTTTGGCTGCAGTTTAATCACAGCCCCCACAGAATGATTTTCTCTCTTGGCTTCCACGGGAAAGCCCAGCGAACATGTAAATCCAGCAGCCATCTTTATATGCTTGCCGACCTGGGAGTTAAGCCCTGCTGAACTCAAGGCAGCTTACTCCAGAGTAGGAAAAACAGACTGCCAGGGGTGTTGCGCAGCAAAGTTAAAAACACAGTTGAAATATACTCAAAGTCGCTAAGTGATTTCATGCTCTTTATTCAGCTCATAGTGGTGAGGAGGAATGAATGAAAGTCCCCTCACAGTATCTTTATATACATTATTTGCACAATGGGCTGCACATGATTGGCTAATTACGGAATTCTACTGTAAGCCAATCAGGTTGTGGATTCACTTCTATCTGGAGCAGGATTGGGTGGTTCCTGCCAACCAATCATACTGCTGCATTGTTCTAGGACCAATCAGACTGCTGCATTCTGAATCCTATTGTTCCAGGACCAATCAGACTGCTGCAGTTTGGATCCTATTCAACTCAGTACATAACACCAGTCTTCACAGTAATTGAATAAAACTTCACTGCAGCAAAACATAACTTCTTTACAAACACATAATGAACAGAAGAAGATTAGACTAGGCTAGAGATCACACACACAGACCATTGCATTTATCCTTCCTGGCTGTGCTGTGTCTTCCTGTAATAGATACAATACTTGCACAAAGAACGAGTAGTCCACAGGATGACTCACGGCGAGTCAACATGCTGAATGATTCTGCAGCTTTTCAGCATTTTACAACATTTCTAGACTCCTTTATTGGTTCTGCTCTCAAATACTTTTATCACATGGCAGGAAGGCCCTGGCGCATCAAAAGTCAATGCCTGCTCGGCCCCTCGCTGGGTTGCCCCTCGCTGGTGCTGCAGACTTTGGACAGCGCAAGCCTTCCTCTCCTACCCACCCCCACCCCTGGCATGGAAGCTACAGCCCTGCTGGGGCGAGGGCGCACGTGCCCACAGAGAGGGCTCTTGAGTGCCTTCTCTGGCATGCGTGCCATAGGTTCGCCACCAATGCACTAGACACAGAGCAGGGAAGCAATAGCAGTGTTAAGTTGTGGGTGAACATATCAGATGACACAGTGATTCTTCAAACAGCTCTTGTTTATTCACAGGCCAGAACAGAACTGAACTGAAGGGTTCAGCCAGCCTGCTTATACAGTGGTACCTCGGGTTAAGTACTTAATTCGTTCCGGAGGTTCGTTCTTAACCTGAAACTGTTCTTAACCTGAAGCACCACTTTAGCTAATGGGGCCTCCTGCTGCTGCCGCGCCGCCGGAGCCCGATTTCTGTTCTCATCCTGAAGCAAGGTTCTTAACCCGAGGTACTATTTCTGGATTAGCGGAGTCTGTAACCTGAAGCATATGTAACCCGTGGTACCACTGTAGAGCTCCACTAGAACGCAACAGTAACCATTTTCTGTAACTATCCAGTCACTGAATGTCACTTTCAATCCCTTATTTGCACATGTGGACCTGAGTGAAAACTATCGACAGTATCCCCCTGCTGGCCCAGGGTGAGAACTTGAGTACATAACAAGCAGAACTGTCAATACGCCTTTGAGCTGATGCCAACGACTGGGCTCAACAACTGGTTCTGCCTCGACTGGGCTAGGCAACTAGAGCGCTTCCAGAGACCTTCCACTCCTGGAAAGCAGGTCTAAGTGCACTGGAGCCACAACTGCCCATTGTGAGCACCAAACTCAGCAGAGTATAAACAACACGGAAGAAAGCTGTGAATCATAACTTACTTTCTAATAGCTACTAAAAACTAAAGAGCTACTGGCTTGCACTCAGCCATCTAATCTCTACATAGATAACACTCGGGCTCCACACAGAGTCAGGCAGGAGCGGAAGAAGCGAAGAGCAGTTTCCACCCCCTCTTTTCTGAAAACATCCTATCAGGAGATTCTTGCAATGGGAGGGGGTGAAAATACCAGCCGCATCCTCTAGGACCCTGTAGTCCAGCAGGAGTCTCTTTATAGCTGGAAGTGTCAGGGCCGGGGCATCGCCCCCTAGGTCAGCTTGTAAAAAGGCCTTGAAGGGAGCAGGCCCTGCAGTCGTGCTCCCCACAGCTGGAGGTCCTTGGGCTTCCCAGGAAGCCTCAAATGAGAACAGATTCAAGTAGTCGCCATGTTGGTCTGCCGTAGTAATTTTTTTAAAAAAAACATTGTTCCGAAAGAAACCGTCTTAAAAGAATCAAGTCCCTTTTCATAACAAAGTCTTTAGAAGAATCCTTCTATTTAAAAATTTATTTATTTTGAAAAGTTGTCCAGTAGCACCTTAGAGATCAACTACGTTTCGGGACACAGGTGGCGCGGTGGTCTAAACCAGAGAGCCTAGAACTTGCTGATCAGAAGGTCGGCGGTTCGAATCCCTGCGACGGGGTGAGCTCCTGTTGCTCGGTCCCTGCTCCTGCCCACCTAGCAGTTCGAAAGCACGCCAAAGTGAAAGTAGATAAATAGGTACCGCTCTGGCGGGAAGGTAAACGGTGTTTCCGTGCACTGCTCTGGTTCGCCAGAAGCGGCTTAGTCATGCTGGCCACATGACCCGGAAGCTGTACACTGGCTCCCTCGGCCAATAAAGCGAGATGAGCACCGCAACCCCAGAGTAGGTCACGACTGGACCTAATGGTCAAAGGTCCTTTACTTTAAGTTTGTTCTGGGTATAAGCTTTGGTGTGTATGCACACTTCTTCACATACTCTGAAGTCACTAGACCCTTATATATAATGAGAAGTAGGGGAGGAAATGGGTGATTGGCTAATGGGTAGGGTGAACCTGTGATGACTATTAAGGGCTGCAATTGGTCCTCCAGGAAAAAGCAAGGGATTTTTAAAGGATAGTATACAGAAGACCAAAAATAGTATTAGTACATGTAATGAGACAAGAACCCACTATCTCTATTCAGACCAGGTCTCTCCATAGTTTTCAGTTTGGTAATAAGCTGTAATTCAGCAACTTCTCTTTCCAGTCTATTTCTGAAATTCTTTTGTAAAAAGACAGCCACTTTGAGATCTTGTATAGAATATCCTGGGAGATAGAAGCGTTCTCTGTATATTCTAAGGAAAAGCAGGACATTCCAGGAACAAATCTTGGGACAGCTTCTGTAAATCTGGAACTGTCCCTGGGAAATAGGGACACTTGGAGGGTCTGGATTAAATAATACTCATGGCACCATGCTAGGGTTTATTGTTTAGGGGCAATGGGGTAGGGTGTCAGTATGCCTTTCAACTGGTGTCAGCAACTGGTCTCAATAACTGGTTCTGCCCCAACTGGCAAGGCAACTGGACTGGAGCACTTTCAGAGACCTTCCAATCGTGGAAGATAGGTCCCAGTGCACTGGACTCACAGCTGTGCATTGTGAGCACCAGACTCATGCAGAGTATAAATAATGCGGAAGCTAGCTGTGAAGCATAACTCCTTTTATTTCTAATAGCTACTGCAAACTTAAAGAACTACTGGCTTGCATGAGTGTTACAGCTCCCACTCAGCCATCTAGTCACTACATAGATAAGACTCTCCACACACAGAGTCAGGCAGTCAGTCAGGAGCAGAAGCGTAGAAGAGCAGTTCTTCCCTCTCCTTTGCGTGTCGAGGTCCCCAAGACACCCCCCAAATAACTTCACAACGCACACTTAATTTTTGTTTTAAGGTTTTTGGCATAATTTTGGCCACAACTTTATTTAAATACAAAACCGTGAGTGGTTGTTTAGGCATCGGTTAAAACTATCTGTCCCCCCGCCTGGGGACAGAACTGACTTCCAGGCACCACCGAAAGCCAGTAAGGGAAAACAAGTCGGGGAGAAATGGAGCTGAATCACAGGCCCTCAACTCTCCCCCGCAAGGTCCCCAAGGCTTGCCCACCCTAGTCCCATTCCAGGGATTTGGACAGAAAGATTGCAAGCCCCAGGATTCCTTTAACGGAATTCCCTTTCCGCAGCAACCATGGAGGGGCAGGCCCAGCCTATCCTAACCCCTCCACCACCAATTTACAACCAATGCCTAACCGCCAATTGAGCCCTTTACGCTCACCGCCAACCACTCACAATCCCAACCCAATATTCAACTTTGCAGTTACTGCATCCAACCAAACATCATTCTCCAGTACGGAGAGATGTACTCCATCATTGCGGTAAAGGGCCAGAGTCTTGAAGGTAATATCTGGGTGGGAAATAACCAACCCACCCAAACCCGCCACCTTCTTACACACTGCGGAATTAATGCGCTTCCTGGCCCTTTCAGCAGCCTCAGGTCGAGAAATGCCGTGCCAATTGCGCCTTTGCAGCAATTGTGACCAAAATATTTTAACTGTGGGTATTAAGGTCACCAATTCCCCCAAGTCTCTCTGAATTGTGGAACACAAAGTAAAGCAATCCTAAATTGCCACATCATTCTCCCCTAGCTGCAGCACAATTGCCACGGGGGGGGGGGCACATACGAAAGTATCCTCTGCTTAATTAGCGGGATTAATTCGCTCCACCGCATTCCACGCCTGGACATCCACGACACCTGAACATGCTGCGGGAGGCCAAGACCCAGTCCCCTTCCAGACTGCCTCGCTCTGATGCCAGCCCAGTAAACGATGCTGTGCCCCACAATCCAGATGCGGACTGGAGCTAGACCTACAGGATTGAGAACAAGCACACGTCAAATACAGGACTTCAACATCTCTCCCATACGTAACCCTTGAACGCATCAGATTTCCACCGACCCAGATCCTTAATCCTATCAGCCGACAATCCCCAATGGGCTGCCATTGTCGCCGCACCAATGCGAAAGGAATGAGGTGTGAAACCATAAGCTGGGACCCCACAAGCAGATATGACCTTACACACTACTTTCGAAAACTGATGTCGCGCCAAAGGGCGACCATTCCCGTGGATAAACAGTGGACCCTCCCCCAGTTGTCTCACTGCCAAAAATTTCCTTAGATCCTTAACAGGCAAGGACCTGGCTCCCCAGTCGCGGGGAGTCGAACTGCCCCCCGACCTAACTGGTCAGTTTTCGAGTTATGCACCACAATTCTCAATTCCATGGGGGATAAGCATATATCCTGCAGCAGCAGACCCCTGGAACCACCATCCTGCCTGGCCTCCATGACCACCTCCCTCACCCATAATGCACCAAAAAATGCAATGGAAAAGGCTGCCGAAAAGAGGCGGGCCTCATGCTTAAACCAACAAATGACCCTTAATTTGGCGCACATTTTGCTCAGCAAGTCAAAAGTAATAGGCCACCAAACTGCCTTGCAAGGGGGACCAAGTCGACCCCACCCTTCTAGAGCCTTGTGCATAACAAACTTGACACGAGGATCCTTGTTGAAGAAAGATTTACTGAAAAAGGAAGTAGCTGCGAAATGAATCCGGAGCATCCTAGCAGCTCGGCCCAGCTGAAACATGTGTGCCAAATATTGTAACACTTGGGAAGTGGAGGGGGGACGGGACGATATTCCGCCTGTGACTGACTGGGTAAAATTTAAGAAGTCGGTCCAGGCTTTTTTATAAGACCTCAAAGTGGATATGAAATGGAGGCTGCTACTCCCTGCAATACTAATTGCTGCCAAGGTTCCAAAGATGCTCCGGAAAATATTCCGGACGCGTCCGAGACTCTGGAGCCAGGGACCTGAATCGCTCCATCTGAAAATGGGATAGAGCATCAGCAATCTCATTAGATATCCCGGGGATGAAACGTGCAGAAAATACAATATTAAATTTCAAACAATGCAAAACGAATGCCCACAACAGGGCCGATACCCTAGGGGAGCGAGATGACTGCTTGGCCAGCACGTTCACCAGAGCCTGATTGTCGGACCAGAAACAAACTTGATGGTCCCTGAACTTGTTGATCCATAAATGCACAGCTACTGCAATGGGAAAAACTCAAGAAACGTTAGGTCCCGTGTGATCACTTCTCCCCGCCAAGCAGATGGCCAGCGCCTAGCGCACCATCTACCTTTCCAATACCTTTCTCCCATCCTGGGTGTTATAGACAGACTTCGCTATCGACAGAATTTCACTGATACTTACGCCATCATAGCCAATTTGGAGGTTGAGAGCCTTTCTAATATCTGGGTTGGCTTGATCTTTGAAGAAGCCTTTTACAATGACTTCATGCTGGGAGTTCTCCGGGTCTATTCCTCCCCATGTTTTAATAGCTGATACCAGCCTGGTATAATAGTCCGAGGGATGTTTGTTCGGTCCTTGTAGGACGGATTGGACTTTGGTCCAATTGACAGTGTGCTGACCGGCAGCTTTTATTCCATCTAATATGGCCTTTTTGAACAAATTGAAGCACCAGGTCCCGTCAGTGGTGTTATAGTCCCAAGCCGGTTCATTCCGTAAAACTTGGGTCATGAGCAGTTCCACCCCGTGGGCCGGTTCGCCTGATAATTTGGGAGTTCTAGCGCCTCCCCCGCTTTTGTTAAAATGTCCACCTCAGCTTCATTAAAGAGGGCATTCAGATGTACGTGAATGTCCGGCCAGGTGGGTTTGTGAGTTGAGAAGATGGCGCTAACTTGACGGTGGCACTTGTCTGGGTCATCTCTCAGGGAGGGCATTTGGTTTAACCATGTGACTAAGTGCTGTATAAAAGGGTTGGTGCGTATATACCAGGGGTCTGCAACCCGCGGCTCCGGAGCTGCATGTGGCTCTTTTACACCTTTGCCGCGGCTCCGGGGCGGATACTAGCGAGGGGAGGAGGCGCATTGTGCGCCCTGACACTCCCCACTTCTATACCTGTTTGTCGCTGAAATGTTTCAATCAATTCCTGTTCCATATTTTTAGCAATTATTTTAGTTTTTTTCTTATTTAATTTAAAACCTGCTAATTGACCGAACTGTTCTATTTCCTCCAGTACCTCTTTAACACTTAATGATGGTTCTTCAACTGTTAATACCAAATCATCGGCAAAGGCTTTTACCTTATATTCATTTCGACCGACTGTCACCCCTTTTATTAACTCATTTCTTCTTATTGATCTTAAAAAGACTTCCAGTACCGATATGAATAATAGTGGTGAAAGAGGACACCCTTGTCTTGTGCCTTTAGTAATTACAATATTCTCCGTTGTTATATTATTAACAATCAGTTTTGCTCTTTGTTCCATATAAATAGCTTTTATACCATTAAGAAAGAATTGACCTATACCCATAAGTTCTAAATTTTTCAGCATAAATTCCCAAGATATATTATCAAAGGCCTTTTCTGCATCAACAAAAAATAACATTGCTTGTTTATCATTCCTGGCTGTCAGATATTCCATTATATTGATTATATTATGTTATCTTTCATCTGCCTGCCAGGTAAGAAACCTGCTTGATCTCTCTGTATAATCTCTTTCAATAGTTTTTCCATCCTGTTAGCTAATATACTTGCAAATAATTTATAATCATTATTTAACAGCGAAATCGGCCTGTAGTTTTTTACTTGTGTTAACTCTGAGTCTTTCTTTGAAATAAACGTGATATAAGCTTCTTTCCAAGTTTCTGGAATTTCTTTCTTCTTTAAAATATTATTCATAACTTCTTTAAACGGCACAAGTAGGATGTGTTTCATTTCTTTATAATATCTTGCGGTAAATCCATCCGGTCCCGGTGTCTTTCCACTTTTCAGTTCCTTTATAGCATTTTTAATTTCTTATATCTCAATTGGGTCATTCAGCCTGTCTTTTTCATCAGTCGGGATTTTCTGCACTTTTTTCTTTAAAAATCCCTCTATTTTTTAATATTCTTCTCCTTTCTTTTACATAAATGTCTATAAAAGTCCACAAACCCTTTTCTGATTCCTTTCGGATTATCTATTTCATTACCCTCTACAATAATTTTATTAATTGTATTCTGTTCCTTTTCTTGATTTGCCATGCCAGCCATTTCCCTGATTTGTTCGCAAATTCAAAATTTTTCTTTTTCATTTTTTTAATATTCCATTCTACTTCTTTATTTATTATCATTGCAAATTGGGTTTATTTATTATCATTGCAAATTGCCAAACCTGAACGAGTGTGCTGCGTAGTCCTGAGAAGATAAACCACAAGCGTCTATAGCTTTGCAGAGTACCCTTGTGAATTGGTGCCCCATCAATCGGGACCCGTCCTCGTGAACAAGGAGCGGGCCAGGACCTGGCGGTCTGAAGTAGAGGTACCACCTGGTGTCCTTGACCGGGCATGGGCCTGTTGCGCAGAAGCTGTTAGTTTGACAAGGGAACCATTACCAGCCTGATCTGTCTTAGACTGATGTACCTGCACCGTCATGCTAGCTTCGGACATCTGCACGTCCTCCATGAGGAGGCCGCGCGTTGAACCGTTAGCGGTAACCTCGGATACAACCTCGCCAACCCTAAATGCACCAAAAAAGGCTATGGCATATGCGGCAGAGAAGAGACGGGCCTCAAACTTGGTCCAGCAGATTGATCTAAGCTTTATACGGACTTCAGAGAGCAACCAATAAGAAATAGGGTTACGGCCTCCCGCTCTAGGGGGTTGCAGCCTACCCCAACCTTCAATCGCTCTGCGGATCAAGAAGTCACTGCATGGGTCAGTGGAAAACATGGCTTTACAAAAGAAGCTAATGGCAGCTACGTGTATTTTTAAAGTTTTGGAGGCTCAGCCCAAATCGTCAAGGTGAGAAAGGTATTGCAAGACGTCATCTGTGGAGGGTGGCACGTCAGGAGAAAGTTCCGAAGCCCCGGACCGGAAGCCCATGAAATCGCACCACACTTTATTGTAAGATCTGAGGGTAGAAGATGTGACAGACGCTAATACTCCCTTAATCACTTAGCGTCTCCAAGGCTCCACAGGTGCTCTGGAAAGGGTTCGGGACACAGTTGAGCTCCAGGTGCTAACAACCAGAAACGAGGCATCTGGAAACAAGACAAGGCATCCGCTATATCGTTATTGACCCCCAGTACAAACTTAGCCGAAAAAATGTTACACTCAAGGCACCGGAGGACGGACGGACGCAGCAGGGACGAGACCCTCTCAGAACGGGATGACTGTTTTGCTAGGATATTAACCACCGCCTGGTTATCTGTCCTGAAGCACACTTTGCAATTCCCAAACTCCTCCTTCCAGATGTACACTGCCATGACTATGGGAAAAAACTCCAGAAAAGATCCTGCGTGATAGCCTTGCCCTGCCACCCCGCTGGCCATTGTTGAGCGCACCACCGTCCTTTAAAGAACAAGCCAAAGCCCAGGGACCCTGCCGCGTCCAATTGAACCTGGAAATCTGAGGACAAGTTAAGAACCATAAAGATACTCCATTGTAGTGATTCAAGAATGTAATCCAGATCTCCAGATCCGCCTTAACTGACTTGGGAAGTCTAACCCCGTGGTGCGGATGTTTGAGGCCGACTGACAGGCTGGCTAGGCGGGAGCAAAAGGGGCGACCTGGGGAAACGACTCTGCAGGCAAAATTAAAATGACCTAACAAGGATTGCATTTGCCTAAGAGTAACCTTTTTAACATGAGGGATTTACGGATTATTTCCAAAAGAGCGTCTATTTTTTCCTTAGGTAAGCAGGATGATTGGGCAATTGTATCCAGTTCTACGCCCAAGTAGGTGAGGCGTGTAGTTGGGCCCTCAGTTTTATCAGCTGCAAGGGGAACACCCAGGTCCTGAGCTAAAGCCGAGAATTCACCAAGAAGGGAGGCACATTCCCCGGTACCGGACTTCCCCACGAGAAGAAAGTCATAAAGATAATGGGTCACCCCAGAAAAATTAGTTCTGAAATGCAGGGCCCAATCCAAAAAGGTGCTGAATGTCTCGAATGCTGAACAAGCTACTGAACAGCCCATTGGCATAGCCTTATCTACATAATACCTCCCTTGGAATTTGAAACCCAGCAACCAAAAGTCATTAGGGTGAACCGGCAAAAGACGGAAGGCCGATTCTATATTGCACTTCGCTAAGAGTGCTCCGTGACCAAAACTTCTAATTAGCTTTACCATCTGATCAAAGGTGGCATACTTAACAGAGCATAATTCTGGTGGGTTGGCATCATTTACCGAGCCGCCTTTTAGATAAGAGAGATTGAGAATAAGCCTAAATTCCCCGGGATTCTTCTTGGGAACGATGCCTAAGGGTGAAATGTGTAAATTTCGAATGGGAGGGCTATTAAATGGGCCTGCTACCCTGCCTGCGCCTACTTCCTTAGCTATCTTCCTCTCTGCAACCTCCGGTCTCTCCCTAACAGACTTCTGATTGGGGGAATCTTTTGCTATTGAAGAACCTGCTACTGGAATTCGGAAACCACTGGAAAATCCCTCCCAAAGATAGGAAGCTGCGTTTTTGTCAGGGTAAAAGGGTAGAAGGTTGCAAAGAGGGGCTAGCTTGATCAGGGAAAAGGCTAGCTCCAGAATTGCCTTATCTTCTGTTTCCGGCCGTGGGGGCTCCCCTGGAACTGGAGTGATGGAACTCCCGGCCTCCACGAAAGGGCTGCTTTCCCCCCTTAAAACAAGTTGCGGCTGGGTGAGCCCCGGCACATCTCTCGTATTCATGAGGGTATTTGCACAAGTGCCTTTAGCACGACCCTTTGCTATACTCCCAGCGTACCTTGCGTCTGAGATGCCTCCTTGGGTCGGCCCTGGCCGAACAATAAGAATCAACCTGCTTCTCTACGTACGGCCCCTCAGCTATCGACCAGATGCCGTTTTCGTATCATATCATACTCAGAAGAGCTACCTGTCTCCTTGTCCGTGTCATTATTCCTGGACTTGCTTTTCGTGCAAATGTGTTTCTTCTTCTCACGCCTTTTTCCAGAAGGCTTATCCTCCGTCACCGCACGAGGCTCCTCCTCCAACTCCTGTTGCTCCTCCTCAGCCCCGGATGATGTGCCCGATTCTGGTAATTGAGCTCTGGGCTGCTTATCCTGTGAATGACTAGATGGACTAGAAGCAACAGGGTTATTAGTACGAGCTGACTTAGCTACCCCCTTCCCTCCCCGTCCACGAGGGGCAGATGCTGCGGAATGCGACTGGGACCTAGTCCGGACTGGCTCTGCCCTGGTGCTTGCACCCGCTCTTGTCAATTGAGAGTCACTAAAGAGGGCGGCCGAGGTGCCAGGAAGGTCATCCTGCTGTGAAGGGGGCGGGCTCTCTGGAACAACCTGAGAATAGTCTCCACTATCTGCAATTGTATCAGGAATGGCACCCCCCCAACTTCTCTATTAATTAAATTAGATAAATGAGATTGTAGGTTCTTTATGTGTTGGAGGGTGTCTTCATTTTTTGGATTCTTTACCAATTCTTTTTCTTTCTCTCTTATTTGCTTATTTATCTCCATAATATTGGTTTCTTTATTTCTCTTTATCTTCCCCATTTGTTGTATTGCGTATTCTCTCATATAGGCTTTACTTGCCTCCCAAATTATTTTTTTATCTGTACCTTGATTTTCATTTAGTTCAAAAAAATCTTCCAATGTTTCTTTTGCTTTTATTACCCTTTGTTCATCTCCCCATACCTCCTCATTCATTCTCCACCTCCCCTTTGTATGACTTAAATTTCATATGGACTGTTTCAGGGTTGTAGTCTGATACTGATCTATTCAGTATTTCTGCTTTATCCAAATTTAACATCAATTTCTTTGATAACCAAATTGCATCAATTCGCTCCCTGGATTTTTTAGCCTCAGAATAATGAGTTATATCCTTGACTCTTGGATTTTTGGTTCTCCAAGTTTTCTGTTAAATGAAAGGAGAGTGGTAGTCTACCTGAGTTTGACATTCTGTCTCTTTGTGTTCTATCCATTTCTATAGATGTCACCCCCTTTAAGTCCCCCATAATTATTATGCTCTCATCTGCATAATCCCACAATCTCTCTTCTAGATTTTTATAAAATTCTCCCTTTCTATTATTTGGGGCATATATACCCACCACTATAATTTTCCCTTCTTTTGTTTGTATTTCTACACCTAAGATTCTAAGTAGGGTCATTTTTCTTTATTCCCCTCTCTGACCCTGATTCTCTTATGACACTAGTTAAAACCATACTCGCACAGCAACAATAGTTCAAAACACAGCGAGTAGTCAAGAATCCTTTCACTGGTCAAACGCCCCCAGGCGAAGTACCAAGGCAGGATGTTCTGCACTTTGCATCTGAATTCCCAAATCCTTTATCCTTGAAAACCCACTGGAGGACAGGTTAGGGACCAATCATTTCCTTATCTCCTGATTGTCAGACCAGACAATCAGATGGGTCGCTCCTCCTGCTCTTCTTAGACACGTGCTTCCTCTTCGCTTTACACTTCCCTCTGCGGGTACTGCTCTCCTGGGGGGCTGGGTCATTGGAAGTTGTAGCCGCCTGCTGGGGGTGGGGTAACTCCTCATCAGAGGATGACCCCTCCAACTGGTTGTGCTGAGCCGGAGGATCCTGAAAGACACTAGGAATACCGATTACCTCCTGACTTGAATTAGCCCGGGTGGACCGCGATGGTTTGGACTTCGACTTCTGTGCACTGGGCTTGGTTTTTTGTGCACCAGCCTTAGCCTTCTGCGCGGCAGCAGATTGTGAGCTGGTCAGCCGCCGCTCGGACGACCCTAGGCCTTGATGCCCCACCCTGCTAGATGAAGCTGCAGAAGGAGATATACCAAGAACTCTGGCCACAACTTTCAATTTAAGGAATAATTCCTACTCAAGAGTTGAGATGAAAAACGTGTATATTCTGCTAAGAATCACAGTTTGAAGCTAGTAGTAAATTTAAATATAACATGTAAGTACGATGGTTTTAAAGTAATAGTAAGTCTGGATACAACGTTTAAGTACAGAAATAATGTAGTTTCAAATATGCAGTGATATGGTACAAAGGTACATGAAATACCAGTGCACAACAATTGTTTTATACAAGTCTCAATGGCAGTCAAAAAGAGTCCATATATATAAAAAATCAGGATAAAAAATAAAGGATCAGATAGGGCCAAAACGGAGTATCCGGAGTGTGAATCAGATGTACGACTCAGTAGTGGTGACCAGGACAGGGCCCTGTTTCGGAGTACACGCCTTCTTCAGCTGGTAATATCAAATAATATGTCAAGGTAGATCAAGGTGCTTCAATGCCATAAATCATAAATATAATAAATTATGTACATTCTAAAGTGTGTTAACACATATCATAATATTTGGTTCCATACCTCGGGTTTTTTTGAGGACTATAAATCTGTTGGAAGTCTGTATCATTTAATTCTTTTATGTTTCTTTTTCAACATGCGTCTAGAAATAAGAATTTCCAAGAGTTATTATTTCCTAGTCAAATCATTGTGAAAAACTGACAACAGGTTAGTGTTTTCTCACCTTAGATAATTGAATCCAAGTTTTCTGGCGTTTCTCTGTGCGTTTTCTATTAGGGAGTGAGATCATTGCCTTATATGTGTGTCTGTGGGGGAGGAGAATAGGATCTCCCTTCTTAAAGGTGTAAACAGAGGGGAGATTTAAAGTCCAAGGTCATCTATGATGGTTTATTAAAGAAAAGAATTGTAGTCTTGATGTTCATTCAAGCCCTTGGGGGACATCGTTTCAAACAAATGAATATATTGTGCTTCCTGTTGTAACAATAGTCTATCAATATTTCTCCTGGTATACAAATCTACTCTTGGTTTCCAAATAATAAAGAAGACAAAATCATCCTCCATATGTTTTTGTTGTATATAATGTTCCACCATTGGGGCTTCTAGCATTCTGTTACGGATCCGTGATCGGTGTTCATTTATGCGTAGTTTAATTGGTCTTGTGCTTTTGCCTATATATATCTTGTGGCATGGGCACATCCATGCATACACGCTATTCTTTGTGTTACAGTTACTAAAATGTTCAATCTGAAACTTGAAGCCAGTCCGTATGTTGGTGAACTCCTTTACTTGTAGTGCGTATTTGCATACATTGCAACTACCACATTTATAATGGCCTTTGGTTGATGTTTCCGGGTATGTAAGTTGGTCCGATTTCACCAAATAATTCCTCAATGATTTGGTTCTTTTTAGACCAATAATGGGTGGTTTTTGACATCCTGGGATGTTGGATAACAAATGCCAATGTTTATATATGAGTTTCTTAATACTAGAAGTATGTGGTGTAAATTGCAATGATGTGCAAATACGATCTTCTCTGGGTTTATCCGAGGTTTTTATAGCAAGAAGATCTTTCCTGTTTTTCACTTCTCATTGTAAAGAAAGCAGAGTAAGAGCTGCTTACATTTGTGTAAGGGAGAGCCATAGAGCAGGCAGACACTGAGAGAGAGGCTGTCTCCCTTTACCCACCTTGGCTTTTACACGTGCAGCTCTTGCCGGCTTCCGAGCGCCCACCTCGCCAAAAAGCCATAGAGCAGGCAGACAGGAGAAAGAGAGGCTGTCTCCCTTTCCCCACCTTGGCTTTTACACGCTGCGTGCAGCTCTTGCCGGCTTCCGAGCTGCCTCCCTTCTCCCACCTCGCCAAAAAGCCATAGAGCAGGCAGACAGGAGGAAGAGAGGCTGTCTCCCGACACTCAGCTGTTGCCGGCTTCTCAGCGAGCCAAGCAGAGGAAGAGAGGCTGCCGAACAGCCAGCAACAGCGGCTCCTCCTGCCTGCATTCGCTCCATAACGCGCACACACATTTCCCTTTACCTTTTAGGGGGGGGGAAACTGAGTGTTATGGTGCGAAAAGTGCTGAAAGGGTTTCCGAGATGGTAAAGCAAAGCAAAACAAGGGCACGTCCTTCCCTATCCCCTTGGGATCCGCTTAGCATGCAGAGAACCCGAGCGGTTTTATCCCCTCCTCCCAGACAGATCCACAAAAGGGATTCTAAAAACCTTCGTGCGCTCACGACTGGAATCTGACTTCGAAGCCCCAGCAGATGAACCAAAGACGTTACCACAGCGGGGCGACCGGCACAGGGATGGGGCGCAAGGTCCATGGAGGTCCTCCGCTTCTTGCCGTCCCGAAGGGTGTCGATGCAGCCAAAAGGGCGACGCGGATAACAACGGTAGCCGGATGAGCAGGGTCCCTGCGCTGCGTTCAAAGACCACGAAACGACGCAAGAGAAAAGCAAACGGGGGGGGGGGGGGAGACGGCTGGACGCGCTATGGCACCACTCTAAAGGCGGCTTTTCGCGCTCCAGCAAAGGGAAGGGATAAAATCCGACGCAACTGTGAAATACAGCTGCAAGGGAGAAAACGCGTGCCGACCGGCACACAATGGAAGAGAGAAAACAACCAAACTCACAGTGGCGGAAGGCAGTGAAGCAAACCGCAGCTGTTGAGAAGAAAGGGGCGAGCCAGGGCTGCCCCGACCTTAAGTGCCCCCTAGTAAGCCCGCCCCTACTGCCAGCCGATTGGCTGGCCGCTGTGGGTGATGAATAATAATGACCCTGGGAAATCCCTGAGTCCCGCGGGGCTGCAGCCAGCCCCGCGAGAATGTAGGTGGGGGCTTGAGCCCGCAACCCCCCCTCCCTATGTCAGGAGTGGCTTTACGGTAAACTCACGAGTCACACGTCTCGGGGCCACATCTCACAGCTCCTGGTCATGGCTGTTCCTCGGGGCAGTAACTCGGTGCTTGTCCCTCTGAACACCGAGTTTCCCCCTCCCCCTACATGTAGGAGGGTCTTGGGCATGGCCCATAGTATTCCTCTTCTTCGTACCATCGAGCTGACCTCCTAGGCTCACAATATCCGACTGACAAGCAGACTCGTTAGACTAGCCGGTTGATAAGTAACAGGTCTACGATTCTCCTGGGGTTGATGCTCCGGCTCTCGGTAGTCATCCGCAGCCACTGCACAGACCTCCCTCCCTTGGGCTTCTTGGCAGCTCCCTGTAGTCATATTCCTTCGGACTAGCAAACCAGGCTTCAGCAACAACGCGGCTCTCTCAGCGGTGTCTCTCCTGACCCCTCGGACCTTCCATGGGACCGTCCGGTACCCACTCGGCGTCCCAGCGAGGCTACAGCTCCGTCCCTCTCCATTTAAACATTGATTCACAGGGTAACTTTCTCTTGGATATGCAGATATACTTATAGTCCCAGCAATACAAAGAGGTCATAAATGTTGACTCAACCGCTCTCTGGTCATCCGCTGGATTGCCCAACCGAATGCCCCACTTTCTGGCTCCTCAACGTCCACCTGGGACCCTCTCGCTTGATGAGCATCCGCAAAATCCCCATCTGAGTCATCAAAAAACAAGGGGGAGGAGGTAGCCCTCGAAGCAGGTCTTCTTGGTGACTCCATCAAGCGAGGGGGGGGGAGCTAACATCTCCCCTTGACCCCAATAATCTATTGTCTGTAACTTTTCTGCGGGGTCTAAGCCTTCTGCCATTCCTGACTCTCTAGTCAATTAATAAAATGCCTGTAACCTTCAAGATATATGTGCTCACACCAAAGAAAATCTGCCTTTGAAGTCGATCCCACTGCCACCATGTAGTGAGCAAGACTATCCACCCCCTCTGACCATTCCTCCTAGACACCGGCAGGACTTGGCCAGGAAGGGGGAGAGATCGCTAGGTGTTGCAAATCACAAGCCAAACGGTAAAGCTGCCACCACCTCCTTTCCTGAACCACCCTCAAATGGGGTTCAAGGTGGAGAACCCCCCTTCGATATTTACCGGGTTTGCCCAGCCCTGAGTCACTTTACTGTGATGCAGACAGAAATTCAACAGGTAGGTGTCCAAACGGTAAGGCACCAGTTTAGCTTCCTTTATCCTAGAAAACCCACGTAGGGGACAAGTTAGGGACCAATCATTTCTTTAGGTTAATTACTAATTTACCAAATTGTCAGGAGACCAGCACAGCTGAACTTTGTTTAGACTCAGAGACCTTGAGATCAAAAGGCTCTTCCTCGTTCCCAGGCCTCTCTTACACATACCCGGCTCCTAGATTGTAAATGACTTGATAGCCTCCTGTGCCTTTTTACAACTCAATCCACACTCAGGCCCCCAGCTGTGCCAGGGTCTACAAATCAGATAACATCTCAAGCTGCCTAGAGTCAAGATGTAACTGACTCACACTTCTAGAGACAGGAAGTTTTACATTTAAAGAGACCAAACACCCATTCCCCAGAAGGCCACAATTTTATCTCTCCCACAATGCCTCAGTGCATTTAACTCATTGTGGCTTCCCTTCTTTCTCTCCTTAATATTTTGTTGGAAGCCTCCCAGAGTGGCTGGGGAAGCCCAGCCAGATGGGTGGGGTATAAATTATTGTTGTTGTTGTTGTTGTTGTTATCATCATCATCATCTCCCTCTTTCATGTATTTTTGTGATCTCCTTTTCATGTCTCATAAGCTAGTGATCATTACAGTATCTTAATGGGGGTCATTTCCACACAGCAGTTGCGTGTTGTGTGATACAGCGCTTTATTCTGTTATATACAAAGCTGAACATGCTTTTCTAAACCTTCCCTTTGTTTTTATATTTTAAAATGGAGTTGGTCTCCTTATTTGTTCTGCAAATACCCCATCGCTTTCTACTGCTTAAGTAGTAAACAGAAGTACAAACAAGACAAACACATTTTTTGAGATTATGTGCTTACAAAAATTCAAAGCATATAATAATAGCAACAACAACAGCAACAATTTATTATTTATACCCCAACCATCTGGCTGGCTTTCCCCAGTCTGGGTGGCTCCCAACATAATATTGAAAAACATGATAAAACATCAAACATAAAAAACTTACTGAAATGTACCTCTCCAGCTTTTCTTGCTAAAATAACTGCATAATCCATGCATTTTGCCAAGGATCAGCCATCTTTCTCTAGGAAACAGGACATATACACCACCAAATTATACTAATAAAAAAGAGCAAACAGCACAACATTGAAGATGTGTTGAAATGCTAAATCTTCAGGTTAAAACTATTTCAACATAAACAATACTATTATTTTGTTTTAAAATGCTGATAAAGCAGCAACACTGCACGATACTGGGAAATAAACTTCTCTTCAGTCCATAGCAATGCATTATTTTGTAATATGGGCTGCACAGCAACTGAACAATTTCCTGTATGTTGCCAACCTGCATAGTGTCAGGCAGATGCTGAGCAAATTTGTGCTGCTGCATAAATGTAGCAAGAGAGATTACCTTGCCACAGATGCCTAGAACTGGCAGTGACTTGTTCACACAATTGCAGAGATTATAAAAGCTGATAGAGAGTGATGTGTATAGACATACGTAAGTGCCACAGGGGGAAACTTGCAGTGGGAAGATCACTTATAGCTTATTAGGAATTTCACACTGTAGGCTCCCTTATCATGTTTCTGCACATGTTGATAAACCAACAGAGACCAAATGTATGAAAAGTTGTTACTCATGATGAGTAACAATAGCATCTCTGCAATGTTTCCCAAACCTTTCAATTTCCAGACAATCAGTTCATAATATGCTACAAGGTTGCCGTTAATGTTTAGCTCAGGCTTCCTCAACCTCGGCCCTCCAGATGTTTTGAGACTACAATTCCCATCATCCCTGACCACTGGTCCTGCAAGCTAGGGATCATGGGAGTTGTAGGCCAAAAACATCTGGAGGGCCGAACTTGAGGAAACCTGGCGTAAGCTGTTATGAAAGATCCAGCAAATGTTTTGTGTAGATGTTGCACTTTCCTAGCACTTTAAAAGAGGAGTTTGCTTCTAGGAAAATGTGACTTTCTCCATTCAGCTAAGCATTCCCATAGCAATACTGAGCATTGTGCGGAAGACAGCTTTGACCATCGGGGTACCCAATACACAACAATTTCTAATGTACCGTCATAAGGAACAGAGTTCTGACATAATAAGCAACACATTTTCCATCAACCCCGCATTAAATTGTTGAAGCAATAAAAAGTTCAGTGCTCCCACGTCACACCTCTCCCCCAGCTCGTCAACATGGCCAATAGTCAGGGATGATGGGGAAATTAACCAATAGCATTTGGAGGGCTACACTTCATTTATCTGTTGCCCTTTTCTTTATTTCAGTGCTACATAAAAAGGCTGCATATTGGGAGGGTCTAAATTTCACAAAACATTAGTTTTGCATGCTTTAACAGGAATGCCTGAAAAGGAAGGAGAGGAGTTGTATTTAGCTGCCCCTAAACAAAACAAAGGGATGTGGGTGGTGCTGCTTAAACCACTGAGCCTAGGACTTGCCGATCAGAAGGTCAGCGGTTCGAATCCCCGCGACGGTGTGATCTCCCGTTGTCCCGTCCCTGCTCCTGCCAACCTAGCAGCTCAAAAGCATGTCAAAGTGCAAGTAGATAAACAGGTACCACTCCGGCGGGAAGGTAAACGGCATTTTCGTGCGCTGCTCTGGTTCACCAGAAGTGGCTTAGTCATGCTGGCCACATAACCCGGAAGCTGTACGCCGGCTCCCTCGACCAATAAAGCGAGATGAGCGCCGCAACCCCAGAGTAGGTCATGACCGGACCTAATTTGACCCTTTACCTTTGACCTTAAACAAAACAAAACGGTTTTTCAGTTTAGATACGTAATCTTAGCCATGGCCCAGCCCCACTATATATTTAGTTGTGGGTGGGTTGGAGACTCCATGAGCGCTTTGCAGAATACATTCTCATTGCGATGTGGGGGAGAAAGACAGTAGAAATAACTGGGCAGTAAAAGGAAACCACGGCTGCTCCGGAACTCACGCTAAGTCCTATGGAAGTGCATTCAAGAGAAGCCCCACCAGGCCTCGGGGTTTCCCATCAGCAAATCGAAGCGGCAGCTCAGATCAAACTTCTCACACGGAACTCTACAATGCGGGTGGGTGAAAACCTCCTTGAGCTTCCGAAAGAAAGTGTGTGGTATAGGTGCAATAATGAACTCTCACACCTATCTTTGTGGGCGACCTTTGTGGGACTGCGCGCAGTACCCCCGAGCCACATGGGACTCACCAGCTGGGTGGCCTACCTGTCGCCTTAGTTGCTCGGGTTTCCCGACAAACCCCAGTTAAACCTATCAGTGGCTTGCTTGGAGGCGGAGCCAGCCTAGCGGACCTGAATGGGCAGGCTTCCCATTGATCCGCTTTGACGTATAAATAGGGGGTGAAGCCAGCAGCAAGCATGCAGTCGGCTCCGGAGCTTCAGGGAGAAGGGAAGATCTATGGATTCCTGCTTCGACTACATTGGGACCCCATCACGTCCTCTTCCACGGCTCCTTCTCCCCACTGCGCTCCTTGCAAGGAGCTGCGACACCTTCCTTACCCCCGTTCTTCAACACAGCCTCCCTTTCTCCATTTCCCATGCCCCCGGTGGTGATTGTTGTGCCGCTGGGTGTGTTCTTCCTTTCCTTTCCCCCTTCGCCACCTCGGCTAGGGAGCTGGTGAGGGGGGCTTGCGCGGCCTCCTTCACCTACATACTCAGCTTAGGGGAAGGAAGGCTTTGGCAGCCTGGATGGTTGCCATTTCCCATGCTCCTGGCAGCCTTTTCCGCCTTTGCCACCTTCTCAGCCTGGGAGGAGTCCTTGGTTGGCAGGCCATTGTAATATCACCTGATTCTGTATGCAGAGTCGCTGGCTTGTAGTACCAAAAAGCATAGAACATAGAATTACAGAGCTGGAATATTGAAGAGGGAAGGCATCAACTGAGACTTTGTTCAGGTCCAAAATGATTTGCAGGAAGTAAAAACAGTTGTTCCTGATGTTTCACAGATATAATAGTATCTTATTACTTGAAGGTTTGACATGGCATGCTCAGAACTGCATCTTCCTGTGGATTCTGGTCAGGGGTTCTGGGGCATGTGCAGAGTGAGTCTAGACAGCATAATCATGACCCCACCTTCATTATCCACAAATCATCTACACAGCATTTTTTAAAAATAATAATAATAATAATTGGACATTCATCTATAGTTAGTTCACCATAACCTTTCTCCCAGGGGTCAGCAAGCTTTTTCAGCAGGGGGCCGGTCCACTGTCCCTCAGACCACTGCCCCTCAGACCGGACTATATTTTTTTTTTTTTTTGGGGGGGGAGAACAAATTCCTGTGCCCCACAAATAACCCAGAGATACATTTTAAATAAAAACACACATTCTACTCATGTAAAAACACTAGGCAGGCCCCACAAATAACCCAGAGATGTATTCTTTTTCTTTGAGAAAAATTAAGTGGCTCACGTAAATGTAAACTAAGCTTTATTAATGAAGAAAACTGTAACAAAATAACATGTTGAGAGAAGCTAAATATAACAGGAGGCAAACCTGAGGCAAGAAGAGGCAGTTGTTCCCTCTTAACTGACATTCTTAACTGAACATATGAATGAAAATGCAAGTACAAAAGGAGACTCTAACAAGTCAATGAGAGTACATTTGCCCTGGGCTGAATCCTGCAAAGCCAAACCATAGTCTTTGTGCCTTGTCACACTGTCAGAGGTACTAGTGGCAGGAATCCTTTTGTGTCACAGGGGAGCTTAGGGCAAGGAAATATTCTCTAGGAGGAAAAGGCAGCATTGCTACTCAGTGGGTTCTCAGCCGGATCTGTTTGGCGCTTCAAATCGTTCCTCAGTAAGGCTGCAGCCACATCCAGAGTGCAGTTTGCTGAACTGAGGGGAGGATTGTGGAGAGCTTGGAGACTAGGCTACGCATCAATGAAACTGCTCTTTTGTGGATACCCTGCTTGCCACTATATGCTTCTCAATGTGCATGAACGTAGGAAAGGGATGAAGTCATTTGACCACATGAGATTTCGAACTTGACTGCAGGAGACAAATTGTAGCGGGAGGAGGTGAACTTGCAAGACACTGGTAAAATCTCTGTGGACATTCTAGCAAGCTGGCCTCTGAGCCAAATGATCCAGAAGCAGCTGTCAATGGTGTGCTTGTGCAGACTCTTTTCGTAGCCAAAGAGAGTCCTGGTAGAAACGCGGATCTCCCAAGTGCAGAGCCGTCCTCTTATAGAAGTAGTAGTATAGCACAGCCACCGTTCTCTGGGAAACAAAGAGAGTCTGCAGCCCATCTGTCCACACAAAATAGTTGGAATTTTTCCAGCGGAGGTTCATGACCCAGATGTGGAAGGATATGCTCAAGGCAAGGTATGCTGCTGACAGGACAATGGTCCCTTTAAACTTCTGGAACAGAAGATTAACCAGGCCAGCCTGGAAGACGAAGGTATTGAAGAACATGAGGAAGATGATGATGACGTTGAAGAGGATGGCAATATCCTGAATGATGAAAAGCACAAGCTGGATGACGGGCGCCATGCGCAGCAGCTCCGAAAAGGAGTTGACAAAGAGGTCATAGAACAACAGTAGGAACTGCAAGGAAAGGACCAGGCTATAGTTGCTGGTTTGGAGCATCTTCTCAGTGCCTGCATCCCAGCTGAGAGGGACACCTCATGCTCACACAACAGAGGGATACAAACTTTTTCCTCCAGCGCAATCACTCATAGCTCCCTTTGGGCAGACACCTCAAACCTTATCTCGTTGGTGATCAAGGTTTCAATCCGGGTCTGTGGTGCCAAGACATGTGCCCTGGTTCCGTGGGCTCCCAAGCGCCCTTGACCTCACGCTCCCTGTGTTAAGCAACGGGGCACGGTAGGTCACCGAGAGAAAGGCCCGCCGCCGCTCCTACTCACGCTCTTTGCTCCCGGCCCTCACCTGGCACCACGCCGCCCGTCTCCATGGAGACGGTGCAGCCGTCTTAACTGAACATAACGGAACACCCACTGAAGGGAGGGGCTGATTCCAGAGCAAAACACACAAGCCCCGCCCACCAGATACCCAGCACTCTACTATTCAAATTAGGCCCCAGTGTTTTTCTTAACGTTTTCACAGGACTCCCATCATCAATCACACAAAAAAACAGATAGGTAAACTGTCATATAACTTAATAAATCCTTTAAATTTTGTGTATCTGCATGAACCTGCTGCCTTTTAAATTGAATGGTTTTAAGCTCTTGTCTGTTGAGGAAATGCTTCGCTGTAAAGATGTAGAAGACATGTTGAGGTTCAGGCATCAGCTTCATGAAGAAATCCGTCTGCGGAAACTGAAAGGGGAATCTGATTTGTGAAAAGTGTATAGAATTGATGCTTTTGAATTATGGTGCTGGAGGAGACTCTTGAGAGTCCCATGGACTGCAAGAAGATCAAATCTATCCACTCTGAAGGAAATCAGCCCTGAGTGCTCACTGGAATGACAGATCCTGAAGCTGAGGCTCCAATACTTTGGCCACCTCATGAGAAGAGAAGACTCCCTGGAAAAGACCCTGATGTTGGGAAAGATGGAGGGCACAAGGAGAAGGGGACGACAGAGGACGAGATGGATGGATAGTGTTCTCGAAGCTACCAGCATGAGTTTGACCAAACTGCGGGAGGCAGTGGAAGACAGGAGTGCCTGGCGTGCTCTGGTCGGACACGACTAAATGACTAAACAACAACATTGCAGCCAATTCGTCAAGTGTATCCTGATTTCTTCAGATTTTTTCAAGTTTATTTAAATGTTGTGCAGAGGTCCAGTGAGTAGAAGTATTTGCCAAAGAATGAGATTCCAGCTGCATGTCTTGTCGAGATTTTTGCAGCATGATCTAGACTCCTCCGGTAAGCTGGATACTTTTAAAAAAAATCAATAAAGTTTGTAATGAAAATAAAGCATTTGCAAACTGTAGTTATGACCTTTAAAGGCATTGGTATTTTTTGTTTTAAATGTTGATGCTTTGATTTTTAAAAATTGGGAAATTGCTTAAGAAAAATGAAATGAGCTACATTCCCCTTTCTGCCACAGTTCTTTTGTTAGAAAGCAAGTTGCACTTCCTGAAATAGACAGGGCATTCCTGGTCTCGTTGCCAGTAAAAGGGAATTGCTTCAGTGATGCTTCTAATACGTCTCATTGAAGCCATTTTCTTTTGCTGGCAACAAGTCCAGGAATGCCCTGTGCCTGTTTCAGGAAGTGCAACTTGCTTTCTAACAAGATTTACATCCGATAGAAAGAACTTGTAGTCCCTAAGTATGCAGACTATGCGTTTGTTGAACGCAATTTGTGGACACCCCTGTTGCATTGTGTTAATTATGAACCCATTAAAAATTGGTTTTTAGAAAAGGCAGAGAAGAAAACGAACAGTTCAGGGCATTTTTTCCCGAGCCAAGTATAGAGTGGAAAAGTTCAGCTTCCCAGCTTCTGCATAATTTGCTAGTGTTGACTTGTAGTGTTGCAGAGGGACAGCAGGCGGCAACCCAGAGTACTGTATATAAATGCTTGCACACACCCAACCTCCTCTCCAAACTCGGTAGTGTGCCAGAAGCAAAGCTGGTTTTCTCGGCTGCAAGGCAGACTTGTCAAACGGCCACACAGGTTAGTAACTGATAGCAGGGAGCAGAGAGGAAGCGGAATGGGAAATTTGAACCAGGGTGTTGCAGTATGCAGACCATTTTAAATCTTCTAATTTTTTAACAAGTACTCAGTGTAGTCCAAAGTTCAGGTTTTGTAATGCAAAAAGAGGCTTGGTTTGAAGGCTTTCTGGGAATGATGAATTGCTGACCTTCTCAAAGTTACCCGTTTCTGTTTGGTGTTTTGAAATGGTTAGTATGTTCTGGGTCTTCTCTGTAAGCAGAAAGAGAGAATCTTTTTGGTCCATTCATCCAAGTTTATTTTTATTTTTGTAGGGGGAGGAGGAGTGTTGATAACATCTGTCAGTCGAGCACAGTCCTTCCTTAACCATTGACAACTATTGGGTTAATTGATCCGTCGCTATAATGCTTTCCTGGCTTCTTTTGTAGCTTATCTTTTCCTTGTCTTTGATTCAGTGATCCATTCAGGCGGAACGTAAAAAGTTCTGGACACTAGGCTTTGTTATGTACTAAGCTTGGATCCTAGAACAATAGGCAAGTAGGATCCTAGAATGCAACAACTGATTGGCCTGCAGGAAAAGACCAATCAGGATCCAGGAGGGAAGCAGACTCAGCCAATCAGACGGGACTCATTGTGTAAATAATGTAAATGTATGTAAATATAATGTAAATAAAAGCCTGAGGCTTTTGGAGGGGGCAATTCTTTTTTTAAAAAAATAATTTTTATTGATTTTTCCATGTATACTTCTTCTAACAATATATCTTTACAGATGTGTATCTGAAGAAGTGTGCATGCACACGAAAGCTCATACCAAGAACTAACTTAGTTGGTCTTTAAGGTGCTACTGGAAGGAATTTTTTTATTTTGAATATATCTTTTAACAATTTTTCATATTTCGACCCTCCTCCCCTGGACTTCCCCCATACTCCTGTTTTATTTCCATATTGTTCACCCTGAGTATTGTTTCCCCAAAATTTTCTCAATACATATAGTCTTACTTTTTTTTATATACAACTATGTTTGTTTATTCAAACCCTGCCAATGAGTCCATTTCTTTATGTTGCCTCTTCATATATGTTGTAAATGGTTCCCATTCTCTTTTAAAGTCTTTGTTGTCCTTTTCATGTAACTTTTCTGTTAGTTTTGCCAGTTCTGCATATTCCATAAGTTTCCCTTGCCATTGTTCTTTCGTTGGTATTTCTTCTGTCTTCCAAGTTCAGGCTAATATAATTCTTGCCGCTGTTGTTGCATACATAAATAATTTCCAATTTTCTTTTTTTACATTTTGGTCTAAAATTCATAGAAGGAATGCTTCTGTTTCTTAACAAAGGTCTTTTTAAACATTTCCCCCCAATATCCCATCATTTCCCAATAATTTCTAATCGTTTTGCATTCCCACCACATATGATAGAATGTCCCATCTTTTTCTTTACATTTCCAACAGGTTTTTGATGCCTTTTTATACATTTTGACCACTTTCTCTGGTGTTATATACCATCTATACATCATTTTCATATAATTCTCTTTCAATAAGATACAATCTGTAAATTTTAGGTTCACCTTCCACATCTTTTCCCAATCTTCAAGTTGTATATTATGACTTAAATCCTGAGCCCACTTTATTTGTGCTGACTTTACCATTTCAACTAACGTTTCCCCATAAAGTAGGAAATTGTACTTTTTAAAAGTAATTTCGTGTCACTCTCGACTATCTCTTTTTGAAAGTTTGAAACTGTATAACTAAAACCTTTCTTACTGGCTTCCTTAAACTGTTCATTTAATTGTCTCTGATGCAACCAACTTTGTAAAAAGGTCTTCAGTTCCTCATATCCTTTCTACCTTAACCGTTTTCCCACCTCAATTAATAATCCTCTATATGTCGGCCATTTTCCTCCCTTACTAAGTGGTTTTATTGCTGATGCTTCCACCGGCGAGAGCCACCATGGTGTTTTTGGTTCTAAAAAGTCTTTATATTTATTCCAAACTTTTATAAGCGTTTTTCTTATTATATGATTATGAAAACCTTTATGTTAGGTTCGGGGGGCAATTCAATCACTGTTTTACAAGCTACAGTAAAGGTAAAGGGACCCCTGACCATTAGGTCCACTCGTGACTGACTCTGGGTTTGCGGCGCTCATCTCACTTTATTGGCCGAGGGAGCTGGCGTACCGCTTCTGGGTTATGTGGCCAGCATGACTAAGCCGCTTCTGGTGAAGCAGAGCAGCGCACAGAAACGCCGTTCACCTTCCCGCCAGAGCGGTACCTATTTATCTACTTGCACTTTGAGGTGCTTTCGAACTTCTAGGTTGGCAAGAGCTGGGACCGAGCAACGGGAGCTCACCCTGTCGCGGGGATTCGAACCGCCGACCTTCTGATCGGCAAGTCCTAGGCTCTGTGGTTTAACCCACAGCGCCACCCGCGTACAAGCTGCAATAAAGAGCATGAAATCACTACAGGGCTCCGAGTATATTCCACGATCCCTGTCCAAATCTATCACAACTTCTTGTGTTTTCCTCGTAAATTGCATCTTGTACATTAACGCCTAGGATGTCAGTAGCTTTGACATAATGCAAGAAAAAACTTGCAAAACGTAACATTCCATTTAGGAATGAATCACCAGGAGAATGTATGATCGAGCTTTTGTTGCTCATACTCTTTCACCTCGAGGGAGTGGTGGTTTCATAATTCTTCTGATTATTAAAGCAAAGCAAGCTCTTGACAGAAGATAAGCTAGAGAGATTAACAAATTGAGGTGGGCAACACCTGCCTTTGTCTAGGGTTTAAGGTACGCCCTCGCTGAGGATTCTGGGAGTTGTACTTGGGACCTTTTTCATGCGAAACGGATGCCAAGCTGCAGCCCTTTGCCCATACAATGTGCATCCATATCTTTTATCTAACAAGGAAATTAGCTTTTGTACCTGGCCATTTGCTGACAGTCTTTTCTCATTAGTTGATAGAGAATAATCCCCCCCCCAAAAAAACCTGAGCAACCCAAGCTCAGTTGGTTACAACATGGTGCTGATAAAGCCAAGGTTGCAGGTTTGATCTCTGTAATGGGAGCAGTGGCGTAGCGTGGGTTGTCAGCACCCGGGGCAAGGCAAGTAATTTGCGCCCCCTAACCCGTGGATTTGCACCCCCTAACCCTAACCCCCAGATGTTGCGCCCGGTGCGCCCGGCCCCCCTGCACCCCCCACGCTACGCCACTGAATGGGAGAGCTGGATATTCCTGCATTACACTAGAGGATACTGAGGGTCACTTCCATTAGGAAATGGTATGTCCTGCAGAGGACCCCAAGGTCCATGAAGAATAATAGCTTAAAGGTCCCGGGCCCTAAGGTAGCCAGACTATCCACCAGGGCCAGGGCCTTTTCAGTGGCGGCTCCGACCTGGTGGAATGCACTGTCCCACGAGACTAGGGCCCTTCAGGATTTGATCTCCTTCCGCAGGGCCTTCAATTTGAATTAGCCTGATCCTCTATTGCCTTTTCCCTTTGCTCTTCTATGAAGAAACCGTTTCTGGGACCCCACATTTAAATTCTTCCCTGGTCTCCTTGCTGGCCCTAGTAGGACCAACTTGGCCAGTTAGCCCTGGTGATCATTTGATGTCTACTGACTGGTTTTTTCCCCTCCCCCCCCCCAAATGACCCCTGAATTTTTGAATTCTATTGATACTGATTCTGCATTTTATGTTCTATTTTATGCTGTTTTTAAGTCATATTTTAATCAGTGTTTTATATTTGCTGTTAGCCGCCCTGAGCCTGGTTTTTAAACCGGGAAGGGCGGGGTATAAATAAATTATTATTATTATTATTATTATTATTATTATTATTATTATTATTATTATTATTGGGTTCCCATACATCCAGGAAAACTAGACATTCTCCTCTTTTGGGGGGCCCTAACATGCACATATGGGTAGATTTTTTGCAGTTGAAAGGAAATGTTGGGGGGCGCACACTTGCTTGGGAGGGCGCTGTGCCCCAGAAGCAGCACAGCAGAGCAAGGCCTTTGCAGCGAATATCAGGGGCTGGGGTCCTGCCTCTGCTCTGGCTGATCTGCATGCTGCTGCCAGCCTGAGCTGGGGAAAGAGGCACACGGGCATTGTTGTGGCAGCCCCACGTGCCTCTTTCCCTGACTCAGGCTGGTAGCGGCTTGAGCTGCCCTTTTTTGCTCTTCAATATATGGCAACCCTACTTCCGTCTCTACAATTCTATGATTGTATGATAATTATTGCTATAGCGCTGGTCTAGTCCAGAGATGCAGAACTTGTGGTCTTCCAGATGTTGGACTTTCACCACCCGGGGAACCTGTGATCCTCCAGGTGTTGGATTTTCACCATCCTTGTCCATTGGTCATGCTGGCTCTAGGACTCATGGGACTTCTAGCGATATCTGGAAGAGCAGATACCCCACCTCTGTCCGAAACTAATCTACCACATCTTGTTGCAGTTTCCCACAAGTTTCAATATGCTAACGTTCAGGGTGTGTCAGCAACTTTGGTAATAATACAAAAGAAAACTTGCGAAAGGTAATGTTCCCATTCAGGAGCGAATCGCTAGGAGAAGGCACGAAGCTTGTGTTGATCATACACAGTGAAATGCCCTTTCACACAGAGTGGTGGTTTCATAACTGCTCCGGTTACGAAGCAATCTCCTTGCAGTGTGACAGAAGAAAAGGGCAGAGAGATTGACAAATCATTGTGTGCAAACCTACCCTTTAGTTACACATTTCAGTGCCATGTTTAAATCTTTAAAAGGGAGTGACTTGGAGGGGCTGACTAAGGAGACTTTAAGCAGGTATACGAAACAAAATCTAGTGGCAGTGATTGGAAACCAAGGTTGTACTCGCATGGCAATTTGTCTCAATTTCCTGACTTTTCTCTAACTTCTACATTACATTTGGCCCTTTCACATGATGTGAAAATCTGCTTCCAGAAATATAGCAAAATCTAGAGCAAGGATTAGTGCTTGTTTCTGTGTCGTTACGTCAAAAAGCACCCATTTGCAACCGACACAGAAAGGAGTCCTAACTTTGTTCCAGATTCTGCTATATTTCTGGAACTGGATTTCACATCATGTGAAAGCTGAAGTATAATGTGGAAATTAACCGTTAGGGAAATGTTGGGGAAATGGACTAATCTGCCATGTCAATGCAGCTCTCTTCCACAGTCCTTTACCCAAAAGAAAGGAAGGGTGCATTGGGATTCTGTCAGCTGTGCTATACAGCTGATAGTAAAAGGTAAAGGGACCCTGACCATTAGGTCCAGTCGTGACCGACTCTGGCGTTGCGGTGCTCATCTCGCTTTATTGGCCAAGGGAGCCGGCGTACAGCTTCTGGGTCATGTGGCCAGCATGACTAAGCCACTTCTGGCAAACCAGAGTAGCGCACAGAAACGCCGTTTACCTTCCTGCCGGAGTGGTACCTATTTATCTACTTGCACTTTGACGTGCTTTCGAACGGCTAGGTGGGCAGGAGCAGGGACTGAGCAACGGGAGCTCACCCCGTCGCGGGGATTTGAACCGCCGACCTTCTGATCAGCTAGTCCTAGGCTCTGTGGTTTAACCCACAGCTCCACCTGTGTCCCTATACAGCTGATAGGCATGATGAAATCTGAAAGATGCAATGCTTTCATCCAAAGGAAGGAAGAGAGCAGGTTGCAAGAAAATAATGTTAGTTGGGGTATCCTGGAATTGCAAGGAGGATACCCACCAGCCTGTGGTTCAGGGAGCTGATTAAGGAAATAAATCACAGAAGTGTGTTCCCAGTTTTAATGTGGGGCTGGGGAGACACACAAACTTTTGCTTCAGCAATCGAAGAGTGCGGAGACCAGCACTCTGGCAATTCCTCTAATGGTTTATAACTTTGTATAATCTTATTTGATCACTCAGGACGTGAAAGATGGTGCGTGCAAAGATTTGGATCTTGAAGAAGCACTTTGAGGGATTTCCTAAGCACAGTGATTTTGAACTGAAAGAGGTGGAACTGCCGGCACTGAAGGATGGAGGTAAAAGGGATTTTTGCCTTCGTACTCACAAAGTTTTATGTGAATAAACTGAAGGGGTGAATCCACTGACTCGTCATTTTGGCCCACCATCAGAACATGAATCTCAATAGGATGCATGTTGAACATTTGCTAAGAAGAAATGATTTTCATTGCATTTGATTCCAAGGGAGGTGGAGGAAGCTTGTATTCTGCTGCTCCGGAGAACAGGACAGGTCAAGAGTTGTTGGATAATGGAATGAACTGTCTCAGAAGGTGGTAGACTCTCTCATTCACTGGAGGTTTTTAAACAGAGGTTGGATAGGGACAGTGGTGTAGCTTGGGTTGACAGTGCCCGGGGCCACATGGAGCGGTTGGAAGGGAGGGAAATGGGTGGAGTACGCATGCACATTCAACGCCTAATGACATCCACGTCACCCAGGAGTTTGCAGCTGCAGAGATAGGGAAAGAAGAGTCATTGTCTGGAGGGGTCACTTGCTGGTTTGCATGGAAAAGCTTCTTTTCAACGGCGTACAGTGACAGAAGCGTGCAGCTGTATTCAGGCAGCACCGGGTTTTGAAATTATGCACCCCTAATCATTTTGCAACCGGGGCAACCGCCTCTGTGCTCCCTATGCTACACCACTGGATAGGGTTTCTTTCGTTGTGATTCCTGCATTGAAGAGGGTTGGACTAGATGACCTGGCCTGGAAACGATGCCTTATGAGGAACGGCTAAGGGAGCTGGGCATGTTTAGCCTGGAGAAGAGGAGGTTAAGGGGTGATATGATAGCCATGTTCAAATATATAAAAGGATGTCACATAGAGGAGGGAGAAAGGTTGTTTTCTGCTGCTCCAGAGAAGCGGACACGGAGCAATGGATCCAAACTACAAGAAAGAAGATTCCACCTAAACATTAGGAAGAACTTCCTGACAGCAAGAGCTGTTCGACAGTGGAATTTGCTGCCAAGGAGTGTGGTGGAGTCTACTTTGGAGGTCTTTAAGCAGAGGCTTGACAACCATATGTCAGGAGTGCTCTGATGGTGTTTCCTGCTTGGCAGGGGGTTGGACTCAATGGCCCTTGTGGTCTCTTCCAACTATATGATTCTATGATTCTATTCTATGACCGCTTGGTCCCCTTCCAACTCTACGATTCGAACTTAGTAAGACTTACTACTGAGTAAACATGTCTTGGATCCCAGTCTGATGCCTTTCAAATGCCCTTTCAAATATCTGGTTCTCCCTTCCCATGGTGACTATTTTTTAACGAATTTAAGAGACTTAAGATTGTCTCCGATCTATGGTCAAGTTTGTCCATTAATCTACTTTATCATATTCTGTATTTCAGAGGTGCTGCTTGAAACTGTGTTCCTCAGTCTTGACCCATATATGAGGTATTGTTCTTTTTGTTGGACTTACCCGTTGAAGTATAACCCTGAAACTGCAGTACAGCTTGGCTATACCTCTTGCCTAGATTTCCCTACTAAATGTTAACTCTGGGCCAATTTGGATGCAAGACAAAACCATAGTTTCGCATGATGTGAATGAGCCCACAGCAAACCTTAGGCTCTCGCATGTTCCTTTGTCACTGGGGCCATCAAGAAGAGTTCAGAATCTTTCACTTCGGTTTTGAAAGTTTGCAAAACTTGCCAAAACTCCAACAAGATGTAGCTATGTAGTCTTAGCTATAGTTAGTGGAACCAAGCCAACTCCAAACCATAGTTAACAAATTTGGCTCATTTCCACTAACCATACATAACAAATAACTACAGACAAGGTTTCAGGCATCGCAGCAAACCACAGTTATTCGAAAGCAGAAGTTTCTAATTTCTTTACGGCCGTGAGGAAAGAGGAAACTGAGAGTGTGAGCCGAAGAATAGCTGAATCTGTGGTTGAGCATTGTGTTGGAGCGCAGCTTTTGTCTTCCCTTGAGAGCTTATTCTGTAGCAGAGTTTTAACAGTAAATTGGTGTAAGCTTCCAGAGGATAAGTCTGTCACCACAGCCTACGACTTCAGGATTTGAAATCCCTGTACGGAATTCTCCTATGAGCAATTTGTCATTAAAAATATAAGATAAAAATATACTTTCAAATTCTGAGGCCATGACCAGGAAGTAGCTGAACCTACTTCGCTATATTATGACACGCTTTTGAAGAACGTCAACAGGCAATTTTATGAAATTTCAAACACTATAGAGAAAGTTCCTCATGAAAAATTGTAGACTGACCGCCCATTGTTAACAGCTTATTCTGTCCTCTGTGTGGTCTTGATCACCCATGCATTATATTGCCATTAGCATTTCGTTTCTGTTGCTTTTGCCATAAGTAGGGTTGTTAATCTTACCAATTCTTACCAGTGCCTTTAATAGCAACTTCTCTCTGCAAATGCTGGTAGTTTAGAACGTTTATATACAGACTGTGTAAAATTCATCTATGAGTTGTTCTGTAGTTCTGCTCTCCAGGTGGTTGTTGACCGCGCAGGAGCAGGCCAGGCCATTGCTCTGGGCAGTTGGCAAACTCCGAGCTGTACACCATAACGAAAACATTGACTTGGATAGCATGCCTCTTGTTGCACGCTCTTGTGTTTTGAAGCAGCCGTGGTTATCAAAAGTTTATAAAGGCAAAAAACAAGACGCATAGTAAAAGGCTGGTTCTGGGTTTGAATCCCAAATGTCGGTGCAAATTGCTCCCAATCATAGAATCATAGAGTTGGAAGAGACCACAAGGGCCATCGAGTCCAACCCCCTGCCAAGCAGGAAACACCATCAGAGCACTCCTGACATATGGTTGTCAAACCTCTGCTTAAAGACCTCCAAAGAAGGAGACTCCACCACACTCCTTGGCAGCAAATTCCACTGTCGAACAGCTCTTACTGTCAGGAAGTTCTTCCTAATGTTTAGGTGGAATCTTCTTTCTTGTAGTTTGGATCCATTGCTCCGTGTCCGCTTCTCTGGAGCAACAGAAAACAACCTTTCTCCCTCCTCTATGTGACATCCTTTTATATATTTGAACATGGCTATCATATCACCCCTTAACCTCCTCTTCTCCAGGCTAAACATGCCCAGCTCCCTTAGCCGTTCCTCATAAGGCATCGTTTCCAGGCCTTTGACCATTTTGCCCTCCTCTGGACATGTTCCAGTTTGTCAGTGTCCTTCTTGAACTGTGGTGCCCAGAACTGGACACAGTACTCCAGGTGAGGTCTGACCAGAGCAGAATACCAGCAAAGGCATTCTCTGACAAGCCCGTCTTGTTGGTGTGTTTTGTTTTGTTCTCTACAGACCATACAGCAGGATTCATCTGAAGGAAGGGGATACAATGTTAGGATCCCAAGTTGCAAAGTAAGGTCCTCCATCAATATATATCTGTGTTTGTGAAAAGATTTTCCTGATGTTGCTAGCTGTGTTGCTGCTGCCATCATTGAGTCTTAGTTAATATAATGTAGTTCTAGCATATCTTTTGCACTTTGCAAATGTTTAAGGTGGAGTTCTTTAAACAAGCATGCGTGCGTGTGAGAGAGGGAGAGAAACAGACTGGAAACAGAATTAAGATTTCAGCGAACACATTATATTTTAGCAGTGCTTTTTTCTGGGGGGATGCATACCCCTAAACATATTGTGAATCTTTGTACTTTTGTCCATTTACTGTATTTATTTTCCCCGCTTTGAATTATAAAATGGTGATTTTCTTGAGTCAAAATGAGAGTACCCCTAAACATTTATTTTTTTTAGAAAAAAGCACTGTGTTTTAGTAGATTTGTGGTGATTGATATTAGAAACGTAGGCAGCTTCCTGCCTTAAACCAATGGTTCCTGTATCTGAGTACAGTCCACACCCATTAGTGGCAGCTCCCCAGAGCTTCAGACAGTCTTTCTCAGTCATAGCTGGGGATGGGAGGATTTGAATCTGGGCATAGCTATAGTGCTGAGCTATAGTGTCAGGAGCCCTGTCTGTATTGTATGTGACTTCCCCTAAATAATTTTGGGAAGAGGAAGTGATGGTTAAACCTCTCCGGGAATTGTAGCTCTGTGGAGGGAAGAACTCTCAGCTAATAACCCTCAGCACTCTTAACTAACTACAGTTCCCACGATTCTTTGGCAGAAGCTGTGACTATGGTACGGCACTGCATTAAGTCTGTAGAGCAGACGGGGCACCCTCATCAGTGTAACCTGTGTCCCATCTTTGGAGAGCATGCTGCCGATTCTATGCAAAAAAATCCACTCTGGTACCTCTCTCTGCACAGTAAATTGTTGCAGCTGCTTGATACCTGTTTAGATATAAATGACAAAATCTGCTTTCACTTTGCTGTACGCAGAGCAGTTTTGCTGATGCAACTGTGCTTTTTTTTTTAAAAACATAAATATATATATAGAGTTCTGGAAAGCAAGTGCCCCACGTTCCCTGTGGGTTCCTTCGCCCTAGCGAGAGCAGGCTGGACAACTCACTTCATCTCCACAAGCAAAGAGCTGTTTCCTATGCTACCTAACTGGCCGGAAAAACTGCCCCGATCTTTGGCTCTGGGAGCTATTGGCATGCCTGGGTGAGTAGCCTTGGAAGTGGCTCAGAAGCTTTGGGGATGAGCTTCAAGTGTGTGGCTTCCACTCCCTTTTGGGCACTGACGCATCATGGCGCTTGTGCAAAATGTGAGAAGGCATAGACGTGGTTGTGTAGCCGGTTGTGTAGCTCTCCCCCCTCCAGATCCACAAAAGCCATTGAAAAGCATTGAAAGCGCTCAATTAACGGAGGTTCCACCCCCACGACCCAAGCCTGCCCCCCATAATGTCCCCTTTTTATGGATATACAGTGGTACCTCGGGTTAAGAACTTAATTCGTTCTGGAGGTCCGTTCTTAACCCGAAACTGTTCTTAACCTGAGGTACCACTTTAGCTAATGGGGCCTCCTGCTGCTGCCGTGCCACCGGAAAACGATTTCTGTTCTCATCCTGAAGCAAAGTTCTTAACCCAAGGTACTATTTCTGGGTTAGCGGAGTCTGTAACCTGAAGTGTCTGTAACCTGAGGTACTGCTGTATTTAAAGGTAAAGGGGCCCCTGACCTTTAGGTCCAGTCGTGGCCGACTCTGGGGTTGCGGCGCTCATCTCGCTTTATAGGCCGAGGGAGCTTCCGGGTCATGTGGCCAGCATTTCTAAGCCGCTTCTGGCGAACCACAGCAGCGCACGGAAACACTGTTTACCTTCCCACCGGAGCAGTACCTATTTATCTACTTGCACTTTGACGTGCTTTCGAACTGCTAGGTTGGCAGGAGCAGGGACCGAGCAATGGGAGCTCACCCCGTTGCGGGGATTCGAACCGCCGACCCTCTGATCGACAAGTCCTAGGCTCTGTGGTTTAACCCACAGCGCCAACCACGTCCCCCACTGTATTTACCCATGATTTTTTTAAAAATGCTCTGTGTGGCGTTCGTACAGCGCCCCCGGTTGTCTCACAGACTATTGACCCGTACACCACTAATCCGCTGCCACCAACCAGGTCCTCCCCTGTGAATCACTTAGTCTCAGTCAGGTTCTTAAGTTAACAAAGAAAAGTGTAGTTTATTGCAGACACAAACTTTAACGGCATTCCAAACGTTGTTACTCTTTACTTTCTTAGTCTTAATTTTCCTCTCTCTATCTCTTCTACCTCTCCTCACTCAAGAACCCACTGCCCTAATTGTCTCTCTGTTTCCAACTGCCTTTCCCAACCAACCAACTAACCAACCCACTAAAACCAACCAACTCCCCATAAACAACTAACTCAAACCTCGGGCTAAGCCCTTTTATATACAGGTAGATTCCAGAATTCTACTGCCCGTCCCCCCCCCCCAACAAAAATCCTGGGCGTAGGCAGAATGCCTCTCCCGGGGGCACTGTCTCTGATTGGGGGGAGGCCTTCAAAGAACCCTTAGATGGGGGGCAGCGGTGGCTGGTGCCCATTGGTTTTCGGAGGACAGAAGGCACGGAGGTCAACAGCTGGAACAGTCTGAGCCAATGGAAAGTAGAGCCCAGACCATCACTTGGTTGCAGGTGCGCCGACTTGGTAGGGAGACTGGGGGGGGGGTGTGCAATGTCACATGCGACATCTAGGTACTGTGGGCAGCGCTCCGGCGTAACCCACTGAACCTCTTGTGCTTGCCGATTGGAAGGTCGGTTATTCGAATCCCTGCAACAGAGTGAGCTCCCATTGCTCTGTCCCAGCTGCTGCCAACCTAGCAGTTTGAAAGCACACCAGTGCAAGAAGATAAATAGGTACCACTGCAGCGGGAAGGTAAATGGCAATTCAGTGTGCTCTGGTTTCTGTCACGGTGTTCCATTGCGCCTGAAGCGGTTTAGTCCTGCTGGCCACATGACCCGGAAAGCTGTCTGTGGACAAACACCGGCTCCCTCGGCCTGAAAGCGAGATGAGCGCCACAACCCCATAGTTGCCTTTGACTGGACTTAACCATCCAGGGGTCCTTTACCTTTACCAGGTGCTGCATGGCAGCTCGGCCTCCATGGCCAGCGGCTCTTCTGCCTCCTAGTGGCAGAACTTTTTTATGGCACCCGGGGCATCTGTGTGCACCGGGGAGATATAGAGGGCAAAGGGAGCCCACTGAATGCCAGCCCAACCCTTGCCACTGCCAGAGTGGTACCAGCCTCGCAAAGCAGCTCAGGGAGGTTGGCGTGAGAAGGACGCCGTGCTCCCTTCGACATCCTTGACAAGCTAACTTTTCCTGCCTCCCTCCCCTTTTTCCCTCCCAGGCTCACTGCCTACTTTGGCCTGCTTGAGATCTGTCAGATGAAACCTGGAGATACCGTCCTGATCAATGCTGCAGCTGGGGCTGTGGGGAGTGTGGCCGGGCAGATCGCTAAAATAAAGGTAAGCGGTCGCGGAAAAACAAGTTGGTATTATGGGCCCAGAGCAGAAAGGGCAGGGGGACTTGGAAGAAGTGTCCCAGGCAGTACATACTGCCTCTCCTGATATGCCCTGCAGAGGACCTTAAGGTCCATGAATAATCATAGTTTAGAGGTCCCGGGCCCTAAGGGCGTCAGATTATCTTCCACCAGGGCCAGGGCCTTCTCAGTGATGACTCCGACCTGGTGGAAGGCTCTGTCCCATGAGCATAGGCGCCGACTCCATGGGGCCTGAGGGGGCTCGAGCCCCCTCAAAAAAATTTTGGGGGGGGCTCAGCCCCCCCAATAATCTCGGGCGCCCTTCCAGCAGAGCGCCGCCGCCGTCCCCCGCCTCCTCCCCACCTGCTCCTTCGCCAGCCAGCCAGCCGCGCGCCCTAATCGGAGAGCCCCGGCCGTCCCCCGCGAGATTAGGGAATCCCCGGGGGCGGGGGCTCCTGCCTCGCTGCTTCGCAGCACCACCGCCACTGCCAAGGCACTGCCGGAAATCCCGCGAGAACAGGGGAATCCCGACTGGCCACACCTCCCAGCCAGCCAATCGGCTGGCTGGGGGGGCGTGGCTTGCCCTATTTAGGGCCGGAGCCACTTTATTTGCATATTCATGAGCTTATTTATTATTCATGAGCTTTCCCGGGCCCCCCCAATATTTTTTATAAGTCCGCGTCCCTGCCCATGAGACCAGGGCCCTGCAGGATTTAACTTCCTTCTGCAGGGCCTGTAAGACAGAGCTATTCCGCCTGGCTTTCAATTTGGACTTTGCCTGATCTTTTATTCCCCTTCCTTCCCTCCCTTCCCCTTTTTATGAAGACTACCCGCTCTGGGATCCCACAGCTAATTCTCCCCTGGTCTCCTCGCTGGCCCAAATAGGACTAATTTAGCCAGCTAGCCCTGGTGATCATCTAATGTTTATTGGATGGATTTCCCCCCTAAACTGATTTTTGAATTCTGAATTTATTGTTATTCACGTTTTATACTGTATTTTATGCTATTTTTGGTTGCCTCAATTTAAGTGTTTTAAATTTGTTCTTAGCCGTCCTGAGCCCGGTTTTCTGAACCGGGAAGGGCAGGGTACAAATAAAAATTTATTATTATTATTATTATTACATCTCTGCACTGCTTGATTTGATGGGGAATGGGACAAGAATGTACGTGTGTGTGTGTGAGAGAGAGAGATTAGGACAAAACTACTGTGATCCATGAGGGACGCGGGTGGCGCTGACGGACGCGGGTGGCGCTGTGGGTAAAACCTCAGTGCCTAGGACTTGCCGATCATATGGTTGCGGTTTGAATCCCCGCGGCGGGGTGAGCTCCCATCTTTCGGTCCCAGCTCCTGCCCACCTAGCAGCTCGAAAGCACCCCTAAGTGAAAGTAGATAAATAGGTACCGCTTTATAGCGGGAAGGTAAACGGCGTTTCCGTGTGCTGCGCTGGTGCCAGCTCGCCAGAGCAGCTTTGTCACGCTGGCCACGTGACCCGGAAGTGTCTCCAGACAGCGCTGGCCCCCGGCCTCTTAAGTGAGATGGGCGCACAATCCTAGAGTCGGACATGACGGGCCCGTACGGGCAGGGGTACCTTTACCTTTACCTTTACTGTGATCCATCCACCCTGAACCTTAAAAAAGGTGTGTGCACGTTCCTTTCTTGCAAAGTAGAACAGTCTGAGAAGCATTTCTCTCTTTAATAATCATCCTGTGAATTATTCAGAATCCAGATGTGGAACCCAGGTGGAAATTGGGGCCTACCTTTGTTAGGCCAGTTTGACAGTGGCTCCAAGTCTGTGCGTGTTAAGAAAAGTGAGATATCGGCTGGCGTGATGGTGCAAAGTCGTGGGCTTAGGTACACATTAGCATCTTAGCGCATCTTAGCATCTTAGTGATGTCGCTTACCTGCACTGTGTTTCCAGTTGCGTTTTTCCTTTGGAGTATGCACCAGAGAAGAGACGGGGTGGGTGTGTCTTGACACAATGCGCCTTGCCGGGTTTCTCTGTGCCTGCAGCCCCCCCCCAATTCAATTTAAAGGAAATTTTTATAATAATTTTTATTAAGTTTTCCATTTAACAATCCAATCATATCACATTAATTATTCCAAATTTTACCAATACATATCATAAAGTCCAAATATTTTGCCAAATTATAAATTTTTGTTGGGGGTTCCCATGCTTCGAGTTCAGTAGGGTCCAATCATCTCATATTTCTGCTGCTTTTAGTGTTCACCAGTCCCATCTTTCAATCTTCTTGTTGTTTTCCTTTTTCTTCCTAATAGCCTCTGAGTTGTTTCCACAGGTGAGTTAAAGTAAGCAATATTATGCTTCTGTGTGAACTTTGTAAGGCTTTACCTTTTTTTAAAGCTGGTAAGTCTTTTGTTTGTCATAAATCCTCACATGCTGATCCAAAGTCCTCCTCGGGTGGCAGACGCCATATTTCTCAGTTCTGATGAAATAAAATCTAGGCATTTGCTCATAAAGTTGCTCATAAATCTAGGCGTTTGCTCATAAAGTTGCACCATAAATTAGTCTTTCCAGGGAAGAATTGCCAAGTCGAACTTAGAATACAAACATGATAACAGAGTAATGGCTCGCCTCCCCCTATGACTGTTAATCTCGCAACATAGTCTGTCTCATAATGGCGGATCCTGATTAAAAACTGCGTCACAAGAGAGCCTTTTATTTTCTTTCCAGATATTTCAAAAAACAAAGGCTTTAGTTGATATTTTTATTTCCACACAGTTTATTTTCCAATCTCACTTGCTATAGGTCATATTAACGATTCTTCTAGGAGGGGGGTTGTTAGGTAATATCGTAATAAGAAAATAAAAAGTCCCCCCCCCCTTTCCATTCCGTTTCAACATACCGGCATAGATGTTATTTTTTGATGTCATCTCCTTTCCAGTCCAATCCATCACTCTTAACTTCTCAGTGGCAGGCTTAATTAGCAGCTAACATACCCTTTTCTTCGCTCGAAGTATGTGTAATTAATATTATATCCAATTTTTCATCTTAAGAAATGCAACTAGGGTCGAACTCGGAGACAGCGTCCGGGAGATTCAAGCTCGCTCGAGGGTTTTCCGTCCAGTGCCCTCACCCCCTCCTTCTTTCGAAATTGGGGTTGATTTATGGGCAACCGCGGATGAGGCTGCATCTTCCCTTACACCGGGAAGAAAAATGGGAGGCTGATTTACTTCCATATCAGCCCCTTAATTACCTCGTGTGAGCTGGAGAGATGGTATTGTCGGCCATCTTCCAAGGTGCCCCTAGCGGAGCCCCCCGGAGGGAAGCTGGTTTGAGGGGAAACGTGACTAAACAAGAATAGTTTTCAAGAAATGGCGGTGGTTATGGATTTTGGCTGGCATCATGTGTGCTTGGCTGCCCTTAGGCCTGTGTGGATATTCCAGCAAAAGTCCTGGGTTGCCTCTGCCACAGTATCCACAGGCTGCCGAACCTTGCAGCTGCTTTGCACCCCCTGCCCGTCCCATCCAGATAAACTCCAATGGCACCAGGGTTGGGCTGGTGGCTTGGCATCTCTGCCCCACCATGCCAGCTGCTATGGGAGAAGTGTATTGGCATGCAATGTTCACTTTGCTCCGATGGCAGGAGAGGGTTTTTCTTTCTGCAGGCATGGTTGTCTTGAAGAGACAAAAGCGCTGGCGCTTTGGCTTCTGTCCCGGTGTCTCGAGATTCTTTAGTTTTTGTTAATCTCCTTTGGCCCTTTCGCTTGTTGTCACAAAGCTTGATGCTTTGCCCGTGACGATGATGCAGAGTTCTTTATCGTGCACGGGCTCGTTCGGCTTGCGCAGTCAGGAGAATTAAGGACGCTGCAGCACTCCAGAGAGGAGCATGGATGAGAAATGGCAGGAAGAAAGCTGTCAGTCCGGTTTCCTTTTGAGCGTGTAGCGTTGTGATGGTTTCCTGAATGGCGTGAAAAACAAATGGGTTTTGAACATAGCTGTCAACTTACAGATTTGAAAATAAGGGACCGGCAGCCTCAAAAATAAGGGATCAGCAGCCAAAATAAGGGATTTTAGTCAACCAGCTGAAATGCGAAGTTAAAAGGGACCAGATAATTTGGGAGAGCAGCGCCGGTGTTTAGCCCTTCATTTCCAGAGGTTGCTGCTCAAGACACCAGCTGATGAAACACTGCAGTTAAATAACTACAAGCAGCAACCACTTTTCGTGCAAAACGAAGTCCAGGTTACGAAGATGCTGCTGCAGTTCTGTATCTTTTTTCTTGTGCTCCATCTGCAGCTCTTAGTTCCATCAGGCAGGGCAGGAGGAAGCGGGGGGGGGGGAATAGCACCTGAAGTAAACCCGCAGATCAGACCATCTATGCTTGTCTACCACTACAAATCTATGGGAGAAGCGCTTGCGGTCCTTCCTCCACTTTCCGCCTCTATGGTTAGCCCTTGGAACACCTGCCCGCGCCTCTGCATCCTCTCTCTGAACTGCTTTCTCTATGGTTGCCCTCGCTCTCCTCTCAAGGCTCCTCCGCAATTCATAGGCCGTGCCAGGCTGTCCATCTCCTCTGGGTCCTTTGGCGGTGCAGCCGCAGTACGGCCTAGCGGGAGCAACGGTGGGCAGAGGGGAGGTCCCAGGCAGAGCTGCTCAGTTCGGCGGCCGCAAGAAGGATGGCGGCAGAAGGGCCCGAGGCTCCCGTCAGTCCCAGCGGGGAGGGGCTCCCGCGGGCCGAGGCTGGTGAGAGGCGGCTGGAGGGGGGCGGGCCGGGCAGCCAAGCAGCACAGTTGGAGCCTCCTTCCTCCCTGGCCAGCAGGGAGGGAGAGGAGCTGCTTCCTTTGAAAACCGGGAAATTTAAGGGACATCATCAATAAGGGACAGCAGTGGGACACGGCGCTGGGATAAGGGAGTTTCCCGCCAAATAAAGGACGGTCGGCAGCTATGGTTTTGAAACGGCACGAGCAGTGCGAGGAAGCATTATATAACTTATTTTCTTTATCCTGCAGGGTTGCAAAGTGGTTGGCTGTGCAGGTTCGGACAAGAAAGTGGCCTTCCTCAAAGAAATTGGCTATGATGAAGCCTTCAACTATAAGACAGTGGGGTCTCTGGAAGAGGCCCTGAAGAAAGCTTCGCCCGATGGCTATGACTGCTACTTCGACAACGTAAGCTCAAACGGAGCGCCAACTCTTGAAATGCGGGAGACGTTTGCGCCGTTTGCTGGCACCTACGGCGTGTGCGCATGCACATTGGGGTGTGGTGTGGAGGGTGAACAGAACCCACTGCCCCAGCTGTCAATGCCAGTGTCGCCAGGTGGGCACATGGGGCATGGAGGGTTTATGGAGCCCATGGCTGAGCCCTTGCAGCTGGAGCCAAGCAGGGCTGCGCTGTGCCAGCTACTCGCACCGGAATGAGCCCAGCCAGTCAGTGCGGCCCTTGGCAGTCTGTGGCGATCACACAGGGTCCCCGGACGTTTCACCATCTATTGATCCCTGTGCCACCACTTTATTTCTCGCTGCCACCACCCAGGCCCTACCTGGGACAATACTGAGTCCAGTCAGGGTTAAATTGGAACATAAACTTCTGTTTATTTATTGCAGTTTAACAAGCGTGTGGTTTCATAAACGGTATCGGTCAATTACAAACATGGGGTGCCTATCCAGACCTAAAACTTCCGCTACTTGCTCTCTCTCACTAAACCACCTCTCAGATATTTACTTGTCTTCCCAGCTCCTAACTGTTCCTGACTCAGCTTATTTCGCTACACTAACTCAACCTCCCCACAGACTCTATCCCCATTCACTCCCACTCCAACCAACCACCCAACTCCCAATGAACTCCTCCCTTCGCCCCTCCCAGAGCTGGTTTTATAGTCTCTCTGACTCCACCCCCCTGGGTTCTGATTGGGTAACCTGTTTAACTATTTCACCTCCAGCACTCTCATATGTTAACGTCACACGGTCAGCAAGGGGGCTGAGGATGCGGATGTGAGGCCATGATCCGGGTCACAGATACCCCTAGCAAACAAGCAGGGCAGGATAGGGACGTCTGGTTCACACACCCCCTAAAAATTGTGCCTCCTGGGACCCCCGCACACTCCACCCCTGATTGAAGAAAAGCTTTTTGGTATTGTTTGCTTGTTTGGAGTGGGACGTTGTCAAAAGCTTTCGGTCTAACCTTGCTAGAGCAAGGTTATGCCAGTGCACAGACTTCGCTGTAGCAAAGGAGCTGCTAAACATCCTTGGTTTTGGGCAAGCAACAGCCTGAACCTGTCCCAATGCGATGAATTCTAGAGATGGAAAGGGGTCATTCTAGGGTCATCTAGTCCAACCTGCTCTAATCTAGGAATCTCAGCTAGATCATACATGTCAGGCGGGATTGGTGCTGAGCAAGCCACAGTGACTTACACACCTGCGGCAAGTTGGAGCTAAGATTTGTGTGCTGAACCAGAGAAGCCTACCTTGTAAAAACAAGCCTGCCCGGAATAATTTGAACACCTGCATTGACTTGCCAGTTTGATCTTCCCAACGCATAACTGCAGGGGCCTGGTTCCTTACCTGCTCAATTCCCTGGAAATCAGAGATACTGCTTGCAGCAAATTTTTTCGGTTTGAAAACTTCGGCCCCATCCACAGAATATGCTCAAAGCAGTATTGTACCACTTGGATACTGTCATTTGTAAAGAGTTTTTACCAGACCTCTAGAGGTACAATTCCTAAAATGGTTTAACAGGCAGTTCCTGTTTGGGAATTGTAGCTCCTTTTGTTCAGACTGTAAACATACCTAGCTCCTTCAACCGTTCCTCATAACGGTTGAATTCAAAGGACGTTTTGAATTCCTTACAAACATGCACCACTAGATGGCACCAGAGAGAAAACATTTTCTATACATTTTTTTACAGTGTGGTTCCCCCCACCTTTGTTATAACAATTTAATTTCTGACTTATTTATAGAGTCGCCCCCCCCCCCCATGTGTAGATCCACCCATGGCTTGGTTTCCAGTACACAAAGCCACCTTCCTCCCCTTCTGGGTAGTTTTTCAATAGTAAAGAAAACTGTCAGAGTGTCCAAACTCCGAAGTTGGTTTTATTTAAGCAGATATGCATGCAAAGTGCTTCGGGGGGGGGGGGGGACCTGCCTCCCCTCACCAAAAAAATTAAAAGTGGCCAGCCTGCCTGAATGGAGAGAGAAAAGAGAAAGAGACTGTGGTCAAATCCACATGCACACCATGCATTTAATAATGCATGCTTGCACCAGTTTAGCAGTCATGTGTTTCCCCCAAAGAGTACTGGGAAATGTACAGTATGTGCTGGGAATTGTAGCAGAAACCCCTTAGTGTTTGTTTCAATGCGTTGCATCATGGCACATTGTAACGGTCTTTATCTGAACAGGTCGGAGGCCAGTTTTCAACTGTTGCTCTGGGCCAGATGAAGAAATTTGGGAGAATTGCTGTGTGTGGCGCCATCTCCTTGTACAATGACACAGTGCCCCAAACAGGTAAAACTTGTATTTTTATTTTTGTCTGTTGCTTTATAGCTTCTGGGGAGAAAGGGTCACGGGCTGATAAAGGCACAAGTTTATAATGCTTACATAGGTCACACTTCGCAATTTAATGGGGCTGTTCTTCAGGAATTCCATTGCCATGTTTAACAGGCAAAACAACTGCCAGAAGCTGCCAGTGGAAGCTTTTAATTAAAAGTTCAATAGCTCAGTTGGTAGAGCACTTAATCTTAAGGTTGTGAGTTTGAGCCTCACATTGGGCAAAAAGATTCCTGCACTGCAGAAGGTTGGACTAGATGACCATTGCGGTCCCTTCCAACTTATTATTGTAGTTGTTAAATTTATATACTGCCCTATACCCGGGGGTTTCGGTGGTTCACAGAATAAAATCAAGATATAAAATCACAAAATACATAATAAAAATAAAAACAACAACCCAATACACCCCCCTTTTTTAAAAAAAAAAAAAAAGGCATAGGATGTCAAACAGATCAACCAAAATGAATGTTTTTGCCTGTCGCCTAAAGGTGTATAATGAAGGTGCCAGGCAAACTTCCCTGTGGAGAACATTCCACAGACAGGGAGCCACTGTAGAGAAGGCCCTGTTCTCGTGTTGCCACTCTCCGGACCCCTCAAGGAGACGGCACACAAAGGAGGGCCTCCTAAGATGATCTCAGGGTCCGGGTAGGTTCATATGGGTACAGGCGGTCCTTAAGGTATTGTGGTCCTGAGCTGTTTAAGGCTTTATAGGTCAAAACCAGCACTTTGAATTGGGCTCTACAAGAAGACAACATGCAGGAAGCTCTGGGATACAATGGTTCAGTGGCATTGTCTGGGTTTGCCCTAAAATGTGAAGCAACAAAGGATGTTGTTTAGTCGTTTAGTCATGTCTGACTCTTCGTGACCCCATGGACCAGAGCACTCCAGGCACTCCTGTCTTCCACTGCCTCCCGCAGTTTGGTCAAACTCATGCTGGTAACTTCGAGAACACCATCCAACCATCTCGTCCTCTGTCGTCCCCTTCTCCTTGTGCCCTCCATCTTTCCCAACATCAGGGTCTTTTCCAGGGAGTCTTCTCTTCTCATGAGGTGGCCAAAGTACTGGAGCCTCAGCTTCAGGATCTGTCCTTCCAGGGAGCACTCAGGGCTGATTTCCTTCAGAATGGAGAGGTTTGATCTTCTTGCAGTCCATGGGACTCTCAAGAGTCTCCTCCAGCACCATAATTCAAAAGCATCAATTCTTCGGCGATCAGCCTTCTTTATGGTCCAGCTCTCACTTCCATACATCACTACTGGGAAAACCATAGCTTTAACTATACAGACCTTAGTTGGCAAGGTGATGTCTCTGCTTTTTAAGATGCTGTCTAGGTTTGTCATCGCTTTTCTCCCAAGAAGCAGGCGTTTTTTAATGTTGGGACTGCTGTCACCATCTGCTGTGATCATGGAGCCCAAGAAAGTAAAACCTCTCACTGCCTCCAGTGAGAAATGGAAATGGAGGCAGTGAGAAACGGTTAGTGCAGGGGTCAGCAAACCTTTCAGGAGGGGGCCGGTCCACTGTCCCTCAGACCTTGTGGGGGGCCAGACCCACCTTCTCCTGAAAGGACCCGCCCCTCACGCCACCGTCACCTCATCTTCAGCAGCGTCGTCATCGTCCTCTGCCTCTGCCAGGGGTCTGCGGAGTGCAGAGCCCATGCTGCTGGCCTGGGCAGCAGAAGCAGTCTCCCTGCCGCTGCAGCTTCCTCCCTTTCTGCTCTTGGCCATACATGGCTGCCTCAGTGGGAAGGAAGGGGCATCACCCAGAGGTGTCCGTGGCTTTGGATTGGCTGCAGGAGCTTCCTGCAGCCAATCGGAAGCCACACCAGCGTTGTGGAAGTCAGTCCCCGCATGGCGAGGCCTCCGCACTGCGCTGGTTTAACGCGGGGACTGACCGAGCTGGCGGCAGGGTCCGCAGGCCGGATTTACGAGCCCGGTGGGCCGCATCCGGCCCCCGGGCCATAGTTTGCCGACCCCTGGGTTAGTGTGTGGAACAACCTGAGTGTAGACGACAGAAGCTCCTGCTCAAAAACAACAACAAAGGCTATAACGTTTGCTGGATCTTTTCAGGGATCCTTTGTATATCAGCATTCAGTGTAGCTTGATAAGGCCATACGGGCAACATTTCTGAAATACCTATTTGAGGAGCAGAATAGTTTGACACCACAAGAGGTCCGTAGTGAGCTAGAAACCACTTGCTGCTACTGTAATCCACAAATTACGCTAGCAGGACTAGACGTTTTATAAGGAGAAATATATGAAATATTGCAAAGAGGAGAAAGAAGAGAGATGCTAGTTTTGAGAGTTAAATGTAATAGTGGAAGTAAGAAATGTATATTAAGTGATTAGATGGGGAAATTGTCAGATGTGATTGGTGGAAGTAAAAAAAAAATGGTGTAAGAAATGAAAGTATGTTTAATTACTGTTGAAAATGGTAAGTTGAAAAATTAATAAAAAATTATATATATATAAAAAGAAACCACTTGCTGCTGCTTTGAAAATAATTTCAGCATTCCCCCTTATCGTAGTAGCACAGTTGAGCAATTGAAACTCGGGCTTCTAGTTGGCTTCTAGTTGAGTTAACTGGCTCCCCCCTCTTCCCTGCAACAGTTTCCAAACACTCCTAGTCTTCTGAAGTCATTGGGACCGTTGGTAGAAGTCAGCTCACCATTCCTCTTGCAAAGCACTTGGAAGCGGTAGCGAAATTTGCTAATCACTGGTTTGCGATTGGCATCCACGGTTACTCCTTTCAGCCGCTGGGATGTAATGAAAAAGAGTATCGGGCCTAGAAACCTCGGTTAAAAATTGCTGTGGGTTAAACCACAGAGCCTAGGACTTGCGGATCAGAAGGTTAGCGGTTCGAATCCCCGTGACGGGGTGAGCTCCCGTTGCTCGGTCCCAGATCCTGCCAACCTAGCAGTTCAAAAGCACGTCAAAGTGCAAGTAGATAAATAGGTACCGCTCCGGCGGGAAGGTAAAAGGCATTTCCGTGCGCTGCTCTGGTTTTGCCAGAAGCAGCTTAGTCATGCCGGCCACATGACCCGGAAGCTGTATGCCGGCTCCCTTGGCCAATAAAGCGAGATGAGCGCCGCAACCCCAGAGTCGGTCACGACTGGACCTAATGGTCAGGAGTCCCTTTACCTTTACCTAGCTGTACAGTTTGGGCAGAATTAAGCAAGAGGCAGTGCTTCAATGTCGCCTACCTCACAGGGCTGTTGGTAAGAATGACAAAGCGAAGAGCGCAGTTTTTTGTGGGCTTTTTAAAATTCATTTTAAAAAACAACAGTTCTGCTCTGAGCTTATTTTGACTGTTAGGGGGAGCTGTGCAGGATTATGTGAAAGCCCTGCGATCTCTGCTGGAATGGGAAGTTGTGGAACAATAGTTAACTGGGCTTTGGTCAAAGATGGCGTCTTTCCTCTTGGCAGTTCCAAGGTGACTGAGTTGCCTGACCTTCTGCTCCATCAGGTTCCTTTCCACAACTTTTCCTCCAGCAGACAGGAAGAAGCACAGGGAAAACAGAGAGGAGGAAAGCAATTTGGTGATGAAAAAGTAAGAAGTGAGAGGGACCAAGCACGGCTATTCTATCTTAAACCCCTAGTGCAGAAGCACCTCTGGATTATGAAGGGGAAGAACGGGGGGGGGGGGGAGACACAAGTTATCAGCTAGGAAAAGCCTCCATTAACTGTGCAGCTGAAATATTTGCTCAACTGGATTTGCAAAAAGATGGGGGGGGGGAGACACTTGTTTGTACTGAAAAATACGCTTGATTTCCTTTTTTTTGAAGAGAAATGAGCTTGCACGCTGCCTTGGTCTCCCAGGCAGTGATAGAAGCTTGCCATGAAAACTACAGGAATGTAGGAAGTCTCCTTGCGCCAAGTCAAACCATTAGCCTGTCTTGCTCAGTATTGTCAACCCTGACCGGTTGTGGCTCTGAAGTTTCAGGCAGGGGAAATTGCCAGTCCTACCTGGAGATGCCAAGGGACGCGGGTGGCGCTGTGGGTTAAATCGCAGAGTCTAGGACTTTCCAATCAGAAGGTCGGTGGTTCGAATCCTCGCCACGGGGTGAGCTCCCGTTGCTCGGTCCCTGCTCCTGCCAACCTAGCAGTTCGAAAGCACGTCAAAGTGCAAGTAGATAAATAGGTACCACTCTGGCGGGAAGGTAAACGGCGTTTCCGTGCGCTGCTCTGGTTCACCAGAAGCGGCTTAGTCATGCTGGCCACATGACCCAGAAGCTGTACGCCGGCTCCCTCGGCCAATAAAGCGAGAGGAGCACTGCAACCCCAGAGTCGGCCACGACTGGACCTAATGGTTAGGGGTCCCTTTAACTTTACCTGGAGATGCCAGGCATTTACCCCGCAAGATAACTCCGCCACTGAGCCATGACTAGTATTTGCACCCTGCGCTGAGTTTGGGGGGTTGGAATAAATGATGTCCGATGTCCCTTCCAACTGTGCAATTCTAACATGAAGCTAAAGCTGGTGCAAACTGCCTGTAGCGTGGAAATTTCACTAACCCTTTTCCCTCATGTCTCTTCCAGGACCTTATATGCAGCTTATGATGATCCTAAAGGAGCTGCGCATGGAAGGGTTTGTCGTCCAGCGCTGGGCGGACAGGAGAGAAGAAGGTATGACGGCACTGTTGAAATGGGTCTCAGAGGTAAGTTTGTTCTGTGTTGTCTTTGGACCTTAGAATTGTGAAGCTTGACCCAAGTCCGTATTGTGATATTGGTCTCATAATTTATGACCTGGCAATATATCATGAATCATGATGTGCGTTAGAGCTGGGCGGTATATCATCTGAAGCCAGTTTGAAGTCCATATTGTGATAGAGGTTTCGTAATTTTTGAAACTCTTGGGACAGCGAATCTCTCTCAGATCCCTCTACATACGGGATCTTCGGGTTACGGTCATGGCAAACCTGGAAGTGTATACAGTAGTACCTCAGGTTAAGTACTTAATTTGTTCCGGAGGTCCGTTCTTAACCTGAAACTGTTCTTAACCTGAAGCACCACTTTAGCTAATGGGGCCTGCTGATGCCACCGCGCTGCTGGAGCCCGATTTCTGTTCTCATCCCGAAGGAAAGTTCTTAACCTGAAGCACTATTTCTGGGTTAGCGGAGTGTGTAACCTGAAGCGTATGTAACCCGAGGTACCACTGTACATTCCTGCTGTAAAACAACTTAAAGTCAAACTGGGAAAACATGGAAGGTCGACCCCAAAGAGGGGTTTCCCTCTGGGCTTCAGTCTAATTCAGGGGTCACCATGAGAACCAAGGTGCCATCACCTCATACCGGACTGAAATACAATTTTTTGGTGGGGAAGGGAAGTAAGTTTTTTGGCTGCCATGAGCGGTAAGAGCCTACAACAGTTGGAGATAAAAGAACCCCTCCCCCGAATGAGAGTGAGGGTTGGGAGTGTCTGTGCTACCCCAGGTGAAAAGTGGGGCAGCTGGGCATTTGTATACCTGAAGGAGCGTCTCCACCCTCATCGTTCTGCCCAGACACTGAGGTCCACCTCCGAGGGCCTTCTGGTGGTTTCCTCACTGCGAGAAGGCAGGTTACCGGGAATCAGACAGAGGGCCTTCTCGGTGGTGGCGCCCGCCCATCAGATGAGAAGGAAGTAAACAACTATCTGACTTTTAGAAGAAGAAAAAACCTTTTTGAAGTTTTATTCTGTTTTTAGTGTTCTGTTGGGAGCCGCCCAGAGTGGCTGGGGAAACCCAGCCAGATGGGCGGGGTATAAATATTATTATTACAGTGGTGCCCCGCAAGACGAATGCCTCGCAAGACGGAAAACCCGCTAGACGAAAGGGTTTTCCGTTTTGGAGGTGCTTCGCAAAACGAATCTCCTATGGGCTTGCTTCGCAAGACAATGTCTTGCGAGTTCCTGCTGGGTTTTTTCCCTCCCCGCCTTTTTCTAAGCCGCTAAGCCGCTTATCAGCTGATCCGATCAGCAGATAAGCCGCTAAAAGGTGCTAATAGCGCTAATCCGTCAATGGGCTTGCTTCGCAAGACGAAAAAACCGCTAGACGAAGAGAATCACAGAACGGATTATTTTCGTCTTGCGAGGCACCACTGTATTAACCTGGCTCAGTGCCCCCACCCTGATACAGTAAATTAAAGTGGAAACTTTTTCATGGATTGTTTAGAAACAAACTGAAATCTAAAACCCATTTTTTTGTTTTGTACAGGGGAAAATTAAGTGCCAAGAACACGTCACCCAGGGCTTTGAAAACATGCCGGCAGCATTCATGGGAATGCTCAAAGGAGAAAACACTGGGAAGGCGGTCCTAAAGGTCTGACGGGCACGTGCCTTACTCTGGCAAGAAATTCAGCACAATAAATGACTACTCCCTCTTTTAACTGCCAAAATCGCATTCATAAACATGCCAGTTTGCTCCCGTTGCTTGCGTAACACGAATATGCTGAAAGCCTGAGCCCGTGTAATCCAAGGGTTAGGTGTTGGGAAAGATTTGTAGTAAGTAGGATGTCCAATTTTAAGGAGTGGTAGAGGCATGTGTAGAATCCTCTGTCCTCTTTTATTACCTTACAAGCCTGCAACCATTTTTCTTCTGGAAAACATCTGGTATGAGCGGGGGGGGGGGAAGAGATTTTATTGCCCCCATAAGGATGCTCAAAAACACCCTCCTTCCAATCCATAGTGGAGGTTACAAAATTATTGCTGGATTTCTACCCTTCACTGCATAAAAATGCTATTCTTTTAATGTGTGGGTATTTTGAAATAAAAATGATTTAGGTAAACCAACATATTGATTACATGTTGTCCATACAGGAAAGGGGTCTTGGTTGAGGACAGCTTACAATTGTTTTGAGCCCTTAAAAAAAAAAAAAAAGCTACCACCCGTTAAACATACCCATAAATATTTTGGCGCCATGCATTCAGCTCAATGTAAAACTAACCCCCAACAAGGTTGTTTTCCTTAAGTTTTAAACTCTGCTTTCTTCTAAATTTGCTTACTTTCTTACTGACAGCTGTAATAAAGGAATACATAGCTGACGCTTGTTGTATTGTGTTTTTTAACAGCGAAGCCACAAGATTCATGCAGCGACACCCGTTTTATACATTTTTATTCTTCTCATTTACAGGCCAACGAGTCAAAAGTGTATTTGGATACATGATCTAACTTGATCAGTTCATTATGTAGAAAAGGCTATAATTTAACAGTCAGCACTTTTTTTATGATTTAGGAATCTGTGGGTTAGGTTACTTTAGATTCTTGATGGTTTCTTCCAGCTTCTCTTTGTTTGCTCCAGAGAATTCATGCACCTGAAATACAGGAATTCCAAGTTCAGGCCTTTCTTTCAAACCATCACTTTTGAAGTAACAAAGCAGACAAATTGAGAGCATTCAAAGTCACACAGAAATGCACACTTGCTAACACTTATAGTTTATGGACGCTCAAAAGATGCGTGCTTTTCATGTCAAGACGATTGTAATTTTCTCCCGTTCCAGACAGAAGTCACCAGACACTGGTTTCTTAGCAGCTTCATTCTCAGTTTCCAGCCTCTCTCTCTGTCATTCATCCTAACCTCAGAATTCCACTTTTGTTATTCCTTGTGCAGTGTTAGAAACTCAAACATATAAGGCTAATTGATGGGTGTTCTATTGGAGTAGAAGAAGTGAATGTTGTTTACATATAGCAGACAGAAGAATTGGAAGTCCCTTCTGAATTTTATTTTCTCCCTCTTAATCTTTTTTTTTTTAATTAAATCTTTTTCTTTACTCCTTTCTCCTCCTCCTCCTCTTTGTTTTTATTGCATTTAGATAAGTTTCAGTTTGGACAAAAAAAGAGGAAGTTTTGTACTTTTCTCTATAAACCCTAATAACATCCCACACACATATATATGGCACTTTAAACCAAGGTTCCATCACCACAAACAAATCAGCAAGATTTTATCATTATTCCTCATTTCTACGCTGCTTTATATTTTAAAGGAAAAATCTCTAAAGTGGTTGAGAGCACATCAAAACATCAAATAAAACAATCTGGAATAAAACAAATTCGAGCTTCAATGAAAATATTTCAGATCGTTCTCTAAGGCAGTGTTTCCCAACCACTGTTCCGCGGCACACTAGTGTGCCGCGAGATGTTGCCTGGTGTGCCGCGGGAAAAATTAAAAAATTCGAAAGATTTTTTTTTTAAAAAGTCAATTTTTCGATTGGGGCGCCATCACTAGATGACCCCTGGGGTTCCCTCCCTCCCTCCCGCTCTGCGCCTCCCTCCTCCTCCTCCGGGGAGGCCCTTCCTGGCTCTCGGCCAAGGCTTGGCGGCTGCCACTCACTCACTCGCTCGCCCACCCGTCCCTCCATCCCTGCACCCGGCCTCTCCCCCTCTGTCCCCGGCGCGGGGGCTGCCGGGATCCGTAGTCCCCTCGCCCTTGGGCTCCGCGCCCGCGCGGGGTGCGCGAACTACGTTTCCCAGCGTGGCCTGGCGGGCCGGGCGTTTTGTTTGAAGTGCTCTTCTCCTGGCCATGGAATGAGCGCAGTGGCGGCGGCCGGGCAGGCAGGGGCTCTTCCGCGCAGACCCCGCGCAGCCTGCCTGCGCCCCCGCGGAGATCGGGTGGCAGGATGGAGCCCGGGGATCCCCGCAGCGGCGGAGCGGCGGCGGCGGAGGCTGCCCCCCAGGTAGGGCTGCGTCGGGGGGGGGTTTATTTTTGCAATGCTGCATCCGCGCCGGAGGGGACGCATCGGACCGCGGGGAGACCCCTTGGCAGGCGTGCAAGGCAATGCATGCGTGCAGGCGTTGCATGGAGTGCAGTGCAATGCAATGGCAATGCGGCGCCCTGCATGCATGCATGCAACTTCCACCGGCGCTCCGGACTTGGCAGGTGAGGGGGGTCCCCAGTGGGCAGCAGAGAGAGCCGGGAGGGCGAAGGGGAGCCGGGGGGGAGCAGTGCTGCTCCCCGAGCCGAGCCCGGGGGGAAACTTCGGCGTCGTTGCGCCGGGTGTTGGAAGCGGAGGCTGGCGGGGGCCCCTCACCTGCAAAACCTGGTCGCCTCTCATATATTTCGTGCATTGCATTCATCGCCCGCTTTCTCCTCCAAGGAGCTCCCGGGGGCGCGCGTGGTTCTCCCCGTGTTATCCTCGCAACAACAGCCCTGCGAGGTGGGTCAGGCGAGTGGCCCAAGGGAGCACCCAGGGATTGTCCTGGCCAGGTGGGGTGATTTGAACCCTGCTCTCTGCCCGGTCTTCATCCTCATTTAGCCCCCACATGTGCATGACTGTGCATGACTGAGGTTTTCCCCCCTCGTCTTGGCTATGGTGTGAGTCTGTGCTGTTAATTAATGGGGTTCTGCCTTTGGAGAAGATGAGCCAGCCCTCAAGGAGGTGATTATGTAATTTGCTAGCAATTCATGTCCCTCCCGGCGTGACGCTGCGCGCTGACGTCACGGGGCTGTAATGGTGGTGTGCCTCGAGATTTTTTTCATGAAACAAGTGTGCCTTTGCCCAAAAAAGGTTGGGAAACACTGCTCTAAGGAACATTTTGCTCCCCCTCTATCTATCTATCTATCTATCTATCTATCTATCTATCTATCTATCTGCTCAATTTATAAAGCTGTCCCAGAGCAGAAGTATTCTAGGGAGGCAGTGTGGTTTAGTGGTTAGAGTGTCAGACCAGGACCTGGGGGACCAGGGTTCAGGGTTCAAATCTCCATTCCGTCCTGGAGCTCACTGCGTGACCTTGGAGCTAGTCGCAGACTCTTAACCCACCTCACGGGGTTGTTGCAGGGATTAACTGAGGAGGGGGCTATAAATGAAATAAATAAGCTTTTCTACTTACCTGCTCAAGAAAGCTGGAGGGACCAGCCAGGTGGAGTTGTCTGTCGCCAGCATGGCACCCAGAGATCTCCACGTGGCAGAAATGGGACCCCCGCCAGTCACGAAACGCGCCTGGCTAATTTTGAATCCTGCCAGAGAATTGCAGTATTCCCCCGGCCACAGCCACTGCTACCCATAACCTAACAAGCGATGCACATGATGAAATCTGGCGCCTGAAGCCTCAGAGGTAGACTCAACAGGCATTCCCTGGTCCTGAATGGGGTACCGTATTTTTCACTCTATAACACGCACCCGACCATAACACGAACATAGTTTTTGGAGGAGGAAAATCTGTAGGCATGCCACCCGTAGGCATTCCCTCCATAACACGCACAGACATTTCCCCTTACTTTCTAGGAGGAAAAAAGTGAGTGTTATGGGGGCAAAAAATACGGTAACTGTGCCCCTGAAGGACCAGGTGCGCAGCCTGGGAGTCATTTTGGACTCACAGCTGTCCATGGAGGTGCAGGTTAATTCTGTGTCCAGGGCAGCTGTTTACCAGCTCCATCTGGTACGCAGGCTGAGACCCTATCTGCCCATGGACTGCCTCGCCAGAGTGGTGCATGCTCTGGTTATCTCCCGCTTGGATTACTGCAATGCACTCTACGTGGGGCTACCTTTGAAGGTGACCCGGAAACTACAACTAATCCAAAACGCGGCCTTGAAAGACCTACATTGGCTCCCAGTACGTTTCCGAGCACAATTCAAAGTGTTGGTGCTGACCTTTAAAGCCCTAAATGGCCTCAGCCAGTATATCTGAAGGAGCGTCCCCGCCCCCATCGTTCTACCCGGACACTGAGGTCCAGCACCGAGGGCCTTCTGGCAGTTCCCTCACTGTAAGAAGCCAAGTTACAGGGAACCAGGCAGAGGGCCTTCTTGGTAGTGGCGCCTTGCCTGTGGAACGCCCTCCCACCAGATGTCAAAGAGAACGACAACTACCAGACTTTTAGAAGACATCTGAAGGCAGCCCTGTTTAGGGAAGCTTTTAATGTTTGATGCATTATAGTATTTTAATATTTTTTTGGAAGCCACCCAGAGTGGCTGGGGAAGCCCAGCCAGATGGTCGGGGTATAAATATTATTATTATTATTATTAATAATAATAATAATAATAATAATAATAATAATAATAATAATAATAATAATATTATTATTATCCCTTTGCCACCAGATGTGTGTCACTGTATACAGTGGTACCTTGTTTCCCGAACGGCTCGGCTCCCAAAGAAATCGGCTCCCAAATGCCACAAACCCGGAAGCGAGTGTTCCGGTTTGCGAGCACTTTTCGGAAGCCAAACAGCCGACACGGCTTCCGCAGCTTCCTGACTGCGTGCAGGGAGCTCCTGTAGCCAATTGGAAGCTGCGTATCAGGGAACTGCCATCAGAGGCAAGAGGAGAGGTAAGACGCTCCAATGATGCAGGGGAGGGAACTAGCAAGGAGAGAGACCTTCCGCTGGGGAAGGAAATCCAGGGGACACCAGGGAGAAAGGGGAGGCTGAGAGTACTGCGGAGGGGAGGCTCCGAGACTCTTCCAGTGAAATCAGCGGAGAGAGCACAGGACCTCCGCTTGGCACGCCCACGCTGCGCAGAAGGCTTCCGCGCAGAGAATCTAGGAGGAGACTTGGAGTCAAAGAATTTTTATGTTGGAGGAAGTTTAGGAGACGCCCACTGACGGATTCTGCCAGTGACTAAGACAGTCGCATTGTAAGGGCTGTCAAACCAGGGAAAGGTTTAGCTATACGACTAGCTTGGAGCAGTTTGCAGTTTACGCACAAGCAACCCCAATTCCCATTACACTGCGTCTTGGTTTTCGAAATGTTTCGGGAGTCGAACGGACTCCCGGAACGGATTAAGTTTGAGAAGCAAGGCACCACTGTATATACAACCTTGTACGGAGTGTTGGGTAGGGAGGGCAGAAATCCAGGTAGTTTGAGCCAAGAGGGATGCCTCACAAGACTCCCAACAACTGAATATAGTGCCTCCCTTCCCCACCCAAAAATAATAATTCTGGAGGTGGCGTCCCACAGCCCCCCCACAAGATGTTTTGCTAGAAATGTGGGACTACACATACCTTTTGATTGTTCTTGTAGAACTGGAATGTTGGCATGCACTTGACGTCACAGTGAGCGGCAACATCCTAGAGGAGATGAAAGAGGTTATCTGTATTAGGTTGAGCACAGGAGTTGGTACCCAAGATCAGGAAAACCTGAAAAGAATCTGAACCACTTGTAAAGATTCGAGGGGGAGGGGGAGAGGAGAGGGAGGGAAGGAGAAGAATAAGAGGTATGAATGAATTTTATTATTACGGTCACAGACCAGTTCCAGCTCACTTACAATATCAGGAAAATCATAAAACGCAACAGGAATACATTGAATTGCAATTGGGCATAACAGAAACAATTCAGGTATAGCGACAGTTAAAATATATATATTAAATCTTGATCACTAAAATATAACCTAAAATTGTCATTTAAAACCTTAATCATTTTGGTAGTTACAGCTTGTTCCCTAAGTTTTATGGCAGTCACACAGAATTTGGCCACCCTTAGCGTGATCTCTGGATCCTTGTCCTCTACCAGGAGTTTTAGACATTGAAGTTCGGACCCATTTGGAGAATTTTGTATAACGGGAGTGATAAATACCGAGCGTATATCCCCGTAGAAACAGCAGTGTAACAAGACATGAGAAGAATAAGGTGAAACAGGGATATTTTCCACAAGGCAAGGCAAGAAGGCTGCAGCTCATTTTGCCTGCACCAAGGCAAACCAGATTATGCATAAGTCGCCCGTTTGCATTTCTCTTAGCCATAGGGGAATAAAAACTATGGAACAGCAATGTTCCAATTGCACAATGTCATGCTTGCCTGCCCTTAGGGCTAATGGAGGAATAGCCAATATTTATTCTAAAGTTCTATACCATTTTAATATCCACCCCCCCCCCCAAAAAAAAGAATTTTGTAAATTGCAGCTGGGTAAATGCAGAGAATTGCAAAATATCACACCCTATCTACCACACCACGTAGTGAAGCCAGTTTAAACAGTAAATTCCCTCTTGCCTGGGAAGTTTAGTTCTGTGAAGCCAAGGTTTGAGAATGGAATGGCAGCACTGGCCAAGCTACAAATTCCCAGGGCTCCTTGGCAAAAGAAATTCTGCATTTCAAGCAGTTTTAAAGGCCAGGTTCACCTTTACATAGTTCCATCCTTATTTCTGGGATTGCGATAGCATGAAGCTGTTTTCAGTTTGTTCTGGTGAAGCCTGGGGTTGTTCGTTAAAACATATATGACACCCTTTCTCCCAAAGGAGACCAGGGTGGCAAACAACACGTGACTAAACAATGATACATCCTAAAAGCATTCCCAACACAGACCAGGGAAAGGCCACAACTGAAACAACTTGTTGACAGAGGAAGGTCTTCCGCAGGTGCCGAAAAGACAACAGAGGCAGAGCCCGTTGAGTGTTCAAGGAGAGGGAATTCTGAAGTTTGGGTGTCAGAGCACTAAAGGCTGATCCCTGTGTTGCGCAGAACAGACCTCTTGATAAGATGGGCATCTGCAAGAGGACCCTTCCGCAGATCGCAGTGATCCAGTCGATCTAAAAGGGGTGAGACCATGCTTCCGGTGGTCCTGGTCCCAAGCTGAATACTTGGCAACGAAGTCTGAGTACCACTCTGCCTCCTAGCAGGACATTGTCCAGAACCCTCTGCAAAGTGCGAGAGTTTCCCCAAGAAACAAGTCCTTAAAATACATAACTACAGCTTTCTCTTTCTTTCTTTCTTTCTTTCTTTCTTTCTTTCTTTCTTTCTTTCTTTCTTTCTTTCTTTCTTTCTCTCTCTCTCTCTCTCTCTCTCTCTCTCTCTCTCTCTCTCTCTCACACACACACACACACACACACACACACTCTTCTAGTTTGACAGCCGCACTCTAGAATTTACCTGAGCATCATCCACGTCAATTTCAATAAACACTACATCCGGATACTTTTCGAGAAGACTCTGTTGGGTAAAGAAAGGAGAGAGGGTTATACTAGAGAGGAGGAGAGAGGTTATTATTTATTATTAATAATAAATAATAATAATAAAAATAAAAATAATATACCATGCCCAGTTGGTTGGGTTGTCCCAACCACTCTGGGCAGCTTCCAGCACATAGAAAAACATAAAATGTCAAACATTAAAAACCTTCCTGAAACAGGGCTGCCTTCAGATGTCTTCTAAAAGTTGTGTTCTTCATCTCCTTGCCATCTGACAGTAGGGCGTTCTACAGGGAGGGCGCCGCTACCAAGAAGACCCTCTGCCTGGTTCCCTGTAGCTTCCCTTCCAGCATTGAGTTATCTACTCTCTCGTACATGGAAACCCCTGTTAGCCACTCCCAAGCAAATGGCAGAGATGATGGGGTCAATCTGAGCATAAAAAGAGTTGACATGTTGCGTAGAGGATCCTTCAAGAGGCTGGACAAGGTTCATCTTTGGGAGCCTTCCACTTTGGCCATGGGTCATTCTCGTTCCCTGGCAGCTAGGGCAAGCAGCTGAATCAGTGGGCACAACCTCTACTGCTCTGCTCTCTTCTCCTCATGGTTCATGGGCTACGGGAAAGCCGAAAGGAAGCTGAGGGGACAATTCAAGAGTCCACCCTCTTGATGTTTGAGGCTGTTGAGCAGGACCAATGTCAATTTGCAAGTATCCCCCATCCACACAAGCTCATGAGCTAAGGCAACCATGGTTTCTCCCACAAATTCTAGTCCTCAGGCACGTTCCAGGCGTCTCTTTCCCAGCCTACCATGATGAGCAAGATGCCAAGTCTGGTCTGCAGGCAAAAAGGAAGTGATTGGCAACTACCAAGGGGAAGAAGACGACGAAAGAGGAGGTTAAGGGGTGATATGATAGCCATGTTCAAATATATAAAAGGATGTCACATAGAGGAGGGAGAAAGGTTGTTTTCTGCTGCTCCAGAGAAGCGGACACGGAGCAATGGATCCAAACTACAAGAAAGAAGATTCCACCTAAACATTAGGAAGAACTTCCTGACAGTAAGAGCTGTTCGACAGTGGAATTTGCTGCCAAGGAGTGTGGTGGAGTCTCCTTCTTTGGAGGTCTTTAAGCAGAGGCTTGACAACCATATGTCAGGAGTGCTCTGATGGTGTTTCCTGCTTGGCAGGGGGTTGGACTCGATGGCCCTTGTGGTCTCTTCCAACTCTATGATTCTATGAAATGGTCTCATCTCCTGTTGTGCTGGGATGGCAGGGAGGAAATTAAAGTGTCCCATCTTAAAAATGTATAGGAGCACTATTCAGGGTTCGAAATTAGCCAGGCACCAGGGCCATTGAAGATGCCTGGGCACCATGATGGCATGTGACATCTCCACATTCTGTGGATCTTTTCACACACTCATATCCCTTCCTGTAGAATACAATCGGTTATATTTTATCTGCACAACCAGAATGAATTTCTGAAATGCTGTTTCTGTGCAGCCTGAGCAGGAGCAGTGAACAATGTGATAGCTCACTGTTGTCACTTGTCTCCACCTACCCTGTCCCACTGCAGTGCTCACAGTTGTGAAGAATATTCCTACATTATGAATGGTTCATGTCACCATTAAGAAAAAGAGGTAGGAACAGGCCAATAGATATGGGGACTTTCCCTGGAGCAAGGGACTTTTCTCCAGGACTTTTCTCTAAGCTCTTAACCTGCCTCAAGCTTGGCACATCTGAACTAGCCAGATGTTTAAATGATAGTCAGTCCACCATTTGAAAAGTAAAACTTTAGAGCCCTCTTGCCCCAAAATGACAACTAGACATTCAGGGTGGATTTGATTTACATCAAATCGATTTAAATCACTAGTCAGGAAGACTTGATTTAAAGCATTTTATTTTATTTTTGAGTTTTAGCACACATGAAAAACTTAAAACAAATCCTTATTTCCTGATGAACAGCCTTTGGACTATAATGGACTATAATGTAACTTAAATAGAAAGCTATCTTTAGAAAGATTTTTGCTCCAAAAGCATTTTATTTTAAAAATCTGATTATTTTTTTAAAAAGTTCATTGATTTTTATTCAGCCCGTAGACTCAGAGCAGCTTACTTACGTGGAAGAACGGCTTGATCATTTTGCATGGTCCGCACCATGTGGCAGAGAAGTCGACGACTATGAGCTTTCCACCAGCATTTGTCAATTCTGCCTGAAATTCCGTCTGGGCAGGGTGAGAGAAGAGAGAGAAACCAGTTTATAGGGGCAGTTTCAATTAATTCAGGCGCCCCTTCTACACAAAAAGACGCAACTCTGTTTATGAAGCACTTTTTCAAAGGCAGAATCCAAAACTGAAACAGCCCGTCCCAAGGCCCATACCTGCCCCCAAAGAGATTTGGAAGTGCTGCAAAAATCAAATAAACAAAACAGCCGCACCGAAGACTCGTTTCTACGCTGCCTTTTGGAAAGTGCCTTCCAGAGGGGTGGTCTGCGTTCAGATCCCCCCAGAGCCTGATAAAAAGAGCAACAGGATGGAATGCCGGCTAAAAGCTGAGGAAGCAGGAAGCACATCTGTTGAGAGCAGGCAAGCATTGCAAACCCATGTCACCACGCAGTTGCCGCACGAGAACACTTTGTGTCAACCTTTAACCACATCAATTTGTTCCGAGCTTTGCAATCCATGGAATTTACTAAGCCCACAGGTGCCCTGGGAGGCCGTCCTTACAGGCCATAACCAAGTGGTTGTTTACATCCTTAGGGAACGGCCTTACACCGAGCCAGATCAGGGCTCCATCCAGTATATTTCTCACTGAATGGCAGTGGCTGTTCAGGTTTTCCAGGTTTCAGAATGAATTTCTGGAAACGAAAAGCTGTTTCTGTGCAGGATAATTAAACATTATATTTAATGGTTGTTGCTTGGCTTCACTTGCCATTGCCCTCCTCACAGTTGTGAAGAATATTCTCGCATCTTAAAAAGCAGAGACATCACCTTGCCAACAAAGGTCCGTATAGTTAAAGCTATGGTTTTTCCAGTAGTGATGTATGGAAGTGAGAGCTGGACCATAAAGAAGGCTGATCGCCTAAGAACTAATGCTTTTGAATTATGGTGCTGGAGGAGACTTTTGAGAGTCCCATGGACTGCAAGAAGATCAAACCTATCCATTCTGAAGGAAATCAGCCCTGAGTGCTCACTGGAAGGACAGATTCTGAAGCTGAGGCTCCAATACTTTGGCCACCTCATGAGAAGAGAAGACTCTCTGAAAAAGACTCTGATGTTGGGAAAGATTGAGGGCACAAGGAGAAGGGGACGACAGAGGATGAGATGGTTGGACAGTGTTCTCGAAGCTACCAGCATGAGTTTGACCAAGCTGCGGGAGGCAGTGGAAGACAGGAGTGCCTGGCGTGCTCTGGTCCATGGGGTCACGAAGAGTCAGACACAACTAAATGACTAAACAACATGAACGTGTTACCATTAAGAAAGAGGTTGGAAGAGGCCAATAGATATGGGGATTGTCCCCAGATCAAGGGACTTTTTTTCAAGGTCTCCAAGTTCTTAACCTAGCTCAAGGTCATTCTCTGAACTAGCCAGATGCTTAACTGATAGCCAGTCCACCATTTGAAAAATAAGACTTTAGAGCCGCCTTGCACCAAAATGGCGACTAGGCATTCCGTTTTGGCGACTGTGACCTTGGTTTAAGGAGCCATTTGGCGCCTAGGTTATATACCTGAGTTTCTAACACTGGGTGCAAAGATCTCTCTGCAGAACAAGCTGTAAGAAAAGACACTGAACGCAGCCTTTGAGTGCAGCCTTCCGCATCTCCCCAACCTTTGCCCAGGGAATGCAGCTTTCAAGTTAGATTTTGAGAACTCGCTGGAAGGTTTTGGGTTGCATTCCCCAGGGCCGACATAAGTGCATGCACTTTGAAGTTGGCATGCCTCTTTGAATGTATCTTATGTCAATATCCATTTCCATTACCTTGGTGGACAGCTCCAAAACCATTTCCCCGCAGTCAGCGAGGCCTGAATAATTTCATCTTCCTGGAATCGCTACTAGCCAGAAAGTAGCACAACTAATGGAGGGGAATGTGGCATGTCAACGCAGCCCATGCCTCCAGCCACGAGTCCAGTGAACTCTGATAGCCAAGATCGGCATATTTAAACAAGGGAAGCTGAGGGGTGAATCCCATGCTCTCTGAAACTTTCCCTTCACCTGGTGCTGGGTTAGAAGCAGGGTTCGAAATTAACAGGGCGCCAGGTGCATTTTGCGCCTAAAGATTCTCCATTTGCGAGCCCCTCAAAAGGTCTGGGTGCCATTTTTGGAGCCTGGCTGACCCTCCAGGATGACTGAAATGTATGTGATTTGAAGCTCCCGAGTACAGTGGTACCTCGGGTTACATACACTTCAGGTTACAGATTCCACTAACCCAAAAATATTGCTTCAGGTTAAGAACTTTGCTTCAGGATGAGAACAGAAATTGAGAACAGAAGTGGTGCTTCAGGTTAAGAACAGTTTCAGGTTAAGTATGGACCCCGGAACGAATTACCGTATTTTTCGCTCCATTGGACGCACCGGACCATAGGAGGGGGAGAACAGGGAATTTTTTTTTCTTGTTCTCCCCCTCTAAAACAAGGTGCGTTCAAGGTACATTCACCAGAGCTTGTGGGGCTGGCGGTGGGGGGAAGCGCTGCTTTCCCCCACCGCCAGCCTCAAAGATCCCTGAAGCCTTTGGAGCGCAGCGCCCCGCTGCCCTGCAGAGATTTGTGCACAGCCGTCCCCAAGCTAGAGCAGCGAGACGGAGCCCTCCGTCTCGCTGTTCTGGCTTGGGAACAGCCTTGCTAGCTTCTGCAGGACAGCGGGGTGAAGGCACCCCGCTGCCCTGCAGAGGTTTGCGCGCAGCAATCCCCAAGCTAGAGCAGCGAGACGGAGCCCTCCGTCTCGCTGTTCTGGCTTGGGAACAGCCTTGCTAGCTTCTGCAGGACAGCGGGGTGAAGGCACCGTCCCCAAGCTAGAGCAGCGAGAGGGAGCGCTCCGCAGTGCTCCGTCTTCCTGTTCTGGCTTTGGGCTTAGCGGCGCAGTTTTCAAACCACACTACTCTTTATTGTTAAACTCCTTAACGTATTGCCTATCCTTAACATATACAGTGGTACCTCAGGTTAAGTACTTACCGTATTTTTCGTTCTATAGGACGCACACACATTTCCCCTTAATTTTGGGAGGGGGAAATGTGCGTCCTATAGAACAAAAAATACGGTAAGTACTTAACCTGAGGTACCACTGTATATGTTAAGGATAGGCAATACGTTAAGGAGTTTAACAATAAAGAGTAGTGTGGTTTGAAAACTGAAGTATGGCGCCCATATTTTTATGTCAACACCCAATTAAACAATTTCTCTGAAAAATGTGATATTAACAATGTATCACTTTATGTGAACTGTGCATTACTTCATGCTTACCAAGGTAATAAAAAGTGTTGCCGAACGCCCCCCAAAATGGCGACTAGACATTCTGTTTTGGCGCCCACAACCCAGGTCCCAGGAGCCATTGGGCTCCTAGCTTTTCTATCCCAGTTTCTAACACTGGTTAGTAGTGCAGCACAACAGGAGGAGGAGGAGGAGTGGGTGAGTGCAAGCCACTGAGTCTTCAGTCAAGACCCACGATGGGGTTGCAACCCAAATCAAGGCAGGCTGCAACAACATATACAGGGGTGGAATTAAGAATGAAGATCTACTGACGGGGCTGAGTTGCCCTGCTGGACAATGCGGTCCACAAGCCATGCACTGAGAGTTGGAATGTTTTCACTGCAATCATCCATGGAAACTTTTCTACAGCTGGAAGAAAAACCCGCACAACCAGTAGCGTGACCAAAAATACAACTAGCTATCAAACAGGGCCGTTTCAAAGTTGCAGGTGCACTTTGTACCCTAGATGACTATCCCTTTGGAAGAGTATAAGGAATGCACAGCTCTTTGGATATACAGTGGTACCTCAGGTTACATATGCTTCAGGTTACAGACTCTGCTAACCCAGAAATAGTGCTTCAGGTTAAGAACTTTGCTTCAGGATGAGAACAGAAATTGTGCTCCGGCGGTGCGGCAGCAGGAGGCCCCATTAGCTAAAGTGGTGCTTCAGGTTAAGAACAGTTTCAGGTTAAGTACAGACCTCCGGAACGAATTAAGTACTTAACCCGAGTTACCACTGTACCAACATTCAGTACATTTTAAAACTGTTTTCAGTAACGTAAGGCCTTGCCCAACTTTACATCATTTAAAACAGAGAACATGTACACCATTCCTTTTTCATGTCTCTTTATAGCAAGTTTTAAGCAGCGTTCAAAATTCGCCCGGCGTATTTTGCACCCGGTTATCAGCCACCTGGAACCAAGTGAAGAAGTCTGGGTGCCCAACTGTTGCACTCAGTGAACTTTTGCAAAATAACCTTCCTGGAATTGTACTGTGTATGAATTTGGACCAAGCAGTCCGGAGAACCACTGTGCTAGAATCAAAGATAGGTCCGTGCCTACGGCGATGGCCTTGGCTTGCAGTCAAGTCTTAAGAAATTCAGCAACTCCAAACGCAGTCAAGCAAATTGGAAAGAAAATTAGGGGTTGGGGAGGGAAGAGAGAGCCCGAGTCTAAGAAACTGCTGCATTCCCCTTTGAACGTTATATTCAGAGTGTATTCAAGACAAAGAAAACAACATTCTCACCCCAGCCAACTTTGCCATTAAAGATTATGAAATCTCAGCTGCAATGCACCCCTGGCATGCACCATTTTGTTGCTGGCTGAACATCGTGTATCCATATTATAAAAAAGAATGCCTTATACTAAGAAGTTTTGAGAACATCCATTTCAAAAAAGGATTTTTTTGGGGGGGGGGGGAAATGGCATACACGCAGCTATCTTGGACAAATAAACCCAAGTCCAAGGACAGTTTTCAAAGCCAAAAAAAGGGAACCTGCCCAAATATTTTGTAGCCATTTCCGAGATAGAACAATGTAACAAGTGCTAAGAATAAGCAGAGTTGAAAGGTTTTGCTCTTTAAGGAGGAGGTATCTCACAGTGTATTCGAAACACAAAAGGAGCTGGACTCCTATGGGCAAGGATATAGGATACCGCCATCCAAGATATTGAGACAGAAAGGTCCTCAAGCTTAGAAGTGGAGCATTTGATGTGCAGGCAGAAGGTTCCACACACAATACTTGGCAGCTCTGTAGTACAGTGGTATCTCAGGTTACATACGCTTCAGGTTACACACGCCTCTAACCCAGAAATAGTGCTTCAGGTTCAGAACTTTGCTTCAGGATGAGAACAGAAATCGCGCTCCGGCGGCACGGCAGCAGAAGCAGGCCGCATTAGCTAAAGTGGTGCTTCAGCTTAAGAACAGTTTCAGGTTAAGTATGGACCTCCAGAACGAATTAAGTACTTAACCTGAGGTACCACTGTACCAGGAATGCCCCACCCAGTGTTAGAAACTAAGATATACAAGCTGGGAAGCAAATGGCTCCTTAAACCAGGGTTACAGTCGCCAAAACTGAATGCCTAGTTGCCATTTATGGGCCAGACGGCTCAAAAGTCGTATTTTTCAGTACTTTTGGTTCCAGAAATTCATTCTGATTTTGCAGATAACACACAGCAGCTAGAATTCCCCCATCCTGTAGAATTCTTTGTGAAAACAGTCAAGATCCAAGGATCCCCCAGGCAGGTACCTCCAGACAGTGTTCGAAATTAGCCAGGTGCCAGGCACATTTTGCAGCTGGCTGTCAGCCAAGTGAAGATGCCTGGGCACCAGGATAGCATCTCCACCATCTGGAGGTGCATGCCTGGGAATAATTGGACCCAGACCGTTTTCATACATCAATACCCCATCCTGTAGAATTCTATCAGTTATATTTTAGCTGCACAATCAGAATGAATTTCAGGAACCAAAATGCTTTTTCTGTACAGCCTGAGCAGGAGCAGTGTTATAGCTATTTGTTGTCACTTATCTTCACTTACCCCATCCCACTGCCTTGCTCACAGTTGTGAAGAACATTCCTATGTTATGAATGGTCCGTGTCACCATTCAGAAAAAGAGATCAGAATAGGCCAATAATGTGGGCTGTCCCTGGATCAAGGGACTGTTCTTTTTGAAGTTCTCAAAGTTCTTAACCTGGCTCAAGGTTGTCCTCTGAACTAGCCAGATGTTTAACTGAGAATCAATCCCAGTCAGTCCATCCTTTGAAAAATAGGACAGTGGAGCCGTCTTGCCCCCAAATGGCAACTAGAGATTCTGTTTCGGTGACTGTAACCTTGGTTTAAGGAGCTATTTGGCACCTAGTTTATATATCTGCGTTTCTAACACTGCCTCCAGATGGAGGAGACCTGAGGCGCCATATTGGCACCCAGACATCTTTACTCGGTTGCTAGTGGTTGATACCCAGGTGCAAAATGTGTCAAATTTCAAGCACTGGTCCCATCTGAAATCCTGGGGGGCTGCTGCTAATTAATGTAGACCAGGGACGTCCAACAGGTCGATCGCAATCTACTGGTAGATCCCCGGGAGGTTTTGGTAAATAGCGGTCGATCGCAGGGTCCCTTTCCTTAGCGTTGCTAAAATCGTTTTTAGCCCAGCCCCTTTGCCCTGCCCTCCATCTGCAGAACGGAAGATGGAGTTTACTGAGTGAGGTTGTTTCCCCAGCGATTTGTTGGTGAGTTGCTGTTCCTGTTTTCCCAAAAACCCTTAAAACCCAGAGCTTTCCTCTTCCCTAAAAAAAACTCAAGAACTTTGACCTGAACCCCCCCAAAATGGGGGTAGATCGCTGCCAGTTTTTAATTCTGTAAGTAGATCGCAGTCTCTTGGGAGTTGGTCACCCCTGATGTAGACAATACATTAGAGGGACCAGCGATCGAGCTCTATAGCTCCCTAGAGACCTACCGTTCAGCAGAAGCATGTGCAGCAGCCACAATAGCTGAATGAGCCGTCAGACAAGTCCATTAAACCACAATGACTTAGGAACTCAAGAAGACCCTCTCAAGGTGTCACCCAATTGTTAAAGGGAGAGAGCCCTTTCCTCTCACAGCCACTGAAGAGATGTTAGTCAGAAACATAAAAGACGGCCATCTATGACTCAACCCACATTACAGTTCACATCATTTGTTTGTTTTAGCATTTTAAGCTGCCTTGGCAGAAAAATCAACCTGTGAAGGTCACCAATGAATGGCCAAGCAGTCCCAACAGTATCTCTCAAATTCCCTTTGTGCCATACAAGGCAGCAAGCAGTCTGTTCCTAATGACAAGGCAACAGTCTACTCCTAATAAGCTTAATCCACATTTCCATGTTAAGTTGCTGTTCAGAGAAAGCTTCTTCTGAAGTCTAAACTAATAGATGCTCGCCCACAAATTACAGGCCAGTTTAATCAAGAGGCAGTCAGGTTGCAGCATTAATAACATGGTACTTGATCAGCAGATCTTCCTATTAGCCAAGGTATAAATATATATCTGCAAAACTCACAATGATAATCATATAGGAGGGGGCATATGGGCATTGTGGAATAACCCAGGCTTTAACTTAAGTGATGCTTAACCTAAGTGGCATTTAAAGAGGATGGTGTTCATTAAATAGAGCTATTGTTTACTATTTATTAAATAAACAGCATTCCCCCAAATTTAGATGAAGACAGTACAAGTCCACAGCTCTTATAATTGGAGAGGAGATGAAAGAGAGAAGCTAAAGATTCAAATCACTCTTAAACAGATGGCAGAAGTGTGGCACATAGGGATGCTGCCATTTTGGGTTAAAGGACCCCTGGCCGTTGGGTCCAGTCGCGGACGACTCTGGGGTTGCGGCGCTCATCTCGTTTTATGGCCAAGGGAGCCGGCGTACAGCTTCCGGGTCATGTGGCCAGCATGACTAAGCCACTTCTGGCGAACCAGAGCAGCGCACGGAAACACCGTTTACCTTCCCGCCGGAGCGGTACCTATTTATCTACTTGCACAACGTGCTTTCAAACTGCTAGGTGGGCAGGAGCAGGGACCAAGCAACGGGAGCTCACCCCGTCGCGGGGATTCGAACCACCGAACTTCTGATCAGCAAGTCCTAGACTCTGTGGTTTGACCCACAGTGCCACCCACGTCCCTTTTGGTAACCATTTCGGGTTACCAGTGTTCAAAATTAGCCAAGTGCATTTTGCAGCTGGCCGTCAGCCACTTGTGACCGTGATGATGGGCACCAGGATGGCATCTCCACCATCTGGAAGTGCATGCCTGAGGATCATTGGATCTGGACTGTTTTTACACACTAACACCCCATCCTGTAGAATTCTATCAGTTACATTTTATCTTCACAATCGGAATGAATTTCAGGAACCAAAACGCTTTTTCTGTGCAGCCTGAGCAGGAGCAGTGAACGATGGTGCAATGAATGGTTGTAGCTTGTCTTCACTTGCCCCGTCCCACTGCCCTGCTCACCGCTGTGAAGCATAATCCGATTTTATGAATGGTCCATGTCACCATTAAGAAAAAAAGGTCGGAATAGGCTAATTTATATGTGACCTGTCTCTGGATCAAGGGACTTTCCTTCTTGCAGTTCTCCAAGCTCAAGGTTTTCATCTGAACTAGACAGATGCTTAACTGAGAATCAACCCCAGTCAGTCCATCATTTGGAAAATAAAACTTCAGAGCCATCATGCCCAAAAATGGCAATTAGGGATTCCGTTTAGGCAACTGCAACCTTGGTTTAAGGAGCCATTTTGTGCCTAGCTTATATATCTGAGTTTCTAGCACTGCTCTCGTGGGATCTCAATATCCAAGGTATTATTCTCATGGTGAAACTGGATGGCACCACAGCGATTATTTTTAGGACACTTGTGGCTTCTGCTGCACAGTGAAACTGGGACCGATTTGCCTCATCTCAATTTGCCACATGGTGTTTCATTCAAAACTGGTATTCTGGACTTCCCAGAGTTGCAATATTTTGTGTTACAGCTTGCAAAACAGAAACCGTGTGACTTCTGTTTTTACAAAGCACAAGTTCGCTTGAGGAAGCTAAAGTCTTTTCACACATTGCACCAACGAGACCTCGGGGCCTCTTCGCACAGGTGTGAATGCGGTCCAACGTGGCCTGGTGACATGTACCTTTTTTGGATTCCTGCAAACTTTTTGTTTTAATGGGGATGGGGTTTCAACTTGAATGGGTGCTGTTTATTCCTACATTATGAATGGTCCGTGTCATCATTAAGAAAGAGGTCGGAACAGGCCAATAGATTTGCAGACTCTTCCTGGATCAAGTGGCTTAAGGAAAGAAAGTTCTCAGAGTTCTTAACCCAGCTCAAGGTTGTCATCTGAACTAGGCAGAAATCTAACTGAGAATCAATCCCGGTCAATCCATCATTTGGAAAATAAAACTTTAGAGTCATCTTGCCCCCAAACGGCAACTAGACATTCTGTTTTGGCAACTGCAACCTTGGTTTAAGGAACCATTTGGCGCCTAGCTTGTAAATCTGAGTTTCTAGCACTGCAGGTCACATAAAGGAATAAAGTAGCAGCAATGCCTCACTGGAGAGCAAGAAGGCTAGATTCAAGCACGGCACCAAATTTAAGGGATACTGAAAAAGCAATCCAGTGGAGAGTTAGAAGAGCATTTCCAGCAGGGAAACAGAATGAGAAAGGATAGTCTGTATGCCGTATGGCAGCACAAGCTGGACATATTTTCTCAGAAGCGAGTCCCACTGTGATCAGTCATACTAATTTCCTAGTAAGTGCTTACGATTACAGTCTCCCTGTACAGTCTAACCTTGGCCGTCTAACGTAATCCGTTCCAGAAGCCCATTTGGCTTCCGAAATGTTCGACAACAGAGGAGCGGCTTCCAATTGGTTGCAGGAGCTTCCTGCACTCAAGTGGAAGCCGCGTCGGACGTTCGACTTCCAAAAAAGTTTGAAAACCAGAGCATTTACTTCCAAGTTTTCGGCGTTCAGGAGCCAAAGCGTTCCAAAACGGAAGTGTTCAGGAGCCGAGGTTTGACTGTATTTACATAAAGGGGATGAGAGGAGAAGGAATACCCTTATGTTTCAACTATATTAAGAGGCCAGCAAAAACAATTCAACATGACTGAGAAGAGCTCAAGTGGCAATAACCTAAAGATCACAGTGGAGAGAAAGAGTCAAGCTATAGGTTAGGAGATTACAGCTCAGCAATGGACTAGAGCTTATAAGTTACAGAGCTTCCTTCTTTGAAGCCCTCATGAGAAGAGCTGGAGCAAACATCTTCCAGGAACGCTCTATGAAGAGGCAGAAAATCCAGATCTGGGGCTGGATTCTTGCTAAATTCCAATGAACGCGCCCACAGACACTGGGGGACTTCCATAACTTTAGCTTGTAACAAGTCAATGTCTTGTTAAAGGGGAAGCCAGGAACTTCATCTGTCATCTGACAGCAATAAGTTCCCTGGCTGCATCTTTTGTAATCAATCCCACCTTGAAAGGACTGGCCTACCTTACCAAGTCACAATAGGCTTAACACTGGAAGGAGGGAGGGGAGAGAAAGATCTCTACAAAATGCAAGTTTTGTTGTTCTTGTTGTTTTAAGATGCAGATGATTTTAGTTTTGTTGCCTTCTGGCATTTCCCTTTAACACTCCAGCCCTCTTCTCCCAAAGCAGTGTTTAAGCACTGCTAACCCAAGACAACCCTTTATGTCTCAATGTGAGCAGATGAAACCAGCCCGAGAAAAACTTCCCTGTGCCACTGTGAGTCATTTCTCAGACACTGGGGTGGCTACCGGAAATCTCTGCTGAGGGCGGAAGAAACAAAAGCAGGTCATCCTTTCAGTTTCATGCCTAGGGCACGTCAGGATTAGAAAGCCAGCCACATTTCAACTTTTCCGCCTAGGCCAGGGAAGGGATGCTAGAAAGAGGAATACAAGAGATAGTAGAGCATGAATTGTGGGGATGGAGAAGGAGAAGCCGTGAAGGCTTAAAAAAGAGAAAGAAAAAAACATGGGTTAGGCTCACACCAACTAATTTTTTCCAAGCAGTAGTTTTCCTTCCCAAATGAGCAAAGCCACACAACCACATTCAGCAAATGCCAAGAAGCATACAACTGGTCACCGATATGATTGAGGAAGAAATCAAGAATGTTTTGTCTCCTCCCAAATCACAGGAAACAATGCATTTGAATAGTTGCTTATAACTACAGTGGTACCTCAGGTTACATACGCTTCAGGTTACAGACTCCGCTAACCCAGAAATAATACCTCGGGTTAAGAACTTTGCTTCAGGATGAGAACAGAAATTGTGCTCTGGTGGCGCGGTGGCAGCGGGAGGCCCCATTAGCTAAAGTGGTGCTTCAGGTTAAGAACGGACCTCCGGAACGAATTAAGTACGTAACCAGAGGTACCACTGTATGTTCCAGTACATATCTAACACACACCCTCTAAATCGGAAGAAACTTGTATCCTAACAACTTGCTAACATTAAAGGTAAAGGGACCCCTGACCGTTAAGTCCAGTCGCGGACAACTCTGGGGTTGCGGCGCTCATCTCGCTCTATAGGCCGAGGGAGCCAGCATTTGTCCGCAGACAGTTTTTCCGGGTCATGTGGCCAGCAAGACTAAGTTGCTTCTGGCGAACCAGAGCAGCGCACGGAAATGCCGTTTACCTTCCCGCCGGAGCGGAACATTATGTTGTCATTAAAGAGAAAACTTATTTCCTAGTTCTCAGTACAGACATCTTTGAGTGTGCAGCAGTGCCCTGCTTGACAACGGCGTTGGATGTTTCTGTAGTCCAGGAAAATTTAAGCCTTCCTACGGCTGAGCACAGCTGAGCACAGGGGGAGGGGGGCACTAGCAGCCACATCCCCAGGACATAGGACACTAGCGCATGAGCAGTTTATGTAAACAACAGAGGAGAATACTATGCTACAAGAATCATAGAATTATAAGGTAGCAAGCTTTAGAAGGAACTGGCAACTCCAGTATTTTGCCACGAACACTCTGTGGACAAAAGCAGAACCTTTGAGGAGAAATTCCAACACATGCTCTGGTTCATGGGGTCACAGAGGATCGAGCACGACTAAGAGGACTGAAGGATGGCGAAGGCAGCAAGCATCTCTCCCTCTGCAATTAACACAAGCTTCCCATCAGGTAAAGGAAACGAGGGATGGAATCCTTTTTTTAAAAAAGGGACAGCCAGGAATCTCTTAAAATGCAGGAGCTTGTCAGAGAGAGAGTGTGTGTGTCTCTGCAGCGGCTTATTACAGCAATTGTCGTTTTTTGGGCTGCAACCGCCCGTCGCTCCTCCTGCCATTTGCCTCCTCCCTCTGTGCCCACGCTGCTGCTGCTGCAACCGTTCGCAGCAGCCATTAAAGTCTGCCGCAGGAAAATCCAGAACAGCAAGAACACAAGAGGCCCTTCGCCGGGGCAGTGGGGCACAACTCTCCAAACAACAAGGCCTCGGCTAGGCAAAGAGGCGGCCGCAGCTCAGATAAGAGCTTGGCAAAAACTCTTGATATTCAAAGCGGGAGTCGGAAATGGGGAGTTGCCAGAAAAGCTGCCGTCTCAAGAGGACCACACTTTGGTCGGCGGCGGACTTTACACATGGGCAGAGTTGTGCCGCAAGATTCTGAACACTCCACGGCAAGGAGGCGATTGTACCTGCCGCCACTCCTTCCACTGGGGGGCAAAGTGTCCTTTCTAGGTAGCCAGCCTGCGAAAGAGTTTAATCAGGCGGATCCAGGCAGAAGTCGGAGGAGGAAAAGTGCTGGGGGGCTGCCATGGTTGTTTTCTCAGCAAGCAGAGAAGGAGGAGCCCCTGTACACAGAGCTAGGAAGGGGCTCTGAGATGATACAGGCAAGGAGAAGAGGGAATGGAAGCAGACAAAAGCCCTCGCTCCCATGCCCCAATGCTCCTCTTAACTGGCACATGCGGAAGCAGATGCTGATGCAACCCCAATGAGCCTCTGGGGCAGGTTTTCCGGGTGGCAGAGGCAGCCGCAATGCCAGGCAGGGAGAGGAGGCGGCCGGTGGAAGAAGAAAAAGAAGAAGAAGAAGGGGCACTTCAGGAAGTTAGAAGCACCTCTTCCTGACCCCTGCAAAGCCACCACCAGCGTAAAAGCCCTGCATGTATTTATTTATTTTTAAGTGCAAGGAACTAAGAATGCAACAGGCACCCAAAGGATCTTTTCCACACTAGATAAGAGGCAAGGAGCCAACTCCTAGGGGGCCAAGGTCCCTTCAGCCCCTCCCCAATAAAATATTGTAGGGGGCCGGAACCCCCCCCCCCAAGTTAACGGGCATTGCCATTCAAACTGGTGCGCGCCTTGCTATCCGGTTATGCCAGACGACAGGGCTTACCTGGGCCCATGGGCGTTGCCGGATTGGGTGGCCAGCTGCTCCCCCCCAATAAATAAAAATACTAAACACACCGCCCAGTGGCACCTTGGATAGCTCGCCTCCCAATATAAATCCTAGCTACTCCATACTTTTTGGGGGGCTCCCATGGGCGTAGCCAGGATTCTTGGGGGGGGGGTTGAGCATACTGTGGAGCAGAACCACAGTTAGTTAAGTATTTTTTATTGGATTGTGTTGGGGGGTTCAGCTGTCCCCTGCCCCCCTCCCCTTGGCTACGCCCATGGGTAAGGCCCCCCCCAAATATTTCATTCAAGTTGGCAACTCTGCAGCCCCCCCCCCGAGGTTGGGGGGGTCAGATCAGGTCCCTTAAAAGGAGAGGGCGGAGGAGTTAGGGGTCGGCAGCTGCAAATGTTGCAACCCCGGGATTTTTGCACGCGCGCTTCTCCCCCGGCGGTGGTCCTTACTCCTTCCCGGGCCTTGGCCTGGGAAAGCCGCCCCCCAAAGCAAGGGGGAAGACCCTTACCAGGCTGCCCACGGTCTTCACCATCTTTGCGCGTCCTTCCGGCGGTTCCTGCGACTTCTCGGCGGCGGCTGCAGCGGCTCTTTCCGTAGCGCCGCCTCCCTGCATCGCCTTATGTATCGTAGGGCGGACAGCCCAGTCCGGAGGAAGGAGGGGGAGGAGGAGGAGGCTGCGCAGGCGCGCGGGGCTCCGCGGTGGGAGGAGGGGGACACGAGGGGGGAGGGTTGGCTGGCTCGCTCGTGCGCAGGCGCAGAATTTCCTGCCTTTCCCTATCTCCTCCTCCTCCTCCTCCTCCTCCGCCCCGCCCTCCAGGGAAGTCCCTGGGCTTCTGGTGCGGGGGAGAGGGGGGGGGAATTCCCTCTCTTTCCCCTCCCCCGCTATCCTTTTCCCAAAGGCGGGTTGGGGTTGGGGAAAACAGGGAGAATAAATAAAAGGGACACGCCTTTCTTATTTATTTATTTAAAGATTTTTGCAGCCCGTACATACTATGTGCAAAAAAACCCAAAAGCTTAAAAATAAATAAATCTGAAGGCAGCCCTGTTTAGTGAAACTTTTAATATTCGATGAATTATTGTATTTTAATATTTTGCTGGAAGCCGCCCAGAGTGGCTGGGGAAACCCTGCCAGATGGGCGGGCTATAATTAATTAATTAATTAATTAACATTGCTTGAGCACCCAAAAACTCCCCAGGAAGGGGGTCGGGCACCCACAAATTTCGGTGCCAGGGCCATGGCACCCCCAGCCCCCAGATGCAAGCCGACAGTCCTATGTTGCTTAGAAGTGAGCCCCCACCGAGATCATAGAATGGTAGTGTTGGAAGGGGGGGGCATCTAGTCTAACCCCCCTGCAATTCCGGGATCTTTGGAATCAGCGGCAAGGTAGTTTCAAAACGTGCCCAAGGCGTAGCCAAGGGGAAGGCACGGGATGGAGGCAACTGCCCCCCAATCAAAGTAAATCAATAAAAAATACTTAACTAGCTGAGGTTCTGCCCGCCGCTAAATCCTAGCTTTATGTCCAAGGAGCAAATGTGGAACGAGATGCTGCTCTCGAGTAGGTGGGCGCACACGATCCTGCACGCGCGTTTGCTCAGTGTAGCTCAGTGTAAAACAACAACAAAGAGAGTCTTGTGGCATCTTTAAAGACGTGCGGATATATTGCAGCAACAAGCTTCAGTGGTAAAAAAAAAAGGAATAAAAATGCTTCAGTAAAATTAGAAAGATTTTGACCTATTTTTCTGAGCGCTTGGAGTAAAAAAAAAGTACAACTGCGGTTGAGATGTTTTCCTCCAAATCTGCTAGGCAGAACCTGACAGAGGATGATGACAGGTGGGTGTCTTGCCACCCCCCCCAATAAATCCTGGCTATGCCCAGGGCTGTTGCAGACCACTTAATCTAATGCAGTGTTTCCCAACCACTGTTCCGCGGCACACTAGTGTGCCGCGAGATGTTGCCTGGTGTGCCGCGGGAAAAATTAAAAAATTCGAAAGATTTTTTTTTTAAAAAGTCAATTTTTCGATTGGGGCGCCATCACTAGATGACCCCTGGGGTTCCCTCCCTCCCTCCCGCTCTGCGCCTCCCTCCTCCTCCTCCGGGGAGGCCCTTCCTGGCTCTCGGCCAAGGCTTGGCGGCTGCCACTCACTCACTCGCTCGCCCACCCGTCCCTCCATCCCTGCACCCGGCCTCTCCCCCTCTGTCCCCGGCGCGGGGGCTGCCGGGATCCGTAGTCCCCTCGCCCTTGGGCTCCGCGCCCGCGCGGGGTGCGCGAACTACGTTTCCCAGCGTGGCCTGGCGGGCCGGGCGTTTTGTTTGAAGTGCTCTTCTCCTGGCCATGGAATGAGCGCAGTGGCGGCGGCCGGGCAGGCAGGGGCTCTTCCGCGCAGACCCCGCGCAGCCTGCCTGCGCCCCCGCGGAGATCGGGTGGCAGGATGGAGCCCGGGGATCCCCGCAGCGGCGGAGCGGCGGCGGCGGAGGCTGCCCCCCAGGTAGGGCTGCGTCGGGGGGGGGTTTATTTTTGCAATGCTGCATCCGCGCCGGAGGGGACGCATCGGACCGCGGGGAGACCCCTTGGCAGGCGTGCAAGGCAATGCATGCGTGCAGGCGTTGCATGGAGTGCAGTGCAATGCAATGGCAATGCGGCGCCCTGCATGCATGCATGCAACTTCCACCGGCGCTCCGGACTTGGCAGGTGAGGGGGGTCCCCAGTGGGCAGCAGAGAGAGCCGGGAGGGCGAAGGGGAGCCGGGGGGGAGCAGTGCTGCTCCCCGAGCCGAGCCCGGGGGGAAACTTCGGCGTCGTTGCGCCGGGTGTTGGAAGCGGAGGCTGGCGGGGGCCCCTCACCTGCAAAACCTGGTCGCCTCTCATATATTTCGTGCATTGCATTCATCGCCCGCTTTCTCCTCCAAGGAGCTCCCGGGGGCGCGCGTGGTTCTCCCCGTGTTATCCTCGCAACAACAGCCCTGCGAGGTGGGTCAGGCGAGTGGCCCAAGGGAGCACCCAGGGATTGTCCTGGCCAGGTGGGGTGATTTGAACCCTGCTCTCTGCCCGGTCTTCATCCTCATTTAGCCCCCACATGTGCATGACTGTGCATGACTGAGGTTTTCCCCCCTCGTCTTGGCTATGGTGTGAGTCTGTGCTGTTAATTAATGGGGTTCTGCCTTTGGAGAAGATGAGCCAGCCCTCAAGGAGGTGATTATGTAATTTGCTAGCAATTCATGTCCCTCCCGGCGTGACGCTGCGCGCTGACGTCACGGGGCTGTAATGGTGGTGTGCCTCGAGATTTTTTTCATGAAACAAGTGTGCCTTTGCCCAAAAAAGGTTGGGAAACACTGATCTAATGCACCTTGTAGGAGCAGGGACACGGGTGGCGCTGTGAGTTAAACCACTGCCTATCAGAAGGTCGGCGGTTCAAATCTCCGCAACGGGGTGAGCTCCCATTGCTCGGTCCCTGCTCCTGCCAACCTAGCAGTTCGAAAGCACGTCAAAGTGCAAGTAGATAAATAGGTACCACTCCAGCGGGAAGGTAAACGGTGTTTCCGTGTGCTGCTCTGGTTCGCCAGAAGCGGCTTAGTCATGCTGGCCACATGACCTGGAAGCTGTACGCTGGCTCCCTCGGCCAATAAAGCATGATGAGCACCGCAACCCCAGAGTCGGTCACGACTGGACCTAATTGTCAGGGGCCCCTTTACCTTTATGCCCAGGGCTGTTGCAGACCACTTCATCTAATGCACCTTGCAGGAGCAGGTATACAAAGTTGGGGAGCACCTGTAAGCTGAGATCTCGATGGAATGAAATGTGGAAAAGTACAGACAGGGATAATTACACAGGCCCACACGCGAGGTGATTGAGAGCACAGAGTTCTTGGCATGTGAACAGTTAATTAGTATTTTTTTTGTAGTTTTGTTAGAGGTGGGGTGGGAGCAGGTGCAGCTTGTGAGGCCAAGTCCACCTTCTGAAATCCCTTCTCCTGTTAAAGGTGCAGGAACAGCTGCCCTGCATCTGACCCCCCAATATCACAGTGTGCTTTTGCTTGTTAATTAAAACGAAGCGGAGTCTGCGGAGCTGCAAATATACATGTATATTGGGAAGGAGAATACAGTTTCCCCCATACAATTATTTTCATTATGAAAAGGAAAGTAGCCTCGGGCAAGGTTAGCCTCGCTGCCAAACACCTGAAGCCTACGTTTGCAGTCCTAAGAACATGCACTAAGCGATAAGTTCCATTGAACTCAGATGAATTCTGGGTAGACATGCATGGGAATTTATGATCTAAGGATGTTGTTTGTTTCTTTTTAAAGGGGGTTGGGTGAGATTGCATTTCATGCATCCATAATATAAAGGTAAAAGCTTCGTTGTCTGCAATGAATACTCCTTTTTTAAAATGGTTGCTGAGTTTCCTGCATTGCAGATGACACTTGGCTAGGGTTACTAGACATCCCCGTTTCCCTGGGACAGTTCCCAGATTTGCGAATAAGTCCCTAGACAAATTCCATCCCCGGAAAGTCCCCGGATTTTATCTAATGTCCCTGGGGAACACAGCAGCAGCAGTCTCAGCAGCCCAGAACAGTTGGCTCTGGCTGGCTTCAGGAGCTGCTCAGAAGTCCCCATATGGTGCAGGGGCTCAAAGATGCAAATTCCGGGCTGCCTCCACCTTCCCTGACCCCAGCAACTAAGCTGTGAAGGGAGGCTTCATGCTGCCTATCAGAGCTTGCGTGCAAGCAGGAGGGGGCAGGGATCTCTCAGTTAGGCAAGGGGAAGCCTCCCTTCCCAGCTGAGGGATCCCCGCCCCCTCCTGCTTGCACGCAAGTAGGAATGGGATTGGGGCTGCTCCGATGGGAAGGGATTGCGCTGCCCGAGCCGTTGCTCTCGGCCCTCCTTCTCCGCCTTTCATGCCTGACCCACCACACACCGCTTCCCCACCACCACCACCAAAGAACCAGCAACTCAGGGGCTGCCCAGGCTCATGGATACAGGAAACAGAAGCCTCGGAGGAAGGGGAAACGTGGCGGTCGAGGTCAAGACGGTGGCTGCCCCTCTGTCATCGCTGCAGCATCAATGTCCGAATGTGTAGTATTTATTTATTTATTTAAAGTGTCCCCAGATTCATTCTGGTAACCTTACCCTTGGGTCCCATCTCACTCTTAAGATTCTATAGCTTTGGCGTCTCGGCCAGAAAATCCAATCCAAACCACTCGTGGCAGTAAAAAGATAATGAAGTAAACAAATGACATTGTTCTAAGCCAACTTGTTGCGGTTCCAAAACTGATGCACGAAGCAGCTTGCCTGCCATTTCCTAATAGCAAGGCTGCACTACAAAGGCAGTTTCCATAGGCCTGCAGAGACTGATTTATTCAGAAGTTCAGGAAAAAACATGAATGCACACATACACACCATACACATAAACACATACGAAAAACCCTGCTTTTTTAATTTATCAGTTTATTTAAATTATTTGCAGATGTATTTATCTTTATTGTTGGCACAAACCCAGAACGAGGAGCATTACAAACAGCAGAAGCAATATTCCAGTTCAATGCGACTTGTTAGAAAATCAAACAATATGCTAACAACTACTTCAGCCAAGCCCCACTTAAGCTGAATGCTTGCGGAGGAGGAGGAGGAGTTTGGATTTGATATCCCGCTTTATCACTACCCGAAGGAGTCTCAAAGCAGCTAACATTCTCCTTTCCCTTCCTCCCCCACAACAAACACTCTGTGAGGTGATTGAGGCTGAGAGACTTCAGAGAAGTGTGACTAGCCCAAGGTCACCCAGCAGCTGCATGTGGAGGAGCGGGGAAGTGAACCCGGTTCACCAGATTATGAGTCCACCACTCTTAACCACTACACCACACTGGCTCTCTTTTCTTGAGGGAAAAGCTACATTCTTATCTGGCATCGAAACTCCATTCCTGTTGGTTCAGATCACACCTGAAGTGAGAGCATTCCAGAGTTGGGGAGCTGCTATCAAGAACTTGATGGATATGATTATTATCATTATTATTTACATTTATATACCACCGTATACTAGTAGGTCTCAGAGGAGTTCACACAATACAAAGTTACAATATACAAAGCACAAAATACATAATAAAAATAAATGTAATAAAAATAACCAAAACAATCAACATTACTAATATATACACACTACTAAACAATACATACCCCAACAAAAGCTCATCCTAAACAATAGCCCAGCCCTCAGATACAAACACGACAATAAAAATTAACATGTAACATTTAACAACAATTATTTTAAAACAACCCCACACTCCAAATAAACAGCACCCACCCTATCCCCATTAAAACAAGAAATTTGCAAGAATCCCAAAAAGGTACATGTCATCCGACCACATTGGACCGCATTCACACCTGTCCGGATAGGCCGTGAGGTGTGAAAAGACTTTAGCTTCCTCAGGTGAACTTGTGCTTTGTAAAAACAGAAGTCACACAGTTTCTGTTTCACAAGCTGTAACACAAAACAGCGTAACTCTGGGAAGTCCAGAATGCTAGTTTTTAATGAAACACCGTGTGGCAAATTGAGATGAGGCAAATCGGTCCCAGTTTCACAGTGTGCAGCAAAAGCCACAAGTGTTCTAAAAATAATCTCCAAGGTACCATCCAGTTTCACCATGAGAATAATACCTTGGATACTGAGATCCCACGAGAGCAGTGCTAGAAACTCAGATATATAAGTTAGGCACCAAATGGCTCCTTAAACCAAGGTTGCAATCGCTAAAACAGAATCTCTAATTGCCATTTTTGGGCAAGACGGCTCTGAAGTTTTATTTTCCAAATGATAGACTGACTGGGGTTGATTCTCAGTTAAGCATCTGTCTAGTTCAGATGAAAACCTTGAGCTTGGAGAACTGCAAGAAGGAAAGTCCCTTGATCCAGAGACAGGCCACATATATTGGCCTATTCCAACCTCTTTTTCTTAATGATGACAGGTATCATTCATAACGTAGGAATATTCTTCACAACGGTGAGCAGGGCAGTGGGACGGGGCAAGCAAAGACAAGCTGCAACCATCCACTGCAACATGGTTCACTGCTCCTGCTCAGGCTGCACAGAAAAAGCATTTTGGTTCCTGAAATTCATTCTGATTCTGTAGATAAAATATAACTAATAGAATTCTATGGGATGGGGTGATAGTGTGTGAAAACAGTCCAGATCCATTGATCCTCAGGCATGCACTTCCAGATGGCGGAGATGATAGTTTTGAACACTGCTTGAGTGCCAACAGAAGGCTGCTTCTGAAAGGTGATTTTCAACTATTCTCCTTTCTCGCTACAGCCCCTTTTGTCCATCGGAAACTGCTCTGGAAGGCTAGGGCATAGGGGCTCTTTGAAACAGGCATGGAAGAAGAAAACCTGAGACAGTGACAACTGCCTCTTCATCCCTTTCGCCCAACTGGAGAGATTCCTGGATGAAAGACTCTTCCACAAATGGGAGGTGCAAAACCTATGCTTGTTTTCTCAGTACAGTGGTACCTCTGGTTGTGAACGGGATCTGTTCCGGAGCCCCATTCGCAACCTGAAAGGAACGCAACCCACACACATGCAGGTCGCGATTTGCCGCTTCTGCGAATGCGCATGACGTCATTTTGTGCATCTGCGCATGCGCAAGTGGCAAAACTTGGAAGTAACCCTTTCCAGCACTTCCGGGTCGCTGTGGCATGTAACCTGAAAAGACGTAACCTGAACCGAATGTAACAAGAGGTATGACTGTAGTATGTCGCTCCATGATTGATGGGGCTTATTCCCAGACAAGGTGCATAGACATCCTAACATGAAGCAAACCAGACTCACATCTGAATAAGTATTTCAATAATAATCATAATAATGTTGTTGTTTAGTCGTTTAGTTGTGTCCAACTCTTCATGACCCTATGGACCAGAGCGCGCCAGGCACTCCTGTCTTCAATCATAATAATAATATTTATTGTATTTGTATACTGGCCCTTCATCTGTAGATCTCAGGGAGATTCACAACATAAAATTGCAATATAGAATCCACAAAATACCTAGTGAAAATCGGAACAACAACCAATAAGGATTGGTCTTCTGGAAAAGCTCAGGCTATTCCAGGAGCGAATCATTGCAGAATGGTTTCAGTTTCTATTTTAGTTACATTATTTACATGAAACCAAAGTCCATTGTAAAATAATATCAGTGTACAGTACAGTGATTTTTTTCTGGGAGGACGCAGGGGTGCGCATATCCCTAAGCTTTTCATGACTCTAACTTTGGCCTCATTGAGAGGCAGTATTTCAATATGAGTAGGAAAGAGCCTCTCTCAAATAACAAACATTTGCACACTCCATTCTCCATTTTGTTTTGTTTTAAGATCGATAGGCGCAACATGGCTTCCTTAGATTTAAAATTTTGAAGCAAGCTTGCAATTTAAAACTATGTGCATTTAAGAACAGTCTGTGGATGCCAAGGCCAATGTAAATACAAACCCTTGAAATATTTCTAAATCTTTGAATACATCTCTTATTCATTTTTTTTTTTTTTTGCCTCTGAGCACCATTAAGTTTACAGTTTCATGTTCTAGCTTTAGATTATAGTTTAACAACACAAATTTGATGTGTTCAGCTCTCCCTAAGAGTTCACACCCTGATTTTGTTGAAGGATCCCTGAGGTAGACACTGTGCCCTGGGTTCTAGGTGGTGGGCCTAAGCCACCCACTAAAAGTTACAGCGGTCTCGTACTTTGTACTTGGAAAGACCATTTTGCCCCTTTATTTTATTTCTATTTTTTTTTTCTCTAATTGGAGATGACAAGCTGGAGGGGCATATTAGAATCCTCTCTGGGGCAAAAAGCTACATGGAAGCTTTGTTGCCAGGAGGAGTCCAGCTAGGGTGTTTAGTGAGCTCCCATTCTCTCATATGTTATTATTGGGGGGTTTTTTCGTTAACGAAGTACGCTAAAGACAGAAAGAGTGGAAACACACACACAAGGGAGGAAAGGCAATGGGAAAGAAAGGGGGGACAGAAAAAAATATCCTTTCAGTACTCAAAGTACCCTTGACTAACACAATTCCTACATATCTACAAGCTTCAAACTCATTTCAAGAAATCTTATACATGAACTCAAACTTCAGCCACGGGACTCCTTGCCCGAGAAAACTTCAGTTACGGGACACCTTGGCCCGTCTGCCACGGGACACCTTGGCCCGAGAAAGTTTCAGTCACGGGACACCTTGGCCCGTCTGCCACGGGACACCTTGGCCCGAGAAAGTTTCAGTCACGGGACACCTTGGCCCGTCTGCCACGGGACACCTTGCCCGAGAAAACTTCAGCCACAAAACTAAAATTCCTTTTCCTCAGCGCTGCTTCACAAGACTAATCCTAGTGTGGGGCCCCACTTTGTGAACCGCCCCTTCTACCCTCCACAACAGCCTCCTGCCTAGCCTTTGAGACTAAGTTTGGGCTCCCTACTGGACGCCTGCGCTGTGCAGTGCCAGATTGGGGGTCCGAGAAAACAAAGTTTTGAAAGGGGAGCAAACGACCTTGCGTTCTCACATACCCGGGTCATCCCTAACAAAGGTCACCAGGCAGGAGGGGCAGCTTCATTTGCAGAGTTAGGGTAGGTGGAGAGTAAGAGAATACTTGAAAGACTCCTCTGGACGACTCCGAGAGAGGGATGTCAGAGAAACAGTAAAAGAGCCACGCTTTCCCGGACTCAATTCCAAGACGGAAAACGGGGGAGAAAAGAGATAGAGAGATTAAGATGTTCCTGGACGACCCCGGGGGGGAACATCGGAAAACAGCAAAAGGTACCACAATTTCCCCGGCCACACACCGTGTAAGAAATTGAGGGGAGAGAAAGAGAAAGGTTTTGGCGTACCCAGACGACTCCGAGAGGTATGCGCCACACAGTAAAGTTCCGCGATCTCCCTGGCCACTTTCCGAAGGGGAGAATCGGGTTAGAAAAGGGTAAAGTTAGAGCGCACCCGGCCGACTCCGAGGGGCTACGCCAGAAATGAAAGAAGGAAAGTCTGGCTGTCGTGGGGTCGTTACTTTTCCACCCCCCTCCCAATGTATTTACTTCAAACCATACTCACGTTCGAAGATGTCCCCCGCGAATCTCAGGATCCTTTTCTTTTTTAGCCGGCTTGACCTCGCCTTTGCTCCCCTGGTTGAGCTTTTGGTGACGATTGATTACCGCCCGCAAAGAGGAGGCAGGGAGAGGAAGAAGGATCCCTGGGCTAAGGTTGCCCAGTGGCGCCCGATCCCTTCTATCTCCCCTCTCACCTTTACAGGAGAACCAAGGGTCCCTGAGTCGCGGTCGCCAACTGTTAACGGAAAAATCTGAGGGCTCTCTTGGACAAAAAGTAAAGACACCAACCAGGATAACTTGGAGCAAAACAGCAGCCTGTAGGCTTGGCCTTTATTGAACTGTTGCAACAGGGTATTCCCTTCCCTTGCAAGAGAGAGGAAAGACCCAGAACAATGGGCTGCAAGACCTTATAAAAACTTTTGAAATTCCCCTCCTCTAGGTCAAGCCCACCCCCAGAAACATCATGCATACATTACAGAAAGGAGGGGTTGACATCATGCATACATTACAGAAGGGGTTGACATCATGCATACATTACAGAAAGGAGGGGTTGAGGGAGGAGTTGTGGTGGTAACCTGAGTGTCCTGTCACCTGGCTGGTTCCTCCTTTCCCCCTCCCCATGAGTACTTTCCAGGTGACAATGGGGAGTTTGCAGTTTCCTGCCCCCAGAGGGAAAATCTGATCATTGTCCTTTGTTTCAGCCTGTGGTGAATCCACTGTTCTTTGTGATTTTTGATTGTCTTCTGTCTGGGATTATCAGGGTTGACATAGCAACTGGGCAGGGCTCCTGTGGATGTGCTGGTATGCTGAAGAGATTATGGCTGACCAGAAACCAAGCCACCCTCCTTTGATATTAAAATAAAAATGGAACAGTGCAAATCCGATGTATGGTTGATTTTCTATGAATTCATAAGAGAAATGTGGCGTATGTAGTGTGTGAGTGTGAGTGTGTGTGAAGTTTGTACAAACAGAATGATTGGGGTGGGGGGGTTCCTGCTACAACCCCTAAACATATATATTTTTTTTAGAAAAAAAGCACCATCCGTGTATATATGTAGCAGGGTTTTTTTAATTTAAAAAAAATCTGTATAGCTACATTTCTTTTACAGCATAGCGTACAATCCCAGCAAGATTGCATAAAGATATGTCAGCTCAAAGTTCAGAGTCACCATGACAAAAGATTTCAGCAGATCACTTCCTACTTCCTTTTCGTTCCCCCTCCAAACTGCAATAGCAAACAACTCTGTCTTATTGGTTCCTTATTTATCTAACCCAACCATCAAGTATCATGCATGATGGAGGCCTATAAAGCCTATGAAATAACTGCCTGACGGAAATCCATCTCTCTAGGCACTTTGTTACAGAGGCCTGTGTAAAACGCAATCATTTCCATTTCCATTTGTGTTTTCACTATACAGTGGTATCTTGGTTCTCAAACTTAATCCGTTCCCAAAGTCCGTTCGAAAACCAAAGCGTTCCAAAATCAAGGCATGCTTTTCCATAGAAAGTAATGCAAAATGGACTAATCCATTCCAGACTTTTAAAAACAACTCCTAAAACAGCAAATTAACATGAATTTTACTATCTAACAAGACCATTGATCCATAAAATGAAAGCAATAATCAATATAAAATAAATAAGACAGTATTGTAGGTGATAAAAAAAATATATATATATTTTTTTCTTACCTGCACTGATGATAGTCATTGTTTGGATGGGAGGCCATTATCCATTTCTGCAGTCACACAGTCATTCAATCAATCAGTAGATGAACTGGGTTCCATACACTCACAGAAACAAATTAACCAAAAAAGCCTCAAAAACAAAAATGCAAAATAAACAGCAAAAGCAAAAGCACCAAACTTAATACGTTGCAGAAGTCCATTTGACTTCCAAAATGTTCAAAAACCAAGGCGCAGCTTCTGATTGGTGCAGGTGCCCCAGAAACAATAGCCAACAGCTGCATCGGACGTGTTTGGCTTCTGAAAAACATTTGAAAACCGGAACAATTACTTCCAGGTTTTTAGCGTTTGAGAACCAAGTCGTTTGAGTACCAAGGCATTTGAAAACCAAGGCACCACTGTATTATATAGATTTCTATCATATTTGCCACGTGGCTCCCCTCTTGGTGTGAACTGGGAACATAGCCACGTTAAAGGTTTCCTCAAGAAGAGGAATGCAAGATCTTGAAAGTTTGCCACTGGTCCACTCTACTCTCACAACGTCCCTGTGAGAGAGGACCTTCTGCCTGCTCTCCCACTCAGCTCTTTCCTTCCAGGGATGTTTTGTACGGCAGTAGACAGTCCTTGTTGCACAAACAGATTCACGTAAAAGTCCACTTACTCCCAAGTGAGCATGCACGATATTTGCAGTCGCGAACCCTTTCCTTAATCAAAGTTTTCACAGGCTCTGCTCTAGCCCAACTTGTCTACAGTTTCTAAATTAAGCTGCAGTCCTGACCCCCACTGAAGCCTCCTTGAATCCAATGGCAAATTGGTTCTTAACTATTTGTTGAAGTTTCAACTCAAACCGAATAAGCATTTTAAGTATCCTAGCTTTGACTGAAACAGGGTTTCTTAAACTTGGGTCTCCAGCTGTTTTGGGACTACAATCCCCATCATCCCTGACCACTGGTCCTGCTAGCTAGGGATGATGGGAGTTGTAGTCCAAAAACAGCTGGAGACCCAAGTTTGGGAAACCCTGGACTAAAATAACTGCCCCGTGCGGGATTACAGCTGGGGTCCCATGAGTTAAACCAGGGATTCTCAAAGGGACCACACTTGGTGTGGTAGGAGAGGGTGGCAAGTGTGGGAGGAAAATTCAAGGGCAATCAATATAATATTTTGGGAATGGTTTGTGTTATTGTGTTGTTGTCTGCTTTCTGGATTGTCCCATGATCATATTATACAGTAGAGATATCACCTTGCCAACAAAGGTCTGTATAGTTAAAGGTATGGTTTTCCCAGTAGTGATGTATGGAAGTGAGAGCTGGACCATAAAGAAGGCTGACTGCCGAAGAATTGATGCTTTTGAATTATTAAGACCCTGATGTTGGGAAAGATGGCGGGCACAAGGAGAAGGGGACAACAAAGGATGAGATGGTTAGATAGTGCTCTCGAAGCTACCAGTATGAGTTTGACCAAACTGCGGGAGGCAGTGGAAGACAGGAGTGCCTGGCGTGCTCTGGTCCATGGGGTCACGAAGAGTCGGACACAACTAAACGACTAAACAACAACAACATATTATACAGTAGTTGTGTTCTCAGACCCTCCAAGTGTCCCTATTTTCCACAGACGTGCCTGATTTAGAGAAGCCATCCTGGTTTCTGATTTTATCCTGGAATGTCCCACTTTCCCTTAGGATCTCCCTATTCTCATTGGAGAAATGTCGGAGGGTATGGAGTTATCCGACCCCTGAGCTGTCTGAAGGCAATCCTGTATAGGGAAGGGTTTTTTAAAATGTTTAATTCTTTATTATATATGTTGAAAGCTACCCAGAGTGGCTGGGGCAACCTAGTAAGATGTGTGGGGTATGAATGATAAAATTTTCATTGTGGAATGGAACGTCCCTATATTTGTCGGAGAAATATTGGAGGGTATGTGTTCTGTGTTATAAATCAAGCACTGCTAGGAGTTCTTTCTGTTTCCCAATGTGTTTCTTATCAATGAAAAAAAACGACATTGCGCAAGCAAATTTTTATTCTGAAAGTGAAACCTGAGGGAAAAGTTTGAGAGCCACTGATTCAGCTTTTGAAAACAACCTCTTTCCCACCTGCTCTGCATTTCAGCTGTTCAGAACAACCCCTGGCTTTTACCGAATGACAGGCTTGGCCCTGGGTGTGCCTGCCTATTCCTTGACCTCTTGACATTTGACTGTTCAGCTTTCAGTGACTCACAACTTAACGGCGTGCCCACCTCAAAAGGATCGTGGCGTTTTAGTTGTGCTCAGCTACTGCAAACCTTGCTTGAAGACATACTGTGCATTTAAAGCTCTCCCTCCCCCTAAGAATCCTGGGAATTGTAGTTTGTTAAGGATGCTGGGAGTTGGGCCTCTCTGAAGGGTGAACTACAGTTCCCAGGATTCTTAGGGCAAAGCTGTGTGCTTTAAAGGCATGGTGCATGTGCAGCATTTTGGTGGGAAACGGTTCCCCTGCGATGACTAATTCGCACATGCAATGATGCTACAGTCAGTGTGCGGTGAACATTCATGTGTGAACCAGCCTTACATGCCATGCATGTAAGATCAAAAATAGCAAAATAGCAAAGATGACACTGAGCAGCTCTTCTGTGTGACAGGATCTCGTATTCACCACCCCACCCCTCTTTGGCAGAGCACATATGTCCTTACTGGGCTTTGTGGCATTGCAACAGCAGCTACCACCTGGTTCTGGGTTCGAGTTCAGCCTCCTGTGCAAACCACTGTTTGTGTCAAGAAAACTCCATGGACAAAGACAACAGGCATATAAAAGTTATGATGCTGGAAGATGAACCTCTCAGGTCGGAAGGCGTCTAACGTGCTACTGAGGAAGAGCAGAGGACAAGTACAAGTAGATTAAGAGCTGATGAAGCGGCTGGGCCAAAGCCGAAAGGTTGCTCAGTTGCGAATATGCCTGGAAGCGAAAGGAAGGTCCAGTGCTGTAAAGACAGAAGACGAGATGGTTGGACAGTGTTCTCGAAGCTACCAGCATGAGTTTGACCAAACTGCGGGAGGCAGTGGAAGACAGGAGTGCCTGGCGTGCTCTGGTCCATGGGGTCACGAAGAGTCGGACACGACTAAACAACTAAACAACAAAACCAGTACGGAGACCAGTGATGCGCTATGTAACAGGAATGGGTCCTCCTCCCCCTGTTAAAATTTTGAAATACAAGACACACCTGATATTACACACAAAAAAGCAGTACTGCTTTATGTCTCCACTTCCCCAAGTGGTTAGATGTTTCCCCTTTTCATCACAGGGCAACTGCCACTGTAAGAGAATATTGGAGATATATTGAATCTGCCTCTCCCCAAAAGCAGGCTGTGTGTGTGTGCTTTACAATTGCATAAACTAGAGCTTGATGAAGCAAGGGCAGGTGAAAATCCAGACAAGACAGAATTATAGAATCATAGAATTGGAATGGACCACTGGGGTCATTTAGTCCACCGCCCAGCAATGCAGGAATCTTTTGCTCAACATGGGGCTCAAACCCAGGACTCTGAAAATAAGAGTCTTATGCTTGACCAACCAGTGGCGGTGCATCCTCCTGCCTGCACTCCCTGCCCACTGCTGCAAAGCAGGGTGTCTCACGGCACCCTGTGAGCCCCACGTTGCTTTGCAAGACTCATGAAAATGATGTGGGGCTGGAGGGCGCTGAGAAGGATGCAACTGCTCGTGGTGGGGCAGAGCGCTGTAATGTGCCTCCCTTACTACACCCAGGGCACTGGCCCCCTAGGTCCCAACACCCCACGCCACTGCAACCAACAAATCTATCTCAGTACTAGGTGATAAAGTAGCACAACGTCCCTTAAAGTCAACTGCATGCATTTGGAGCCCTGTGACATTTTGTCTTGCCAGCTAGCTGCTAAAACAAACAGGCTTCTCTCCCCTTTACTAGCTCCATTCCAGTTGCCAATGTTTCCCTCCAGACGACAGCCAAGCCAAGCAGATGGCGCGTTTGCGCTGCAGCAACCAGCCATCAAAGGCCATGCGTGTTCATTTAATCAAGCATTATCATGCATCACTATCTATTAAAGAAGCATCTTTTTAAAAGCTTAACCAAAGCCTTGAAAAGTGTGTGTTTGGGGGGAACCTTCGTCTTTACAGAGTCATAATGTTGCAATTAACCTTAATCTGCTTGGACAAATTACAGGGCATTGAGAACATCCAAATTCCAGATAGCTAAAAGCGTAGATGAACAAGAGTCTTGGGTTCAGATGATGATGATGATAATTTATTTATACCCTGCCCATCTGGCTGAGTTTCCCCAGCCACTCTGGGCGGCTTCCAACCGAATATTAAAAACAATACAACATCAGACATTAAAAACTTCCCTAAACAGGGCTGCCTTCAGATGTCTTTTAAAAATAGGATAGCTGCTTATTTCCTTCACATCTGAAGGGAAGGCGCTCCACAGCACAGGTGCCACTACCGAGAAGGCCCTCTGTCTGGTTCCCTGTAACCTCACTTCTTGCAATGAGGGAACCGCCAGAAGGCCCTCAGAGCTAGACCTCAGTGTCTAGGCTGAACGATGGGGGTGGAGATGCTCCTTCAGGTATACAGGACCGAGGTCGTTTAGGGCTTTAAAGGTCAGCACCACCACTTTGAATTGTGCTTGGAAATGTATTGAGAGCCAATGCAGATCTTTCAGGACCGGTGTTATGTGGTACTTGCGGCCAGTCACCAGTCTAGCTGCTGCATTCTGGATTAATTGCAGTTTCCGGGTCACCTTCAAAGGTGCGCATTGCACATAAAGCGCATTGCAGTAGTCCAAGCAGGAGATAACTAGAGCATGCGCCACTCTGGCGAGGCAGTCCATGGGCAGGTAGGGTTTCAGCCTGTGTACCAGATAGAGCTGGTAGACAGCTGCCCTGGACACAGAGTTAACCTGCACCTCCATGGACAGCTGTGAGTCCAGAATGATTCCCAGGCTGCGCACCTGGTCCTTCAGGGGCACAGTTGCCCCATTCAGGACCAGGGAGAGGATCACTCTCTTGTCTGACCCTCAGGACTCTCTCCAGACCCCCCCCCCGGAGTATTTCTGTCTGGTTGAATTGGGACCTTGAACTCTGATACTGCCTCTTCCTTGTTTGGATGGAAGCTAGAGACATGTGTACTTGTGTGTACACTCTACCAACAGGTAGAGTGGTGAAATTTGCATTCCTTGTCCCACCCACATTTGCTCTGGCTCCACCCACTACCAGAATGTAGTCCTTGGGCGAAAGGTTACTCACCCCAGATGTAGCTAAACTAGGTTCTCTTCTGCATTACTGAACTTCAGAAATCGTAATATAAGGTGTGTGCACACCCAAACACAGATGAGTGCCCAAGCAGTGCTCTTTTTCTAGAAAAAAAGGTGTTGGATCTCATATTGAACTTCTCCCTCGTTCTCTCAGAATGGCAACAAAGCCCACCTGAGAGGTGCCAGAACTGAGTTTCGGTGGGTTCTGGCTGGTAAAAAGCCCTCTGCACAAGCATACTGGAAAAAGGCAGAGGAAACTTCCCAACAGGCTCAAATTAACAAAAAAGTAAAATGTGCTCTTGAATAGATGCAAATTGGTGCTGGCAGCAGGATTTGGGGAGTGTCTCCAAGCGAAGCACCCTCAGCAAGACCCCCTAAAAGAGAAAGGATGTGCAAAGGAAGGATTCTCTCTTCATGCTTCTGTCTTTCTTGGCTGCTGCATAGCGGGTGCTGCTGTGGTCCAAACCCCTGAGCCTCTTGGGCTTGCTGATCAGAAGGTCAGTGGTTCGAATCCCCGTGACGGGGTGAGCTCCCATTGCTCTGTCCCAGCTCCTACCAACCTAGCAGTTCGAAAGCACATCAAAGTGCAAGTAGATAAATAGGCACCACTGTGGCGGGAAGGTAAACAGCATTTCCACGTGATCTGGTTTCCGTCACGGTGTTCCGTTGCAACAGAAGCGGTTTAGTCCTGCTGGCCACATGACCCGGAAAGCTGTTTGTGGACAAACACCGGCTCCTCGGCCTGAAAGCAAGATGAGCTCCACAACCCCATAGTCACCTTTGACTGGACTTAACTGTCCAGGGGTCCTTTACCTTTACGGGTTTGTTTTATTTTTCTTATGCATGTTGTGTTATTTTAATGCCGTGAACCACCCTGTGGCCTGCAGATGAAGGCCAGTATACAAATTTAATACATAATAATAGTAATAGTAATAGTAATAATAATAATAATAATAATAATAATTTGACGTTTTCTCCCCTTATGGCTTTGATCTATAGGCTGCCACTAAAACGAGGCTGCATTTTAAACTGCATTCTAACTTATATTTTAATCAACTGGTTTTGTTTTGTTTTTTTGTTTAATAATAATAATAATAATAATAATAATAATAATAATAATAATAACAACAACAACAACAACAACAGTGTTACCACTGGCCTGGCGAGTCTTTGCAGGTCTAGGGTGCCCTGGCAAATACAAACCCCTTCCATCCCTCATGTGGACACTGAGAAAGGAAGCAAAAGGCAGGCTGAGGTGCTTGGTGTAATACAATTTAAAATACGAATTGCTCCAGGAACATGGAAAGCAGATGCAGAAGGAATTCATTCTTCTCTGTCCAGTTTTTCTTTTCTTTTCCATTTGGAGATTTCAGATTAAGAATCTTGTTTCCCATCCAAATTTAAAGACGCCTGCTTGCCTCGGAGAAGGTGGATCTGGATTCTAATCGCATTACACCAACTTCCCTCTCATGGAACTTTTATGCTGGAGGGGGGAAAGAAACTGCTGTGTAATGATGAGCAGGAAGTATATGAGCACACAATCCACACCCAAAGCTCACATGCCTTGCCCTCCTCCCTTCCCCTCCCCTTTCCTGACTCACTTTCATTGCTAGGGTTGCAAATCAGCTGCTTACTGGAAAAGGCTACACTAATGCTGTTATTTCTAGTACTTGCAGTTGGAATTACATTACACAGGAAGGTTAACATTTTGTTTAAAGCCACCGGCTGCTGGGAACTAGTGGGTGGAGTTTATTTTGTTTTGTTTTTCTTAAAAAAACCAGACCATATGTCCCTTCCTCTTTTCTAGCTGCTGTTGCCAACAATTACTTTAGCAAAGCAACGGCCGCTGTTACAAGCCTCCTCCTCCTAGTTATGCATATGCTGTTGGTTTTTTTTCTTTTTACAAAAATAAATCGATCACAATCTTAGCAAGCAGTGAACTTGTTTTCCCTGCTGCTCTGAACTTGGAAGGAAGTTTCACAGGCTTGACTTTACAGCGCAATCTCTTGTATGCCTACCCAGAAGAAAGTCACCTTGAGTTCATTTGGGGTTTATTCCCTGACATTTTTTTTTAAATGGGGTGGGGGGTTTAGAAGATTGCAGTTTTATGTCCCAAGTTCAACCCCCAGTATCACCAGTTAGAGCTGGAAAAAATTCCATGCCTGAAATCTTGGAAAGCTGTTGCCAAGCACTGTTGAAAATTCTGGGCTGGATTCCTGTGTTACTAGGTGTTCTTAGGGTTGCTGCTATAGTAAAGCTTCTTGTGATAGATTATGTTATAGATTGTTATAGATTATGGGGATACCCCAACCCTATAAATTAATAAATGGTAGGGTTTTGAATAATTAGGATTTGGCTGAAAGTACATGCTGCAGAACTGTTCCAGACAAGGAATCCCTGGACTGGTTTATGCAAACCAGCCTGGCTGGCCAAGCGAAGAGCAAATTTGTTGACAAACTGGGCTGAGGAATCCTTTGGCCTGGGGAAGATGATGTTGCCAAGGAGATGGGATGGGTGTGTTTGAAATGAGAGGAAAAAAGAATTTTTGAGCAAGGGGTGCTGGGAAGGAGGAGGAGGATGGAAGATTGGGATCCATTCAGCCAAAACACTTGCGATGATGCAACAATAAGCTTAGCGTGACACTGAATTCATCCTAGTACAGTGGTACCTTGGGTTAAGAACTTAATTTGTTCTGGAGGTCCGTTCTTAACCTGAAACTGTTCTTAACTTGAGGTACCACTTTAGCTAATGGGGCCTCCTGCTGCTGCCACGCCGCCGGAGCACGATTTCTGTTCTCATCCTGAATCAAAGTTCTTAACCCGAAGTACTATTTCTGGGTTAGCGGAGTCTGTAACCTGAAGCGTCTGTAATCTGAAGCGTCTGTAACCCAAGGTAGCACTGTATATAGGTAGCCTTTTTTCTTCTTTTAAAGTGTGAAATTTGCGTGTGCAGATGCACACTCCAGGTTGCTCTTACAACATTGTTTTCTCTCTTCAGAAGGCGGCAGCCAGACTGGTGACTGGGAGCGGCCACCAAGACCATATACTGTAACACCAATCCTGGAAGACCTACATGGGCTCCCAGTATGTTTCCAAGCACAATTCAAAGTGGTGGTGCTGATCTTTAAGCCCTAAACGGCCTCAGCCCAGTATACCTGAAGGAGCGTCTCCACCCCCATCGCTCAGCCTGGACACTGAGGTCCAGCTCCGAGGGTCTTCTGGCAGTTCCCACCCTGCAAGAAATGAGGTTACAGGGAACCAGACAGAGGGCCTTCTCGGTAGTGGCGCCCGCCCTGTGGAACGCCCTCCCATCAGATGTGAAGGAAATAAATAACTATCTGACTTTTAGAAGACATCTGAAAGCAGCCCTGTTTAGGAAAGGTTTTAATGTTTGAGATTTTATTGTGTTTTTAGTATCCGGTTGGAAGCCGCCCAGAGTGGCTGGGGAGGCCCGGCCAGATCGGCGGGGTATAAGTAATAAATTATTATTCACACACACACACACACACACACACACACACACACACCACACCACACCATGTAATGCAATAGGCTTAGTTTGGCTCTTTCAACACTATTTGTAATTTTAAATACTGCCATCTTTGTCTTTTTGTCTTAACTAAAAAAAAAGGCCTCAAACACTTTCAGCCTTTCCTCATAAGGGAGATGTTTCAGCCCTGTGGCAATTTGAATTGCCCGCCTTGTTTTTAACCATAATAGTTTCTGGCACACCTTCAGTCCCGACAATGGCAAATCACTGCGTTTTGTAGCATCGTCAAAAGAATGATAACAATCATAACGCAAGCAGTCTCTCTCCCAAAAGAGCATCGCTAATGAGTCTTGTGTCTGGACTAATTAGAAGAAAAAAATGCTTGCCAAGCAAAAAACACCCAAAGTTTCCCAAGGAACGACATGCTTGTCTTTACCATATGTAACAGTAGGTTAAATGCACAGCATTGAAAATGGAGTCTTTCAGTTCAGTGCCTTTGGCCATATTGACTTCAGTGGAGCCAACTTAACTTGGAAGAATTTAACTGTTTTGTGCATTAAACAGCTTGGAATGACTAAAGCTCATTTGCGGTGATACCAATTTATCATCGCCCCTCAAGAAGCAAGTCAAAGGCAATAATTGATGTCCTCTTGTCATTTGACATGCCCTTCAATGTTTCTCTGATAAAACTAGGGACATTCTATTCCATAATAATAATAATAATAATTATTATTATTATTTTATTATTTATACCCCGCCCATCTGACTGGGTTGCCCCAGCCAACATAAATAAAAACATTATAAATACATAATAAAACATTAAATGTTGCGTAACTTCATGCCCTCCAACATTTCTCAGATGAAAATAGGGACGTCCTAAGGTGGCGCTGTGGGTTAAACCACAGAGGCTAGGACTTGCCGATCAGAAGGTCGACGGTTCGAATCCCCACCACGGGGTGAGCTCCCGTTGCTCGGTCCCTGCTCCTGCCCACCTAGCAGTTCGAAAGCATGTCAAAGTGCAAGTAGAGAAATAGGTACCGCTCCGGCGGGAAGGTAAATGGAGTTTTTGTGCGCTGCTCTGGTTCGCCAGAAGCGGCTTAGTCATGCTGGGCACATGACCTGGAAGCTGTCTGCGGACAAACACCGGCTCCCTCGGCCAATAAAGCGAGATGAGAACCGCAACCCCAGAGTCAGTCACGACTGGACCTAATGGTTAGGGGTCCCTTTACCTTTAAGGAAAAACAGAACATTCTGGGATAAACTGGGACAGCTTCTGTAAATCTGTCCCTGGAAAATAGAGACACTTGGAGGGCCTGTATATAAAGGCTGCACGTGTGTGCATTGGGGTCAGGGAACCTCGAGGAGATCTAGCCCAGTGCCGGATTTACTATAGCTTAGGGCCCCACTCTCTTGGGGCCCTCCAAAATAATTAAAGGAAAACAACTGGATGTACATTTCTGAAATATAAGATAAAAAAACAGATAAAATAAAACCTACATACTGTACAGCAACAGTATTTTGTGTTGTGTAGGCTCCCTAAAATATCACTGGTTTGCTCATTTCTATATATAGGGTGCCCACATTCTGCATGGACTGGCAACATGTTCAAATGGCTTTAGAGACCTGTTAGGTCCATAAATGAGGGATGCGGGTGGTGCTGTGGGTTAAACCACAGAGCCTAGGACTTGCCAATCAGAAGGTCCGCGGTTCGAATCCCTGAGACGGGGTGAGCTCCCGTTGCTCAGTCCCTGCTCCTGCCAACCTAGCAGTTCAAAAGTACATCCGTTCTTAACCTGAAACTGTTCTTAATCTGAAGCACCACTTTAGCTAATGGGGCCTCCTGTTGCCGCTGCACCGCCAGAGCACGATTTCTGTTCTCATCCTGAAGCAAAGTTCTTAACCTGAATTATTTCTGGGTTAGCGGAGTCTGTAACCTGAAGCATATGTAACCTGAAGCGTATGTAACATGAGGTACCATTGTAAATAGGTACCGCTCTGGTGGGAAGGTAAACGGTGTTTCCGTGCGCTGCTCTGGTTCGCCAGAAGCGGCTTAGTCATGCTGGCCACATGACCCGGAAGCTGTACGCTGGCTCCCTTGGCCAATAAAGTGAGATGAGCACCGCAACCCCAGAGTCGGTCACAACTGGACCTAATGGTCAGGGGTCCCTTTACCTTTTAGGTCCATAAATTACCATATAGCATATATTCAACACAAAAAACAGCGACAATTTGTTGTTGACAAAGGACAGCTGGACATATAAGGGCCCCATTACCTTCAGTAGCTTAGGGCCTCATCAAACCGAAATCCGGCCCCGATCCAGCCCCACCAATAGGCAAAGTAAAGTAGACTGCTCTGTGCCGCTCATTCTGAGCACGATTTAGAGGCAGCAAGTTGTCAGCTAATTGGTTATTCATTTATTTGTTATATTAATATCCCCCCTTAAACTCTGTCCTTGGTATGCTCTTTTTTCCCCTTCTCAGTTTGATTCTCTGGTACCATATTTGTATAAAATAACTATCCCAAAATACAGACGTGCCTTCACACTTGGCCAGATTGGATGTGATGCCCTCTGCAATACTTGAGGGCAGATACCAAAAAATTCCAACTGAGAAATGACTCTGCCCCTGTGGAGATGGCGGCTCATGTTCTCCTGTCCTGTCCCCTTTATAAAGATCTGAGGAATGAGATCATCACCCCACTTACCATCCCAGGCCACCCATCTGCGGCCACATTGTTCTTTCTTTTATCAGATCGAAATGATCAGACAACAGCAAAGGTTGCTAGGCTTATCGAGGGTGCAATGAGATTAAGGGCCAATATCTTGGTCATTTGATTGCCCTTTTAACCCATTTTTGTCTATTTAATTGTATATATTGCTTGTTTTATGTTGCTATGGCCATTGGCTAATGCGAATAAAGTTTATCTATCTATCAATATCCCCACTTCTCTGCAGGGAGCTCAAAGTGGAACACACATTTCTCCCCCTCTCAGATTTTCCCTCACAACAACCCTGTGAGGTAAGCCACTCAGAGAGACTGTGACTGACCCAAGACCACACAGGGAGCTTCATGGCCACACCACATTGTCTCTCTCTTACTATTTAATAATAATAATAATAATAATAATAATAATAATAATAATAATAATAATAATAATAATAATAATTTAATATTTATACCCCGCCCATCTGGCTGAGTTTCCCCAGCCACTCTGGGCGGCTCCCAATCAAGTGTTAAAAACAGTACAGCATTAAATATTAAAAACTTCCCTGAACAGGGCTGCCTTCAGATGTCTTTTAAAGACAGGATAGCTGCTTATTTCCTTCACATCTGAAGGGAGGGTGTTCCACAGGGCAGGTGCCCTCTGTCTGGTTCCCTGTTACCTCACTTCTCGCAATGAGGGAACCCCCAGAAGGCCCTCGGCGCTGGATCTCAGTGTCCGGGCTGAACAATGGGGGTGGAGACGCTCCTTCAGGTATACAGGACCGAGGCCGTTTAGGGCTTTAAAGGTCACCACCAACACTTTGAATTGTGCTCAGAAACGTACTGGGAGCCAATGCAGACCTCTCAGGACCTCTTATGTGGTCCCGGCGGCCACTCCCAGTCACCAGTCTGGCTTACACTGTATTTTGTAAAGTGTGTGCATTTGGGTTTTCTGCTCCAGGGGTCAAATGGGTTTAGGCCAGCCCTGATTCCAGAGACGTTCTCTGGGACCGTGAAAGAAAGAGAATTGCATCTTGGACACTTCACCGCGGCAGTTATTCCTAGCCTGTCTCCAGTATTGATTAGAATGCACAGAGAACGCGAGAACATGCTGTACCAAGAAAACAAATAGATATTTCTTCTTGATAGCAGAGCCATAAATATTGAATTGTATCTGGTGGTGTCAGTTGAACAACGGCAAGCTCTTTGATTCAACAGAGGCTGCCGTCAGTAGGACAGAGAGGCAATTTCCACTGGTTTTTCTCTGCATTTTAAATAAAAGCACACATTCTGCTCATGTAAAAACATGCTGATTCCTGGACCGTCCATGAGAAGGCTGTTGGGCCGCATCCGGCCCCTGGGCCTTAGGTTGCCTACCCCTGGACTAAATGACCCCTCCATTGTTCCATATGGGGATTGAACCTGCAATTTTGTACGTAATTATCAGCACCATATTCTTAACCACATGGTATGCGATTGTCTAATAGCTGATATGGTGCGGTCTTGCACATTTGTGCTACGTGGGTGTCGGACGCTGCTGTTGATGCGTGAGCAAACAGCGCATTCTAAGCCTCGCCCTGTTCTAATGGGAGGCACACAATACATTTGGCACCGGCAAACTGCATACTCAAAAAATTCACGTGTCTGGGCCCCACCAAGGTTGCAGCTTGTCTGCAATCAGGTTGATTGATTGCCTTAGTAATAAATCAAGAGGTGATGGAAGTGTGACTTGGTTAATATTTATGACTTGTTGTTTGGCATATTCCTTCCATCTTGAAGTGGGAAGCTGGGAGAGGTGCTGCCTGGAAACAGAATGCAACTTCACCGAAGCGTTTAGGGTAGTTTTTAATGTTTGATGTTTTTAATATTCTGTTGGGAGCTGCCCAGAGTGGCTCAAATTATTTGAATGAAGTTGCAGAGTCCACACAGGAGCAGGGGCAAGGCACGGCCAGGCCAGGAGATATACAGGGAAGTTGAAAAACAGCAACTTATCCCCCTGCCAAGAACGAGTCTTCGCTCCTTGTCTGCCAGCATCAAAAACATGTCAAGAGTGCCAGATTAGGGAGTTTGCTATAGAATATTCAACCATGGGCTGTAAATTGGCAGTGAGGTAAAGAACTTGGTTAGTTATATCATACGTATATCCTCGTCTCTCTTTAGAAAGCTCACGTGTAAGTGGCTTACAAGAATCTACTAATGAAAGCTTTCTATGACTCTACTCCACCCTACTTTTGCTCATTCAGCTTTGCCATGCCCTGCTATTAGCAACAGTCTGCTATTAACCTCAGACATTTGTACATCTGGTAATCATTCCCAGAGCATCTGCAATCCACGGCCTTCTTTCTTCTCCTTGAAATTCCTCATCAGAATCTAAATTTTCCATTGGTGTAAGTTTTCATCCCCCAGCTGAATTAAGGTCAATGAAATATACTCGGAGTCGAGTGTGAATTTCACGCTCTTTATTCAGCTCGTAGTAGCAATGAATGAAACTTTCCCCAAAACGTCTAGCTATATATACATTATTTACACAATGGGCCCCGTGTGATTGGCTAATTCCGGGCTGCTCCTGCAGGCCAATGAGGTCGCTGATTCACTTCCACCTGGAGCTGGATTGGGTGGCTCCTGCAGACCAATGAGACTGCTGCATTCTGGATCCTATTGCTCTAGGATTCAGCTCAGTACATAACAGTTAAGGTCAGGGATGGGGAGCTTGATGGACACCAACTACCATCAAACCCAGCCAGCATGGCCAGGGATGATGGGATTTGTAGTCCAACCATGTTTGGAGAGGCACAGATTCCCTAACCCTGACATCGGCTGCATACAGATGTCCGGCAGTCTCCCCATTGACAGGATTCAGGACCATAAACACACATGTTGGAATTCTTTGCCTGTTGACACCAGGCAAGCAACTTGGCTATGTACTTTTGGGCAGCTGGGTCTCCACCTGCTGCATATCTGATAACACGTTCTCAGATTTGGCCTGCATTGCAAGAACATGCATGCCACATATTTTTTTTCACGTTTCAATTCTGCCAGTAAAGTTTCTTACAGTAAAGTTTCTTAAAGTTTCCTCTTGGGAGTAGACACACACAAAACATTCTCCAATCTCTTTGGCCTGAAATGGATAAGCTGTTTCTTATCTTCCTCAATTGTTTGCAAAGCTTCTATTTTATTGCGACATTTGGAGCATCCACATTGTGCAGAGCTCAGATTTCTGCTTAAAAACAGAATCACAGAAATAGAAGCAATTTTTTTTTGTCTTCATGGTGATTCAAAGCATCACTGAAATATTTCCATTAGACAACAGCAAACTCAAGTCAGATGCACAGATGTGCATGCAAGATGTCAAACGGCATGTGCTCGTTCATGTATATGCAAATAGACGATGGCATGCAAATAAGATTAATTCTTTACTACTGTTGCATGTGCAACTAGCTCAAGGCAAGAGTGGGACTGAACTCACACACAAAGGCATGGTGCTGTCATTTAATGTGAGGTCTCAGTCAATGGTGAGTCAAGTTCACTGCAGACAGAGCTCCACAGTCTTTGTTATTTATTACTACTTGTTGTTGTTGTTGTTTAGTTGTTTAGTCGTGTCCGACTCTTCGTGACCCCATAGACCAGAGCATGCCAGGCACTCCTGTCTTCCACTGCCTCCCGCAGTTTTGTCAAACTCATGCTGGTAGCTTCGAGAACACTATCCAACCATCTCGTCCTCTGTCGTCCCCTTCTCCTTGTGCCCTCCATCTTTCCCAACATCAGGGTCTTTTCCAGTGATTCTTCTCTTCTCATGAGGTGGCCAAAGTATTGGAGTCTCAGCTTCACGATCTGTCCTTCCAGTGAGCACTCAGGGCTGATTTCTGTCAGAATGGATAGGTTTGATCTTCTTGTAGTCCATGGGACTCTCAAGAGCCTCCTCCAGCACCATAACTCAAAAGCATCAATTCTTCAGCAATCAGCCTTCTTTATGGTCCAGCTCTCACTTCCATACATCTCTACTGGGATGTATTACTACTACCATTTTATTACTACTACCATTTATTAAATTTGTCTCCAGCCCTTAATCTGAAGATCACAGGCAGAGTTCCACAGTCTTTGTTACTTATTATAATTACTATTTATTAAATTTTGTCTTCTGCCCTTCTTCCAAAAATCATAGGGCAGTTCGCAACATAAAAATATGAAATGAGAACACAAAAATACACTAGAAAACAAAAACAAACCAACACCCACCTCCGAAACACATTTAAAAGGCCATAGAACGTTAATTAGCCCTAGGCCTGTTTTTGCCTGGTACCCAAAGATGTATAATGAAGGTGCCAAGCGAGCCTCCCTGGGGAGAGCATTCCACAAATGGGGAGCCACCACAAAAAGGCCCCGTTCTTGTGCTGCTACTCTCCTGACCTCTCATGCTTGTTTTCTTGCCCTGAGCTCTAGAATATAGCAGGGAGCCTTTTGGGCACCACAAAGTGGGAGAGGGAAAATCATTTTGACGGCTGGAGCCATTCTCATGTTCCAGAGGTCGGCCAGGGCTTCGAAAGGAGCGCCAGTTATATCAGCCAGAAAATTCCCCAGAGCCATCTGGAAACCCATTGGATCTCTCAGCCTTGGAAGGGCAGACCACCCTCTGCGGAGGGGAAAGGGTGCTGAAAGCCTAAATCTCAGTAGGAAGAGATCTGACTCTGATCAAAGGACTGGTGTCACCATTCCTCACTTTCTGATCACGCTGTTCTTGCCTAGTTGAGAAAAGAATGTAGTAAGGTTAAGGCTTAGTGGGAAATGATATATAATGAATTGAAAAGGATGTTCAAAATAACCTTTGTAAAAAACAACAACCAGAAGCTTCTCTTTTGGGAATTATAGGGACAGAACTACCTGAATTGTATAGAAATTTATTTATGTATGCTACTACAGCAGCAAGAATGCTACTCGCCCCAATATGGAAAGAGGCAGAAGTCCTAACAAAGGAGGAATGGATACAAAAACTTATGGAATACTGTACAGTAGTACCTCAGGTTACATACGCTTCAGGTTACATGCGCTTCAGGTTACAGACTTCGCTAACCCAGAAATAGTGCTTCAGGTTAAGAACTTTCCTTCTGGAAGAGAACAGAAATCATGCTCCAGCGGCGTGGCAGCAGCAGGAGGCCCCATTAGCTAAAGTGATGCTTCAGGTTAAGAACAGTTTCAGGTTAAGAACAGACCTCCGGAACGAATTAAGTACTTAACCTGAGGTACCACTGTATGCAGAAATGGCAAAGCTTCCTGGAAGAATAAGAAATTAAGATAACAAACTTTTTATAAACGAATGGAAATGGTTTATTGAATATTTACAGATAAATTGCAAACAGATAAAAATATTAGTAGGGTTAATGTAATAACCTGCAGTTTCATAAGAGTATATATTTAAAGTAGATAATTAAATGAGCAGATTAAATGAATTTGGATACACAGAAGATCTTAAAAAATGAATTTAAGGAACTGCAGAAAGGGGGGCAGGAAGTCAAACTTTGAAATGTTAAAATGATTGTAAAATTAATGGAATGTATACATTTGAAAAGTATAAATAAAAACTTTTAAAAAGAGAGAGAAAAACAAGGATGTCCAGGGTGTGTCCTGCCACAAGCGTTGGGTTAGTGACGTGTTGGTCGTCATGGCAGCCACGAAGTCCTGTGCCACCTGCTCACTGAGCCCTGTAACCCTTTCAGTTTCTGACACCACCTCTTCCCAGCATGTTCCCTCTGTCAGGAGTTCAGCCTATACTTGAGTAGGCCTGACTGGCATGTTCCCTCCCTCCTGGTCTATCATTCGGGAGCTTCAGGAGCTTTCTTCTGCCCGAACATCACAGCGACCAATGCCAACCGACACCAGCACACTTAGGGATCCGGAGAGTTTGCGCACCATGCGTGTGACAGACCTCAGCAACTCAGCATTTTGGCTAATCTACTTTATTTACATATAAACACACATGGAGCACTGCAACATGGCTCCTTCTCTCTCTAGCATCAGACAGCAAAGAGGAAAAGAGCAAAGGACAATAGTCCCACTTCACGGAACACAGTAACACAAACATCTTGTCTCTGTCACTTCCCACTCTGTGGAGTCAAAACATACACCGTCATGTGATAGACAACAATCCCATGACTGCAATCATGGAGCAGGAATTCTAACACCCTCTTTTCCCTCTGACCACTCATTGTCATCCCACCACCAATACCCAGACAGGGCAGGAAGGCACCCAGTTGCAGTCCTGTTTTATGCAGTAACCGAACGACAAAGGCGTCAAAGCTGTCCTTCCACCACATGTGATCCTAAATATTTGCTTTCCATGGCCATTTGCTGTTCCACGTAGCTGCACTGAAAGAGGGCACCTATAGCACACGACCATGGGCCCTTGGGTATTTTATTCTACTGGCATATATGTTGATAACATGGGAGTTTTCTCCAAGGATCACATCAGCTCTTTAATCTTCTCTTCTAGTTTTTTGGGACGAGCTCCAGTGATTTCAAAAATCTAGGACCAAAATAAAGAAATAAATAAATGAAAGCAATCAAAGCTCCAGGAATTTGGGAGAATCAACGGGTCCCATAGGGATTTGCTACCCATCTCCTCCCGGTCAGAGATTAGGTGACTCGTGACTGGATTTCTTTGGTAGCCCCCTTCCCAGAATGGCTCATTCCAGGGCAGAATCTGGCAGATTAGGGGCAGCCCAAGCCAGAATTTAGAGCACTAAACCGTGTTTCTAGGCCACAAATACCTTTTCTCCTTTCATGTAGAACTGGAATGTTGGCATGGCGACGATATTGCAAAGGTCAGCCACATCCTGGGGATGAGAGGTTGAACAATATGCCATATGGTCAAGGAACTAATTAAAATATGCTAGACATTCTGTAAGTATCTCTAACGAGAATGCCGGAGAAAGCAAAGTATGGTGTTTTATACCATATCTATCAGTGCTGCACCACACATTTCCTAAATTTTGATACTCCATTTGGAAGTATTGCATCTGAGCAGATTGCCTAAACGAAACAGGAACTATTCTTGCTAAACATTTGAATTGTTCAGATACTGTTTGATGCCATTTGGTTCCCCCGGCTGGTACTCTTCCCAGCATCGTTTTCTCTCAACTATCACCCTCATCCACTGTTATTATATGCGCTGCACTTTACAAAGTACAGTGGTACCTCAGTTTACGAACTTAATCTGTTCCGGAAGTCTGTTATTAAACCAAAGTGTTCTTAAACCAAGGTGTGCTTTCTCATGGAAAGTAATGGAAAATGGATTAATCCGTACCAGACAATGACAAACAACCCCTAAAACAGCAATTTAACATGAATTTCACTATCTAACGAGACCATTGATCCATAAAATGAAGGCAATATTCAATGTACTGGACTATAAAATAAATAAGACAGTATTATAGATGATTAAAATTATAATTATTATTATTTTCTTATATGCACTGATGATAGTCATTGTTTGGATGGGGGGCTTTTATCAATTTCTGCAGTCACACAATCAACTAGTAGCTGAACTGGGTTCCACACAGTCACAAAAACAAGACACAAAAACGAAGTCACAAGCCACAGTCCACAAAAACGAGCCACAGTCACAAGTCAGTCCATAAAATGATGAACAAGTCACTGTCAAAAAAATGAAAAAAGCCACACAAACAAAAACGCAAAAAAATAGCAAAGACAAAAGCTCCAAATATCACCTCTGTGTTGTGTGAATGCTCGGGACTCAACAGCTGACAGACTCAACTGGAAGCCTCTGATTAGCGGGAAACTCAATTTACAAATGGAACACACTCAACAGGAAGCGGAACATGTTCTTATTCCAAGGCAAAGTTCACAAACCAAAACACCTACTTCCGGGTTTGCAGCGTTCTTAATCCAAGTTGTTCATAAACTAAGCTGTTCTTAAACCAAGGCACCACTGTATAAGAGAGAGAGAAACAAATTCCTGCCCCAGGGCCAAACCAGACTTGATATTATCTATGAATGCACACTTTTTTTCGGAGGGATTATGTGAATAGCTGCTGAAAGCCTGCACATCGGTGGAAATAGGCAGTTTGGAATCTTTCTGAGTCTGAGATACAATGCTAGGCTATATAGATGGACAATTGTAACTTTATTCCTGCTCAGAGATTTCAAAACTGCATTTACGCTTCTCCATACATGCTTAAAGAAGAGAGAGAGAGAGAGCAAAATAATTAAGGTTGGCTTTTTGCTCCCTAGTCTTATTTGTTTAATTTTCCTGCCTGTTCTTTACAGATGAGTTTCTAAGTGTACGTGGTCTATTGATAACTAGGGGTATAAAGCTGTCATCTATCAGTAAAAAATAAAAAGTCACATAGTTGTTGTGTTGGGAGTTTTAATTATGAAAATGATTACATACCCCCTGCCAGAGGGGAGCCTTTATTGCAGAAAAAGGTTACCCACCCCTGTTTTAAAGGCTCCTGTTGAAAACAATACCAGACTAAATGAACCCCTGGCTTGATCTAGAAAGTCTTGCTTTGTAGTTACACTCTAACAGAAATTCTCGACGTCATCTGGTTTTGGTAGCTTACCTCTGCCAAGTCCACATCAACAATGCAGAATAGCACATTTTCGTACCGAACAGCCAACTCCTACAGAACAAAATTAAACAAATCTATTAGTTAGCAGACACAGACAAATGTTCTGGCCTGAAAACACGACTACATTCTTTTTTTGGCTCAAAAGCCCTTCAGTTTGAGAGATAATTGCACATTGATATCTTTTTCATATATATATCTAGGCCAGAGCTGGGGAACGTGACATGTTTTATAGGAGAGATCCCTAATTCTATCTGACGGAGTGGAGAAGCAACAAGACTTGCTTGCTCTAGCTTCTTGAGAGAAGAGAGGTCCAAAATACGTCTCTCTCGAGAGGAAGGCATGAAGAAGGAAGGGAAGTGGGGAGCAAGTAACCCTAAGAGTATCAGGCTAACACCGAAGGGATATCAGCACAGATCAGCACAAGAAGGACAGTCTAGGAAGCTGGGACAATCCTCTCTTTCCCCGCTGCTGTCCAAACGCATCAGCCTACAGTACAAACTGACACCTCCAAGAACCTCACACCTGATGTCAGATGTGACACCAGGAGCTCAGAGCTCAGTATGGTCAACAGGATGATTACACTCCGCTCTATCTCAATACCATCTGAATCAACTGAGGCTGGACCTTTGTGACATCAGGTGGAGGACAGGTATGGGACAACTGGGAGCTTAAGGTTCCTTGGCAAGGGGGGCTTTCTGATTAGCAGTGACAGAGAGCCCCCCTGGAATGGCCACACGAATAATCCTAGGGCAGCTGAGGGAGTTTGCCCCCTTGAAGGCACACTCCCTACCGTATCTGGTTTCCCACCTCTGATCTCCACCCGTTTCAGCCTGGCTAAAGGCCTCCGTTTGGCACTTAAACAGCCTTAGTCACTCTGGTTGAGGGTGTATCATAAGAGAACCTAGGGAAGTGCACACTCAGCTGCGCTTGAGACCATCAGCCATGGTATCTTTCTGAAGAGGCTCTGCAGGTGGAGACTCAGAGGCACAGTGGTTGCACTCCTACGTGCAGGACTGCTTGCAGAAAATGGCACTGAGGGGCTTCTGCTCAGCTTCCTGGCAGTTGTGCTATGGGGTCCCCACGTGGTTCCCTCTTGTCCGCTATGCTGGTTGGCATCTACATCATCATCATCAAACCTTTTATTGGCATCACATACAACATCCAAAACAAATCAGCACAGAATTACTACTTCCCCAGTGGCACAAAACATTTGCTAAAAGGAAGGAGGCAGGGCAGTCTATCGTCACATCTGTTGGTCTCCAGGGAGATCAGAGGTCTGCAGTGCATTTCGATGACAAAAAAACCAAATAGAGATATTTAGCCACTAAACTTGGTGAGCTCCTGGTCATTCCCCAGTAATAGAAAATGTATGACCTCTGACTCTGGTTTACATTTTGGGATGCAGAGTTGATCTAGAAATTGCTGGTGGAGATCAGCATATAGTTTACAATTGAGAACCATATGTTTGAGAGTTTCCACCAGGTGGTCTTCACATGGGCAAGTTCTTTCTCCTTCCACCCTGCCTGAGAACCTTCCCCAAAGGAGGTTTGATGGATTTAAATTAAACCTGGCCAGTGAAAATGCCCTTCTTTCTTGCAGGTGAAGCAGAAATTCAAGGTAATTATGGTTAGTTTCATGTGCCCAAGAAAGTTGGCATCTACATGAAGCCCCTAGGTTGAGTCATCTGAGAGTTTGGGGCTCAGCATTGTCGACAGACTGATAACTTTCTGCTCTGTCTCTACATCATCTGAACCAGGCATGGCTGGACAGATTCTGGACCTTTGTCTGGAGGTGGTGATGTGTCAAAACAAGCTGATTCCTGAGAAGATGGAGGTGCTGTTGGTGGACCAGAGTTCATATGTGGGAATTGGGCAATGACCTTTTTTAGGATAGAGTTGCGCTCATCCTGAAGAGGCAAGTTAATTGTCTGGGGACACTCCTTGATCCAGTGCTATCACTTGAAGCCCAAGTGGCTCAATGTTCCTAATTAGCTAACCAGAAATTGATTTTGGAACGAGCCAGGTCTTCTGCCTCTGTAAATCTCAGTGATCTCCTTTTTTCACAGGGCTATTCACTCAATAGACACCATCCAGAAAATTATTCCCAACTAAGTCTAATTGGAAAATGGTACCCTCCAGAAGAATACCATGGCTGGGGGTATCTGGCTGATGGTATCAAGAGCTGCTGAGTGGAATGGGACACAGCTCATTCTTAGTCATGTTTACTTGGAAGGAGTAAATTGATTTCAAATGAACTTCTTAATGACAACACTTGCTTTGGAATTCATTTCTTTGGAATGCCACAAGACTCTTCATGGCTTTCATTGGAAAGGTCCTTGGGTTTTATGGTTGGGGACATGAATCAGATTCAGCCCAATCCTAGCTATATTTACTTGAAGGCAAGCCACACTGACTTCAACAAGGCTTAAGTCAGGAGTGACTAACTTTGACTGGACTGCATCCGGGGAGCCTTTCAGGCGAATAGAACAAAGAATCTTGTGACAGCTTTACCGGTAAGAGTTTCATTTTGGCATGAGCTTTCCGGTGAATGCGAGTTCCTCAGAATACAACTTGAAAACCTCTGCTCTCAAACAAAGCCCTACAATTACCACTTCAGCCTTCACCTACATCTTCTGAACCTCCTTCAAATCTATACATCTACTAAAGGTCCAGAAGCCTTGTCCTCTTCTTCACCTGGCCACCCAAAGCCCTAGTCCACATTTCCCAGTTGTACACGACGGACAGCCTTGGCAGTAGAGGGTTTCTGAACTGAACGCAAAAGTTCCACTTTGAGCAAGCAGAACAAAGCAAAGAAGCAAAGTAGGGTAATGCAAGGCAAGAGTTCAGGGTTCAAGAGCACCCTAGAGAGCTCATAAGTTGAGCCCAGGCTGGAGACTCAATAACAACAACTCCCATCCACTGACTATGGTGGCAAGGACTGATGGAAGTAGGAGCCCAGGAACATCAAAAGAGCTGCAGGTTCCTTTGCCCAGGAAGTAGTCCCACATATCTGGAATATGTGTTACCCTTGCATTACCTACCACCTCTTTTAATCTACACCACAGAAGTACTTTTATCCTATGCATCTGGTGACAACTTCATATACTGTGAAGTTATGAGGTCTGAAACAGATGAAGTCTTGCCGTTCACATTTTTTTTTACGGAAACAGATTTTAATTCAAACCCTTCATTATTAGTGTTTGCTTGATTAAGACCATTGCCAAGCAACAAATGAGAACGGATGGGATGGCACTTACAGGGAGACAGACACGTGAGCCAAACAGTGAGCATGAGTGAAAACAAGAGGCAGACAATTCGTAATTCTTCACATGGAGGGGACAGGCATCATTTGTAGGTTCTTCTATAATGAAATTATCTTTCCCGAGCGCAGCTGACATTCCACCACCACATGACCTTGTGAGTGGAAGTTGACTAAGATGGTTTTTGATCCCTCTCTCTCACTGGCTCAAGGGCAAAGTGATAAGTTCTGGAATATCTCTTTGTGTCAGAATCTTGCAAAAGAGATCAGGGCTCCCGTGGCTTTTAATAGTGCAGAAGGTACTGAAACAAAAAACAAATGGCAGAATTCAACTGTGCTGTTGCAGGCGACTCGACTCCTTCCCTTTCATTCCTTTGTGTGCCCCTCATGCCCCCTAAATTTGCTCTGGTGGGTTGGGGGAAACATCAGAACATGATGTTCCCACAACATGGGTGTAAGGGATCCTATATTGTAAGGGGTGGGCGGGTGGGGGAAGCAAAATATCTCAACACAAAGATATCGCTGTAAAGTGGCAGCTCTACGTCAGAGATAACATGTGCTTTACACTAGACTTGTATTGTTGGTGTTTACATGCCCACCAACATTTCTGGGATGAAAAAAGAGATGTCCTACTGTATTATTATTATTATTATTATTATTATTATTATTATTATTATTATACTTTGTCCATCTGGTTGGCTTGTCTCAGCCACTCTGGGCAGCTTCTAGCAGCACATATAAAAACATAATAAGATGTCAAACAGAAACTTCCTGAAACAGGGCTGCCTTCAGATGTCTTCTAAAAGTTGTGTTCTTTATCTCCTTGACATCTGAGGGGAGGGCATTCCACAAGGAGGGTGCCACTACCAAGATGGCCCTCTGCCTGGTTCCCTGTAGCTTCACTTCCAGCAGTGAGTTATCCACTCTCTCATATGTTTATACCCTGCCCATCTGACTGGGTTGCCCCAGCCACTCTGGGTGGCTTCCAACATATATAAAAACATAATAAAACATTAAGCATTAAAGAAAAAACCTATACAGGGCTGCGTTGAGATGGCTCGGGGGTCAGATAACTCCATACCCTCAATCATTTCCTCCAAAGAAAATCAGGACATCCTACCATATCCTCCAACATTTCTCCGATGAAAATAGGGACATCTTAAGGAAATGCAGGACATTCTGGGGTCAAATCAGAAACTGGGATGGCTTCTGTAAATCTGGGACTGTCCCTGGAAAATAGGGACACCTGGGGAGTCTGTGTTTAAAGAGGGTTTTGGCGGCCTTTTTAATGACTTGGGGATCTATGGAGTGAGCCGGCACTGTTTGTATCCTTTAACTGACAATTTTGGCCAGGAAGATGTGCAGCAACATTTGGCTGACGTACTGAACATGCTTCTCTAGAAGCTGCCTTTTAAATCATTCAGCAGAATCACCCAAGGACCTTTGACTTTGATTCATTAACAAGCAAACACCATATCTCTCTTCACTTTTTAAGTGCTTTGCTAAAAGCCCTTTGTTGCAATCTCTGGAACTTTCCCGGGAAGACACATTAGCAACTTGCTCTCCACCTAAACTGCAATTTGGCTGCTTCACAATATCAGATGCCTATATTTCTGACTTCGTTATTATCCCTCGAGTGCCTGTAGGTATCCCATCACCCACCGAGAGGTGTTCCTGGTGCCAAGGTAGTCCTCTGCTTAAAAGAGTAAGCAATAACAAATGATATACAATGAATTGAAGAAAATGTTGAAAATAACATTTGTTAAACAACCAGAAGCCTTCCTGTTAGGTATTTTAGGTCAAGATCTGCTGAAAGAGAAGAGGACATTATGTATGCTACTACGACGGTGAGAATTCTGATAGCACAAAACTGGAAGACTGGAGAAATTCCAACAAAAGAACAATGGCAAGAGAAATTGATGAATTATTCAGAACTGGCAAAACTGATGGACAGGCTACAAGAAAAGGACACCAGTGACTTTGAAAAAGAGTGGGAACCTTTTATAATATATTTGCAGAAACAAAGAAAGAACATCGACTTGATGGCAGGATTTAAATAAACACAATGGCAGGTTCTGGTGAAATCTCTCTCCCAAGAAGCTCACAGTGTAAAGTCTGAGAGGTGAGGAGAATGAAACAATAGATGGAATGATAAGAGGTTGAGGCAAGGGATGAATATGAGGAACTAATTCTTTTTTTGTTTGGGGCTGAGGATTCAGAGATAAGCCAAAGACTAGGATTCAGAGATAAGCCAAAGACTAGGAAAGGTGTGTTCTGAGCAGAGGTTTGAAGGAAGCAACATGGAGACAACATGGGAAGCATGTTGAGGTATAGAAGATAGCAAAGGACTGTAGCTCAGTGGTAGAAGAAGATTCCAGATTCAATCCCTGTCATCTCCAGTGTTAAAATGAAACAGGTAAGAGGTGATGTGAAAGAACTTAGGCACCAAGTTAGACAGATGTGAGCTGGTGCAAGACAGCCTTCAACGATCCCAAGGGAGACTCGGCCCAGTTGCAAAGCAAAATCAGGACAGCAATGGAACCACATTTTCTCCTTGTACCGCGGAAGGTCCGTAACGGCAACACGAGACTTACTTACGTGAACCAAAGGACGGATCATTTTGCAAGGCCCACACCATTTTGCTGAAAAGTCGACAACCACCAGTTTGGGTCCTGCATTCTTTAGTAGATCGTTGAATTCTTTCTGTTTGGAAAGCGAGGGCACAGGCAGTCAGCAGATGAGCCAGTCACATAGCACAAGAAGGGGGGAACCTCTGGACCAGGGACTGACCGTAACCCTCTAGGGCTCTCTTATCTGGCCCTCAGGACTCTCCCCAGGGCCATACCCCTTCACCAGGTTACCCCTTCCCCCTGACTGGTCCCACTCTACGACCTCCTCAGGTGATTTTAGCCTGGCTGGGATGTGAACCTGAACTGAGATAATTCTCCTTATTTGCCTGTGTAGATGGAAAGGGTGTTTTTGTGTGGAAACTTCTGACTTTAAATAACCAGCTGCACATTTTTGTCGGTGGGCCCCCTCTCCACTGGCATTCAGTCCCCCCAAATGTTCCTCATGACCTCTTTAACTGAAAATGGTTCCCTTCCTCTAAAATAGCAGGAGTTACAAATACACCCAGATATTTGATCTCCGTGTTCCTTAAGAGGATGATTTTTTACCACCCCCAAACTATGCCTTTTATCACAGATATTTTCTATTGTACAACTTTTTATTTTGTTTACTGTTCTTTGAACCAAGACTATACGATAATCACTTCCTTCTTTGTAAAGACTGAGTCAGCTCTGGATCATAGATAAGGGGCTATTTTGGGTCAGGATTAAATCACACATCGGCAAACTCAGGCTGTGCAACTACAGCTGATTTAGTGCCCTTGTGCAACTGCTTCACCCAAAGATTAGACTTTTCCTGATAAAGAAAGTGAAAGAAAGTGAGGGGGAAATGTGCTGAAAAGTGTGGGGTAACTTTGTATAACCACCTCAACAGCAAATCAAAATGAATGCTCAGCAATTAGATGGTGTCATCTAACTTCCTCACAAATATTATGCCAGTGAATCAGAATGAATGCTCAAAAAACAGGTTTGTCCGGATGTAACCTAGGCCAATACCCATGGTCAAAGAGAAAGAAGAATTAGATGCCACATCAAAGAACACAGATGAAGAGAACTGTTTTGCCAAGTTGCCCCAATACAGGAGAAAGTTCACCCAAAACCGGAGTTGAGTTTTCTGCAAAACTGCTCCATCATGATTGGACCAAAAGCAAGACCCAGTATGTTTTAAAATGATAAATTGTGATTCTTTTCTTTCTTTCTTTTCTTTTCTTAAAAACTTACCTCTTGCTTATGATGACGTGCTAAGTGACTAAGAATCAGGACTGCAACCTATAGCCACTTTTCTCGCAGGAAGCTTCACGGAACTCAAGGGGGATTTGCTTTTGAGAAGACATGGCTATGATTGCCTGTTGAGTTCTAAAGATACAGGCTCAGCTAGGGCTGCCATATTTCAAAAAGTGAAAATTTGGACAGTGTATTTTTTTCTCTCTTCAAAATTGCAAAGAAGACATGGGCTGCCATACGCCTGGATTTTTCCTGATGTTTCGGCGATTTTTGTCCGGACACTGCTTGCAGCTGCAGTATTCCGGATATGTCAGGGAAATTCCAGGCGTATGGCAACCCTAGGTTCAGCAGTTTACAAGGCACTGAGCAATCTGACATCATGAGCATCTTTGCAAATGGCTAAAATGCATAATTCTGTTTCACCCATCACCGTGTCCAGAAAGGGGGTGAGGGTGGGGGAGTGAGAGGGGGGAAATGCTTATTCATCAATTTCTGCAGATTTGGCCAGCTCTGGCTGAATTTCTTCCAGAAATGGCTTTCAATGAAACGTCAAGCTAATTCTATAGTAGCATGAATTCAAACACTTGCCCGATTGTGTATATTCGGTAGCACCGCAGATTCCTCCATTACGTCCTCTTCAAGCTATTTTCTCCCCCACAATTTTTATCATCAGCAAGTGATTCAAAGTCAGATCAGGTTGCCAGGATGCTTTTATGACATAAAGCGTGCCAGCTCAAACCCTCTCAATATTCAGCTATACAATTACTTCTGATGGCCAAGCAAGATGTTGGCTTTCATGGAGGGGCTCCTAGCTGTCCCTGGGGAGGGTCTGGAGCGGGTTGCATTCAGGGCCGGATTTCGGTTTGATGAGGCCCTAAGCTACTGAAGGTAATGGGGTCCTTTACAGTGGTACCTCAGGTTAAGTACTTAAATCATTCCGGAGATCCGTTCTTAACCTGAAACTGTTCTTAATCTAAAGCACCACTAATGGGGCCTCCTGCTGCCACCGTGCCGCCAGAGCACGATTTCTGTTCTCATCCTGAAGCAAAGTTCTTAACCTGAGGAATATTTCTGGGTTAGCGGAGTCTGTAACCTGAAGCCTATGTAACCTGAAGCGTATGTAACCCGAGGTACCACTGTATATGTACAGCTGTCCTTTGTCAACAACAAATTGTTGCTGTTTTTTGTGTTGAATATATGCTATATGGCTATTTAGGGACCCAATAGGTATCTAAAGCCATTTGCCCATGTTGCCATGCAACTAGTCCATGCAGAATGTAGACTCCCTATATATAGAAATGAGCAAACCAGTGATATTTTAGGGAGCAGGCTAGCAGGCGGGACCCATGACTTACACCATAGGAGCCTACACAACACAAAACACTGCTGCTATATGTAGGTGTTATTTTTTGTTTTTTATCTTATATTTTAGAAATGTACATCCAGGTATTTTTTCTTTCATTTTTTCCGGGGGTGGGGCAAGAGAGTGGGCCCCTAAGCTATAGCTTGTTTAGCTTATACGTAAATCTGGCACTGGTTGCACTCACTCTGGGGTTAAAAGCCCTGTTGAATTGAACACATTTTGTGGGGAGAGATTTGCTGAGGTTTAGGTTGTTGAGGCCTTGTTCTTAATCCTTACAGATTCTTGACTCCATCAACAGTTACGGCTTTATAGGAAACGAGGTCCAAATGTTATACTTGCCTCATGACGTACAGAGTTTCCACGTGGTGTTTGCTAGGTTGCAGTGTCTATCGTGTGCAGGTGGCTTGCTGAGGCTCCGATTTTCCGTTTCAGAAATTCCCTCATAACTTGGCACTTTTTCCTGTTTGTGTGAAATTAGGCAGACGAACCTTAATACAAGTAGAGAGTAGATAAAAATACACCCACTGAAGAGGAATGGGTAGTCAAATTGTGCGAGTACTTGGAGCTCGCAAAGCTGACAGATGTAATAAGAGATAAACCTAAAAAAAACTGGTGAAAGAAGAATGGGAATGTTTAAATAATTATTTCAGGGACAAGGGCTCAACAAGAAAGATCTGGCTATGTTTAGAATGATACCGCATAGAGAAATGTTCCCTGATACCAAGATGAGGGATTCCTTTGGAATGCAGATAGAGATAATTGATAAGAATAATTATCTGTTGTGAGCTTGAAGGAAGTGTACAATAGATGAGCTTTCCTGCTTTGGCCCATCTTCCTTTTTCTTTTTCTCTCCCCCCCCCCTATTTTTCTTTTTTCTTTTCTTTTATATTTCCCATAGTTGCTTATGTTCTGTGTCATGTACTTCGATATTTTTTGTGGTTTTTTGTAGTTTTTTCATTATTATTAAGGAATTTTCCTTTGTAATTTTGGTTGTCTATATTTATATGTACCTGTTTAAAGCAAAATAAAAGTTAAAAAAACAACAAGCAGAGAGCCTCTTCCTTCGCCCAATTTCAAGTAATTCCCCTTCCCAACTATCGGGGCAGACTTTGGTACTCTTTCATAATATGTTATTTATTTATTTGTTTGTTTGTTTATACTTTTCAAATTTATATATTTCATTCGTTTTACAATCCATTTATCATTTCAGAATTTGACTTTCTTCCCCCTCTTTCTGCGGTTCCTTAAATTTATTTTTTAATATCTTCTGCACATCCAATTCACTTAACATGCTCATTTAGTTATCTACTATAAATATATACTCTTATAAAACTGCAGGTTATTACAATAATCCTGCTAATGTTTTTATCTGTTTGCAGTTTATCTATAAACATTCAATAAACCATTTCCATTCTTTTGTTAAAAGTTTGTTATCTTGATTTCTTATTCTTCCGGTAAGTTTCGCCATTTCTGCATAGTCCATAAATTTTTGTATCCATTCTTCCTTTACTGGGACTTCTTCTTCTATCCATTGTGGGGCAAGTAACATTCTTGCTGCAGTAGTAGCATACATAAATAAATTTCTATACAATTTATATATAATTCCCAAAAGAAAACCTTCTGGTTGTTGTTGTTTTTTTTTGGTTTTTGGGTAAAAGTTATTTTGAACATCCTTTTCAATTCATTATATATCATTTCCCAGCAAGCTTTAGTCTTACTACAAGACCACCACAAATGATAAAAAGAACCTTCTTTCTCTTTACATTTCCAACATTTGTTTGATTTAGATTTACCGTATTTTTTGCTCTATATGACTCACTTTTTCCCTCCTAAAAAGTAAGGGGCAATGTGTGTGCGTCTTATGGAGCGAATGCAGGCTGCATAGCTATCCCAGAAGCCAGAACAGAAGGGGGGTTGCTGCTTTCACTGCACAGCGATCCCTCTTGCTGTTCTGGCTTCTGAGATTCAGAATATTTTTTTTCTTGTTTTCCTCCTCCAAAAACTAGGTGCATCTTGTGGTCTGGTGCATCTTATAGAGCGAAAAATACGGTATACATTTCTGCCAGTTTACTTGGTGTTACTCTTTCATAATATGGCAGCCTTTGCACAGCCAAAATTTGGCACCCTGAATCAGATCTTCTCAGTCACAACAATTACAATATAGTGGCAATCTAACCAAGAATTGGCTGGGTACCTATTCTACATACAGTCTAATGAGCATTATAGTTCATTATAGTTCAGGCCCTCTTCATATGGTAAACCGGCCTTTGCTGTTGGGATCTGCCATTCTAAAAGGTCCGATATACAGTGGTACCCCGCAAGACGAACGCCTCGCGAGACGAAAAACTCGCAAAACGAAAGGTTTTTTCGTTTTCGAGTTGCCTCGCAAGACGAATTTCCCTATGGGCTTGCTTCGCAAAACAAAGCTTGCCCCGGGGACAGCGGGTCTTCTCTTTTGAAGCAAGGGGCGGCGGGGAGAAGCGATCTTCTCCCCGCAGCCCCAGGTCCGGGGACAGCGGGAAGCGCTTCCCGCTGCCCCCGGACCTCTTTTGAAGCAAGGGGCTGCGGGGAGATCGCTTCTCCCCAGCTGCCCCCACCGCCCGGCTTCGGAACGCTGCTCCGAAGCGGGGCGGGGGGGCGGGAACACCTGCCCCAGCCGCCCGGCTTCGGAACGCTGCTCTGAAGCGGGGCGGGGGGGAGGGAACACCTGCCCCCGCCGCCCGGCTTCGGAACGCTGCTCCGAAGCGGGGCGGGGGGGGGGCGGGAACACCTGCCCCAGCCGCCCCGCTTCGGAACGCTGCTCCGAAGCGGGGCGGGGGGGGAGGGAACACCTGCCCCCACCGCCCGGCTTTGGAACGCTGCTCCGAAGCGGGGCGGGCAGGAACACCTGCCCCAGCCGCCTGGCTTCGGAACGCTGCTCCGAAGCGGGGCGGGGGGCGGGAACACCTGCCCCAGCCGCCTGGCTTCGGAACGCTGCTCCGAAGCGGGGCGGGGGGGAGGGAACACCTGCCCCCACCGCCCGGCTTCGGAACGCTGCTCCGAAGCGGGGCGGGGGGGCGGGAACACCTGCCCCAGCCACCTGGCTTCGGAACGCTGCTCCGAAGCGGGGCGGGGGGCGGGAACACCTGCCCCCACCGCCCGGCTTCGGAACGCTGCTCCGAAGCGGGGCGGGGGGGCGGGAACACCTGCCCCAGCCACCCCGCTTCGGGACGCTGCTCCGAAGCGGGGCGGGGGGGCGGGAACACCTTCTGAAGGCGGGCAGGGGGCGAAAGTCTTTCTCCCCCCGCCTGCCTTCCCAGGGGCTTTTAAATCGCCCCGGACAGCGGAGAAGTCCTCCGCTGTCCCGGGCGATTTTAAAATGCCGCCCACCAGCATTTTAAGATCGCCCGGACAGCGGAGAAGTCCTCCGCTGTCCCGGGGTTTTTTAAAATGCTGGGGGTGGGAAGAAAAGCCCTTGTCCCCCCCCCCCAGCCTTCAGAAGAGGTCCGGGGACAGACTGTCCCCGGACCTGGTCCGAAGGCGGTTTCCCTAGGAACGCATTAATTGATTTTCAATGCATTCCTATGGGAAACCGTGCATCGCAAGACGAAAAACTCGCAAGATGAAGAGACTTGCGGAACGAATTAATTTCGTCTTGCGAGGCACCACTGTAAATCCTTTGATATTTGCAACTGCAGGTTTCAAGGTACCTGACTTGTTTTATTTATGCAACGTGTTTATTATGTGGGGAAATGGTGATGCCCCACCTCTTGAGGTTAAACATTCAGACATTAAATCACAGAGCACACGGCAGAAGATCTGAAAGAAGGTGCTTTGAAAGTGGAAGCCACTCAGAAGACAACTGCAATCCCCCAACTTTCCCATCCCTACAGCAAATCAAGGCCTTGTAATTGGAAATAAATAAAGGTTTTGTAACTTTAATGAAGGATGGGCTGAACCTTCAAAAGCAAGTTAGTTTTCTAGGTGTGAGGAATCTGGCTAGAATTATAATAATTATTATGATGTGCTCCAATCCCTTATCTTTAGGAGTGTCATGAAAGAGGCCATCTAGTTTCTACAATGGTAAGGAAGCTTGAAGGAATTGGGTTTAGAAACGAATGAATAGGACCCTCAATGGGATAGATCAGTGCTGAGCTCTAAAGAGAAGCATCTTGGTGGAGCACTTTAAGTTGTCAGCTCTGCAGTGTGTATCATCAGTTCAGGTGCTGGTAAACAGAGGTGATGTAAGGTTGGAGAATCCATTAAGTTTTAATGGAAGTATTATAGGAAGCAGAAAGGAGACGGACAGCTTCCATTTACTTTCCTTTCTTGGAACTCTCGTTCACCTCAGAACGGCTCTTAAACCTGAGTCATAGCTGTGTGGGAATGGTCTCTGCATGGCTGCTTCTCCCATAACACCCCAGTAATATACCTTCTATTAGGGGAAATGGCTTGCAAAATATGCACATATTAATAAAATAAATGTATCAGGAGAAATTCACACTAAAATGCTGTGGAATTTTCGTGAGGATTATTTATTTATTTTTAACATCCGCAGTGCTGCAGAAATGTGGAGAATTGAATTTAAGATTAGAAAAACAAGGGACTGAGAGAAATAAAAACCGGCCTATTTGTCCTTTCCTAGCAACATGATAATGACCTCCTGTGGACAGATGTTTCACAACTGGCGCCCTGCATAACCACAACCTGCCTGAGACTCTGCCTTTTGCCTGACCTGGGTACCAGAATTTTGAAATAAAAAGTCCATACCTGTCAACCGCCCTGGGGAAAAACGAGGCAGTTTTTTCTCGCGAGAGGACAGCTGCCAAAATGGCCGCCACAATTTTGCACGATTTTGGGCTGTGCTTTTTTCGGGCGTGGCGTTCAAAAACACATATTTTGAGGAAGGTACGAAAGTCAGGAACTCTTGTTGAGCCACAGAGGGCTGTAAAGGTACCAGCAATTCTGAGAAAACCCAAAAGAATTAAAAAAAAGAAAATGTGTGAGAGTCTCCTGGAGTGAAGGATGACACCTCCTTATGCCATCCTCCTATCCGATATTAAAAGGATTTGTTAGTTAGCCAACACTTCATAGTGCAAATGTAAAGAGGCTTTATTTATTGATATAGGACCATCTCTGTGCATGGCACTTAAATTCTTAAGAAACAACAGATGAAGAAGGGAGAGCAATGGAAGGGAAGATGCTTATACTGTTGGCTTCAATTTCCCTCTGATTTCACAATAGGAGAAAGTTAAGCATTGAAGTCAATGGGACTCCGTACTGCCCACTTTGTTAAAATCCTGTTTTTCTCACAATGTAACTTGCAGTAAACAACTCACCATAAGTCAAACAGGTCTTACTGCTTAAATGCATTGGAACTTTTAATATTATTCTGCTGATAGTGATCTGCTCAGCACATTTCTTCTTTTAGCGGTGAGTGTCAACCATTTCCTGCTGTTTGAAATGTCTCCGGGAGTTTAAAATTAATGTGAGAACTTTCCCCCAGGGCTGTGTAAATGCTACCATTTTGCAGGAGTGCAAAATGTGGTCCTGGATGGAGATTTGGGCTTCCTAGGAATTTCAGCTTTCATTTCTTTTTAGAAAGGCAAGATCTAGACCTTATGCTGTGAAGATATATACTTGAAGGTGTGGATGTGTTACATACTGTAATCAGAGCTGTCTTTCCTATTGGGCTTACAGGCACCTTGCACCAGGGCGCTGGCCTCTCAGGGGCGCCCCAGCGAGTGGGGGAGCTGCGCGGCTTTGCCGGTGGCCTCCCCTTTCCCTGCACGCCCGGCAGCTGTGCCCCGCCAACTATATGGCTGGTGGGCGTGCAGCTTCTGTGGGGAGAGCGATCCCCACAGAGGCTTGGGAAAACGTTGACAACTGTGGGGAAGGTGGGTGGCACCTGTCATGGTATTGATGGAGAATGAAGGGGAAGAGGAGAGACAGGCAGAGGAAGGGGGGCCAGAAGTGACGGTGGAGGAAAGAAGGGAAGGGAAGGGAAGGAGGAGGGACAGCTCACAGATGTTGGGACAGAGCCTCAACACCGCACAGGAAGTTCTGGCACGGACAGTGAAGCAATGCCTGTTCCATCTGCCCAGGAAAGGAGGGTGTTAAAGAGGAGGGGACAGAGACATCACATGAGAATTCCACGCCTTTTCTGCTGGAAAAAGGGCAGGCGTAAGGCACTCCAAGAATTTGAGCCGGAAGATTCAGATGCATGATTGTACGTGCTGCTTGTACATATGTAAAATAAAGGACGTATATATGTATCTCTGAGTGAGCAGAGGTATTTCTTGCGAAGAGCGTTCACCAGCCATCACAGCACCAGAGGGATCTTTGCACCACGGTGCCAGATATGCTTAAGACGGCCCTGACTGTAATCTCAGAAACCAGAGATATAGCCAAGTAACATTTCCAGGGGTTGTGAATGGGCCTTTAGGGCATCTGGCATGCTTCCTGCCATAGCAAGTAAAACCAGCATAAATTATGCACATCAACAGTTTGTTGTTGTTTTTTATAGCAGAACAATTTAACCTAACATGGAATCATGCAAATTTGCTTCAAATGTACTTTAGAGGTAAAGTATGTACGTAGCCTTAAAAATGAGAGTGATGCAGAGCTCTTTGTGTTGTCAGGGTGTAATTATTACGTCTGTCTTATTTCGGAATATTGTCACTATCACTAATGCAACAGAGCCTAAAGGAAGGAATAAATTAAGGGAGTGTTGTAGCCTGTCCTGTGAGACATGGGAGTGAGCCAGCTAAACCCCTCCTGTCATCTTCACTGTTGCCGCCAAGTGGATGTCTTTATTTCCTGGATGCCTCCATTGAAACAGTGCTGAAACCTCCATTTTTCTGTCCTTTCCTAAGGGCTTCCATCCTGATGCCCAACATGGCTGTTTGGTCCAAGTGGCTGGCCACAAGAGATGCTGTAACCCAGATGGAATTCCCATCGAACAACCAAACAGCGCAAGAGCCTAGTGCTCAATGTTTGCTGTGGATGAGCAACAAGCGGGAGGCGCTATGGTCTTAACCACTGAGCCTCTTGGGCTTGCCGATCAGAAGGTCGGCGGTTTGAATCCCTGCAACGGGGTGAGCTCCCGTTGCTCTGTCCCAGCTCCTGCCAACCTAGCAATTCGAAAGCACACCAGTGAAAGTAGTACTGCTGCAGCGGGAAGGTAAACAGCGTTTCCATGCGCTCTGGTTTCCGTCATGGTGTCCCGTTGTGCTAGAAGCAGTTTAGTCCTGCTGGCCACATGAGCCAGAAAGCTGTCTGTGGACAAATGCTGGCTCCCTTGGCCTGAAAGCAAGATGAGCGCCAGGGACGTGGACTTAGAAAAAATATTGGGGGGGCCCCAGGAAAGCTCATGAATAATAAATAAGCTCATGAATATGCAAATAAAGTGGCTCCGGCCCTAAATAGGGCAAGCCACGCCCCCCAGCCAGCCGATTGGCTGGCTGGGAGGTGTGGCCAGTCGGGATTCCCCTGTTCTCGCGGGATTTCCGGCAGTGCCTCCGATTAGGGCGCGCGGCTGGCTGGCTGGCGAAGGAGCAGGTGAGGAGGAGGCGGGGGACGGCGGCGGCGCTCTGCTGAAAGGGCGCCCGCCCGAGATTATTGGGGGGGCTGAGCCCCCCCAAAAATTTTTTTGAGGGGGCTCGAGCCCCCTCAAGCCCCATGGAGTCGGCGCCTATGATGAGCGCTGCAACCCCATAGTCACCTTTGACTGGACTTAACTGTCCAGGGGTCCTTTACCTTTACATTTTACCTCTCAGAGTTGCCATTTATGCCCATATGAGTCACAGCAGGCTTCCTTAAATGTCTGATGTGACAATCAAGGCTCTTCCGGCGAAGGCTCCAGAGCAGGAACAGAGCTGGAATATGGGCAGAAATAACATTCTACCCGGAATGTAGAATCAAGTGGAAGAATTCTAGATGGTCCCATGTCAGAATGCAGGTGTGAAATGTCTCAGTGAATTCCTAAGATGATGTTTGGGCTCTGTTTGGCCTGTCTGGATATCACACCGACTGAAAACCTGAGCCATGCATTGCAGAAATGTTCTGATATGCCTTGGCTTAAATGAAACAACCCCATCCCCCTTTTAAGTGTTTTGGATAATTAAAGGTTAAATAGACTTTTTTGGGATGTGTGTGTGTAAAATATTGTCCAATAGTAGGGCCAACCCTGTGTGGATAAGGGCATCGCAGAGCAGAGTCTGAAGTCACCAGTAGCTTTGCTGAATCTAAGCAGGTCTGAACCTGGTCAAGGACTAGAAAAGCACAAACTTGATACTCCAATACCAGTCCATGTTTATTTCCCCCAGAGATACATTGGAGGGACATTTTTGCAATGACTATACTTTTGGGTTAGGATTGGCTGCATGGTGCAGAGAGCTAATTGACCAAAGAACAGGGCTTGGAAATAAATGCTTCTACTGTAATGCTTCTCTGGGCGGCAAGCAAGCCCCGATAAGAAGTAATGACCCTGTTATGTATGTTTATTTACAAAAAGACACACCCAGAGCCCGGTTTCTCGCCTGCTCGCATTTGTTTGTTAGTCAGTCTGAAGTTTCGCCCCTTCCACAGCAGGAAGGACGCCAGACTCCCGCCTTTCCCCTCTTGCCCTTCCGTTGCCTTCTGATTTTATCCAAACGCCTAGAATGGAGACTGAGAGGCTGACCTCCCCACTCTCACTCAACACAGACACAGACCTCTGTTTATCTGCTGGTTGCCTAGCAATGCTCTGGCTGCCTTCCAACTCTTCCTCTTCTTGAGAGCTAATAGAGTCTTCCCTGGAAAGGGGGGTAGGGCTGCTCTCTCTTGATTCTGTCAGCCAGTTCTCATCTGCAGAGTTGGTCCCTCATTCACTTAGCTCAATTTCTGAGTCTAACTCATCCCCCGCACTCTGGGGGGGCCACGTTCCTGACACCTACCTGTACTATATACTGTGTATGTGTGTGTGTGTGTGTGTGTGTGTGTGTGTGTGTGTGTGTGTGTGTAGGGGGAGGAGATTGTTTTTAAAAAAACTTGCTCATTGAGAATACTGTACCCCAGCAGCCCTAATAGGAGAGCCTGCACTGGTGACAATATTTAACAGTTTTTAATGAAAGTGATTTAACTCAGTTTAATTAAGTCGAGGCTCCAATAAACACCCCAGTTTCACAAAATCGTATCAATGCAATGGATTAATCCATGGTAAAATGGAGCTAAAATCATTATAACTGAACAAAACGAACACATTTCATACATTTAACGATGACTTCCATATTTGTTTAGTACTTTAAATAAGAAATCAAAATAACCCTCATGGAATCGATCGAACTATTTTCTTCACGGTTCATAACCATTCTGTTAATTGCATATGGGCAAACTGGATTTTTTGGCAAAGTGAAATAAATCTGCAAATGACCTTTGAGTGTGTGAAATTCATATTCTTATAAAGATTTTAAGCTGCACTTTGTTGGCAGCAGTCAATCTTGCACATGTACTCCTCAACCTTGAGCCCAGTTCTGGGACAGCGTGTTCTCCTTCATGGAGAGCACGTGTTGCGGTGGGGGCCGCCAGGACACTCCAAAGTTGTGGGGCGGGCTAATTGACCGTTGGCCACTGATGCGATTGGGCTTCCCTTGTCGTTGGGAAGATGTTAATGTTGCCATTTGTTGATTGACAGCCAGAAATGCTAAAACTCCTTGCACGAGGCTAGGTCTTCCTCTTTTCGACCGTGCATCGGATTGCCCGTCCCCCCCTCCCTAGAATTAGGGTTGTTCGCTTGACCTTGCTATGCCTGTCATGGGGTCGTCTGCTCTTGGGGCAGGGGTCCAGTAGGAATTTTGTCCATCTGGCTGATTGGCTGGGGCCATTTGGTTTTTGCCTACTGCGTAGCAAATCTTCACAACTTGTAAGTTTGCGGTTAGGCATTGGTTTATGGTTTGGTTGGTTGAGGGGCATGGATTGGCTGTGCCTGCCCCTCTAATGCTGCTGCTGCAAGGGATTCCATTAAAGGAATCGGGGGCTAACTATTGCTTGTCCACCCTGTCAAGGGGGTTTGGGCCACTGCAAGAGCTCCTGGCTGCATTTGGGGTGGGCTGAGGGCAGGTTCCCTGCTCCGTCACTACCCCCAAGTGTATTCCCCTTTTCTGACTTTCGCAGGCGTGCGGAATGTCAGACTTTCCCCCATGGGGGGGTTAGATATAGTGGTGCCCCGCAAGACGAATGCCTCGCAAGACGAAAAACCCACTAGACGAAAGGGTTTTCCGTTTTTCGATGCGCTTCGCAAGACGAATTTCCCTATGGGCTTGCTTAGCAAGACGAAAACGTCTTGCGAGTCTTGCGATTTTTTTCGCTTTCCACCCCCTTTTTCTAAGCCGCTAAGCCGCTAATAGCCTTTTAGCTGCTAAGCCTTTAGTAGCCACTAAACCGCTAATAGCGCTAATCCGCTAATCCGCTAATAGGGTTGCTTCGCAAGACGAAAAAACCGCTAGACGAAGAGACTCGCGGAATGGATTATTTTCGTCTTGTGAGGCACCACTGTAGTCACAACCAATGCCTAAGCAACCACTCACATGTTTGTATTTTAATAAAGTTGTGGCCAAAATTATGCCAAAAACCTTAAACAAAAATATTGGTGTGATGTGTGAGTTATTGGGGTGGCCCTGGGGACCTCGACATGCAAACCATTCACACCAACTTCTGACTCTCCTGCTTGCTGCCCTCAAGTGCCTCGGTGGGTTCTTTCCTGCTGCAGATATTGAGGTCAGATTAAGTTGCCAGTCTGGCTAGACTCTGTGCATGCAATGAGAGAGTGCATACCTTCCATTTTGCCATTTGCCTGCAGCAGAAAAATGCACCGGGACTGACTCTGCAAACCCTTGTGGGCAGTTCCCACCAAAAAAAGGCACAGAAGGAAGAGCTCACTCCTGTGTCTTGAGCTGCAGGTGAGCTTAAATGACCCCCCCCCCCCGGAAAGGAGGGCAAATGCCTGTCACTTTCCTAACGGCATAGAAGTGGAATGATTGGTGAGGTTTCTTATTGTGCAAGAATGAGAAAAGCTTCATCTGCAGAAATTCCCTGTTCGGCAACACCCAGGACAGGTAAAGAAGGAATGCTAACTGACTGGATACCATTGCTTTAATGACTCATTTTTTTTAAAAAAAAAAAAGTTTGATGTTTAGTTAAGGGGTAGTAAAAGTTTCACAGTTGTTTGTTTTGGCTTTGCTGTGTGTTGGCATTCGCCTGGCGCCTTCATTTTAGCCGCCAGGCAAAAACGTTCCTTTTTAACCAGGCCTTTGGTTGATCTGGTTAATCCGATGCCCTTTTAAAATGTGAGTTTTTTGTGGGGGGGGGCTCTATTGGGTTGTTGCTTTTATTCTTATTATGTATTTTGTGGTTTTATATCTTGGTTTTATTCTGTGAAACGCCCTGAGACCCCCGGGTATTGGGCGGTATATAAATTCAATAAATAGTAATAATACGCCTTGCAGGCTTTATTTGTTGAAAGAAGGGCATGGATTATTAATATTTATTAAATTTGTATACTGCCCTATACCCATAGATCCCAGGTTGCTTCACAAAATAATAGTTCATTCAGGGGTCAGCAAACCTTTTCAGTCGGGGGCCGGTCCACTGTCCCTCAGACCTTGTGGGGGGCCGGACTATATTTTGAAGAAAGAAAAAAAAGAATGAATTTCTATGCCCCACAAATAACCCAGAGATGCATTTTAAATAAAAGGACACATTCTACTCATGTAAAAACATGCTGATACCCAGACCGTCCGTGGGCTGGATTTAGAGGGCGATTGGGCCGGATCCGGTCCCCGGGCCTCAGGTTGCCTACCCATGAACTAAACCATTCAGTTTTCCGTTATTACATCCATCAAAGCTTATTTACACTGTTGAATTTATCTTAAGCGCATGTACTTCTTGTTCCCTTATTCTATGTGTTAGGTCCACAAGCTGCACATATTCTATCAGTTTAACTTGCCATTCTTCTTTAATTGGGACCTTGTTTGTTTTCTGTTTTGGGCATACATAAATAACAGCAATGCTCTTGACGCTTTCGCAAATGCTCTCTCTTGGGACTGTTGTCATTTTGCAGCTTGGTTCACAGCCCAGGACTAAGCATTTGCCTAAGACCAACAACTGCCTTCTCGCGCTGCAATTCTGTGCTAGGGGTGGGATGCTCAGGGAGGTGGCAAACCTGTGTCAGGGTTATACCATTTCAGACTGCGGGTGTGGACTCAAACGATTCAATGTGCCTCCATTAAAATAAGACAAAGTAAAAGCATCTCTAGATAGACTATTAAGGCAAATAAATGCAGCGTGTAAGTTTCAAGGCGGAAAGTGTGTTCTGTTTGCTTTTGGTATTCACCTTTGTGAGCCCCCACCTGCATTCTGAGGTAGTGTCACCTGCCACAGATATACCAGCTCGGGGGGGGGGGCAGTCCTCTGCTCCAGTTGCCACAAGGGAAGAGTGACAGCTTTGCCTGGTGTTGGATTCCCTGGTAATTTGAGTCCGCGAATGTGGGAATTTCATACCTCCCCGTAACAGCACACTTCTCAGCTATCAGAGTGAAACCTGCCAATTGATGTAAGAGACTGTAACATGGCAGATTAAGAAGCTTTAAATCAATCAATCAATCAATCAATCAATCAATCAAACAAACAAACAAACAAACAAAAACTAAAGCAGCAACACAGCTAATTTTAATATTGGTTTATCGGTGCAAGAGAACTTTACTTCCAGAACGCTTAGCTCAAGTCAGAGAAGGCTTCCTTTGTGCAGACAATGACCTGTTTTGTGCTGTGTTGATAAGCTTACATTCTGTGGGAACAAAATAAAAAAAATCCTTCCAGTAGCACCTTAGAGACCAACTAAGTTTCTTATTGGTATGAGATTTGGTGTGCATGCACACCTCTTCAGATACACGAAAGCTCATACCAATAACAAACTTAGTTGGTAAACTTGCTGTAAAGTAATCCTTGGAAGCCAAGCTGAATTCATTCTTCCCTCTTTGCTTGGGCCTACGGGGAAAAAGGTTTTCCTTTTTTTTTATTTAAAAAAATGTCTCTCAGAATTTAATAACCAATAGCAATAGTTAGTACAGAACAATTTCGTGGGATCCCAGCACTTCAATCTGGAGCTGGTGTAGATACCCTGGTGGTGGTAATCAGCCATTGAAGCACAGCTAGACAACTACTAAAAATATCATAAGAAACAATGTGTGTGTGTGTGTGTGTGTGTGTGTGTGTGTGTGTGTGTGTGTGTGTGTGTAAGAGAAAGACAAAGTCAAGAAGGCACTTATAACAAGCACAGTGTGTTTAAAATACGGTCAACGTCCAACAGTAGTCCGAGACACCTTTGGACTAAGGAGGCTGCCCCCCCCATCCTTCAGATAGCCATTTCAGGGAGTGTAGGTGCCTTCAAAGGGGGAAAGTTGCTAGGGGAACATTTCCCCACAAACTTATTTTAGTCGGTTTATCTTAGAACCCAAGCCAAAGTAACTCTGATCCAAGAATGCTTGACTTCATTATACAATAATCTTTATTGTCATTGTCCCATACAGAACAACAAAATCTACAGCAGACATTCAAAAGCCAACAAGCCTGCTATCCCAGCCTGGTTAGCCCCCTAAAAACTCTGATACCCCATAATTAAATACAATATACTCCCATAGAGACTACCTGCGTTTAAAACCAAAATCGCATTTGGATAGAAACTGTTTCTCAAGCGGCTAGTGGTGGAGTCTCCTTCTTTGGAGGTCTTTAAGCAGAGGCTTGACAACCATATGTCAGGAGTGCTCTGATGGTGTTTCCTGCTTGGCAGGGGGTTGGACTCGATGGCCCTTGTGGTCTCTTCCAACTCTATGATTCTATGATTCTATGATTCTATGATTCTATGACTACGGCAGACCAACACGGCTACCTACTTGTAACTAATTCTGTGGGAAGGTGGCTTCAGAATAAGGGTTGGACCCTTTGAAAAGCCATGGTGTTGGGATTCCACCACGAACAACTCTGGAGTTGCTGTGTGACTTTCCCCTCCTCCTTTTGCTTAAACCTGGCAGTTTTGTCCCGGTTGCTGAGATGCGCAAGCCTGTGGGTGAGCCAAGCGGAGTGACTTTTTTCCTGCCTTGGGCTGAGCAAAGCGAAAATGAGTGTGCACATCAGTGTGCTAATATCAATGCCTGCATGGGCGTACCCACGGGGGGTCGGGGGGCAGCTGCCCCCCCAGATCAAGTAAAACGGGGACTGAGAGTATAATCCTATGGACAACAACAACGTATTATTTATATGCCGCCCATCTGGCTGGGTTTCCCAAGCCACTCTGGGCAACTCCCAACAGAATATTAAAAACACGATCAAACATTAAAAACTTCCCTGTACAGGGCTGCCTTCAGATGCCTTCTAAAAGTCAGATAGTTGTTTATTTCCTTGATATCTGATGGGAGGGCGTTTCACAGGGCGGGCGCCACCACGGAGAAGGCCCTCTGCCTGGTTCCCTGTAACCTCACTTCTCACAGGGAGGGAACCACCAGAAGATCCTCGGAGCTGGACCTCAGTGCCTGGGCTGAATGATGGGGGTGGAGACACTCCTTCAGGTATATCACACTGGGCCTTACTACTTACTGAACTTGCATAGGATTGTGCTGTAAATGGTACCATACAACCAGTTCCCTCACTGCCCTCTTCCAATGCCCAAAGTTCCTTTCTCTTCTGCAGGTTACCAGGCCTACATTTATGGCATCTGCCTTCCCAAAGCAGTCATCATTGAGGCTGCTCCATTTTGTTCTCTCTCCACGCTGGGGTCTGGGTAAAATGAAAGAGGTGTTCTTCCTAGCTCATTTGTGGACATTTGTTGTTGAGCTGGCCTTTTCCATTCCTCCCCACACTGCCAAAGAGAATTGCAACCCCCCCCCCCTTCCCGAGTTTGTATAGGCTCAGTGACATCTTTAAAGATCTCATTAAGGTTCTGGCAACATCTGAAAGAGAAGCATCACTAGGTGTGGCCACCAGCCTTTCTATGCCCTGAAAAGGCTATAGGCATGTGTTATGGAGAATAAACATTACACGCTGTTTAATGATTCCTGCAATTAACTGCTGGGGTGGCTCAGAGCTTGAATTCCCTCTGATGGCATTAATCCTCTTAAACCAGTTCTGATGAGCAAAGACCTCGAGGCGGCGTTGTGGATTTGGGCAAGCATTTTCTTCCACCTGCAGAGCATCATGAGTTTCTGTGTCATTCTGTTGGTGTCGGTATGGAGGCTGAAGTACTGAAACCAAACTGCAGATCAACCACAAGCCGGCGTATCTGTGTTGGAAAACAGCAAGCTGTTCAGCCAAACCCACAACATACAATGCTGTAATTATTTCATCCCTTCTCACTGCCAGGCCCTAACATGTGGCCATGAGTCACTTTTCGTATACGCTCATCAAGGTTTCCATGTGATTGATATTATGTGTGCATTCAATAGGTCTAGGAAGTGTAAATGTTTTAGGGAATTGTCAACAAAGGTCCGTATAGTAAAAGCTATGGTTTACCCAGTAGTGATGTATGGAAGTGAGAGCTGGACCATAAAGAAGGCTGATCACCGAAGAATTGATGCTTTTCAATTATGGCGCTGGAGGAGACTCTTGAGAGTCCCATGGACTGCAAGAAGATCAAACCTCTGCATTCTTAAGGAAATCAGCCCTGAGTGCTCACTGGAAGGACAGATCCTGAAGTTGAGGCTCCAATACTTTGGCTACCTCATGAGAAGAGAAGACTCCCTGGAAAAGACCCTGATGTTGGGAAAGATGAAGGGGACGACAGAGGATGAGATGGTTGGGTAGTGTTCGCGAAGCTACCAGCATGAGTTTGACCAAACTGCGGGAGGCAGTGGAAGACAGAAGTGCCTGGTGTGCTCTGGTCCATGGGGTCACGAAGAGTCAGACACAACTAAACGACTAAACAACAACAACATGACTTTCTGCAAACCACCTGTGAGGGTTTGATTAGCTGCTTGTGCGTGAAAACGTGCTCCCTCAGAGTTTGTGCGCCCCCACAAACCTCCGTGTGTGACGGAGCTCCTCAGACATGTCTGCTCTAGTCACTAGTAGAGTCCGACAGTGGCTGTCTGCGGAAGCGTTTCCAACAAAGAAGTTCCTTAACGGAAACGCGTCTCCTGGACTCACGGCGTGACAGTTTCCTGCGAGGTATGGGTCTCCCTATGGGAGACTCCGATACCTCCCCACTGTTCTCGCTGGAAGCCTCCCTGAGCCCTCCCTCCTGCTCGCATTCCCTCAGAGACCCACTCCTCCCCCTGCTGGTCCCTGCTTCAGCAGTTGAGTCTCTTTCATCCTGCCTGAGTCCCTCCACCACCTGATGCTCTGATGGCAGTTCCCTGACATCCACCTCCCCTCCAGGGCCCCCCTCACCCCCTCCCAATTCCTCCCCCCTGGGAGGTGAAGGGCTAAAACCCCGAAACGAATCTTCCTCATCTTCTGACGTCTCGAACAATTCTCTCCATCGATCGTCGTCCTGGCCAGCTGAATCCTCCTCCTCTTCAGAATCTGGGAACCCCTCCAACTCCTCTTCCTCGTCGGTGGTGGCAAAGTATTCCCTTCGGAACCTCGCTACAGGCTGAGGTTTACGTGGGAACCTCTGATGAAAAGTCTCTATTAAAACCTCGTCATTGACATCCTCTGCCCTAACCCAGGTGTTTTCCGACTCCGGTTCCCCTTCCCACATTACCAAATACTCTACTTGATCTCCCTTCCACCTGGAATCGAGGATCTCCGCTACATGGTAGCTGTGTTCCTTCTCCTCCATTGCTGGTCCCCTAGTGACCCTCCCCTCACTGTCTCCTCTATACGGTGACAGCAACGACCTGTGAAAAACTGGGTGCAGCTTCATGTGGTTCGGTAACCGGAGCCTGAAAGCCACTGGATTGACCTGCTGTATGACTTCAAACGGACCCAGCCTTTTGGGTCTTAATTTCTTACAACCTCCTTTGAATGGCAACCCTTGGGTTGACAGCCACACCTGGTCCCCCACCCTGATGCTTTCACCTTCCCTTCTGTTTTTGTCTGCTTGCCTCTTATATTCCTCCTTAGCCCTGTTTAAGTTGAGTTGGAGCTGGCGATGGATCGCTTCCATTTCTTCCACGAACTGTTCTGCAGCTGGAACGCTCCAGTTCTCCCCCTCCCCCCCTGGGAAGGCTCTGGGATGGCACCCGTGATTAGCCAAAAAGGGGCTCATCCCCGTGGACACGTTCTCTGCATTGTTGTAGGCAAATTCTGCCAACGCCAGCTTCTCCACCCAATCATTCTCTCTGTCATTAACATAACACCTCAAATATTGTTGGAGAACCCCATTTGCTCTTTCCGCCTGCCCGTTGGTTTCAGGATGACGGGCCGTCGAGAAATTAACCTCTACATGCAGTAAGCTCATGAGCTTCCTCCAGAACCTGGAAGTAAATTGTTTCCCTCGGTCTGAAACCACCCTCAAGGGGGCGCCATGCAACCTAAACACATTCTCTACAAACAATTTGGCGGTTTCTTCTGCTGTAACCGCATGTGAGCAGGCTATGAAGTGGGCCATTTTAGTTAACAGGTCTACTACAACCATGATGGCTGTTTTCCCTCTAGACCTTGGCAGATCAGTCATGAAATCTATTGCCACTGCTTCCCACGGTCTCTCAGGTGTGGGCAGTGGTTCTAATAAACCAGCCGGCGCCTGCCTCTCCCCCTTGGCTCTTTGGCATTGTTCACACCCTCTCACATACTCCCGCACATCTTCCCTGACCTTGGGCCACCAAAATTCCCTGGTAACCAGCCACATGGTTTTGTGTTGCCCAAAGTGCCCTGCTGTGGGGCTATCGTGCAGCTGCTTGAGTACTTTCTCCCTCAATTCCCCTTCAGGTATATATAACGCTCCCTTATAATACAATGCCCCATTTCTCTCCTCAAAACCACCGGGTTTGTCTTCCTCCCCTCTGAGATCCCTGAGTTTCCCCTGGGCGTATGCATCCTGCACCGTACCCTCTACCAATTCCCTTTGCCCCACCAAAGTCGCCCCACACACCCAGCGGTCCTCTGGAATGATATGGGTTTCTTCGGGTGCTCCCTCCCCCTCCAAATATTCAGGCTTGCGTGAGAGAGCGTCCGCCCTAACATTCTCTGGGCCTGGCACATAACAAATCTCAAAGTTAAATTTGGAGAACTCTTGGGCCCATCTCAACTGCCTTTGGTTGAGCACTCGCGCCGTTCTCCAGTACTCTAGATTTTTATGGTCCGTGCACACTTGCACTTTATGTTGTGCACCAACTAGCAGATGCCTCCATCTCCGGAACGCCTCATGAATAGCAAGCAGTTCTCGGTCGTACACCGTGTAGTTCCTCTCGGATTTGTTCAGCTTCCGCGAGAAGAAGGCACACGGACGCCACTCCGACTCCTCCTTCCCCGGCTGCAGAAGAAGCACCGCCCCTATGGCTCTGTCAGATGCGTCTGTTTCAACCCTTAGCTTCTTTCGTAAATCCACATGCAGAAGTTGTTCTTCAGAGGCGAAGGCCCTTTTCAGTTCCTCAAACGCTCGCCCCGCCTCCGCCGTCCATACAAACTTCTTCTTACTGCTGAGACAGTCAGTGATGGGCGCCGTCAGATGGGCGAAGTTGCGGATGAACTTACGATAAAAGTTTCCAAACCCTAGGAACCTCTGCACATCCTTCTTGGTTTTGGGTGTTTTCCATTCCAGCACTGCCTGTACCTTGCCGGGATCCATGGCCAATCCCTTGTCTGACAGGCGGTACCCCAGGAATTCCACCTCCTTGGTATGGAACCGACACTTCTCCAGTTTGACCCACAGCCTGTTGGCTTGCAGTCTGCTCAACACTTCTCTGACGTCTCTCACATGTTGCTCCTCATTCTCAGAATACACCAACACATCATCTAGAAAGGCAACGCAATTCTTGTAGAGCAAAGGGCCCAGCACGTGGTTCATAAAAGATTGAAAACACGCGGAGCCTGCTTGTAATCCAAATGGCATAACGAGGTATTCAAACGCCCCCAAAGGGGTAAACATGGTGGTTTTCCATTCATCCCCTTTCCTTATGCGTATCAGGTTGTACGCCCCCCTTAGATCCAGCTTTGTGAAAATCTTTCCCTTCCTCACCATGGTCAAAATATCATCAATTCTGGGCATAGGGAACGCCACCGGTTCAGTCACTGCATTCAGCCGCCTAAAATCACATACAAGTCTCGGCTTGTCCGCATTTTTTTTGTCCACAAAGAACACTGGGCTCCCCCCTGCTGCTTTGGACTCTCTGATGAAGCCTCTCTTCAGGTTCTTGTCAATGAACCCTCGCAACTCCTGCATTTCCCTGTCTGACATGGCATACAACTTGCCCACGGGAAGCTGTGCTCCAGGGAGTAAATTGATCTGACAATCAAAGGGTCTATGAGGTGGTAGTTGGTCAGCTTCCTTCTCGCTGAACACGTCGCTGAGATCTGCATACTGTGGTGGTACCTTCACCTTCCCCATTACTTCAGTCCCTGCTAGGGTGGCTTGGGCCCCTACTGAACCCTTCTCCCCTTTGCAGTGTTCTAGGCAATGTGCTGAACCAAAGGACACCACTCTTTGATGCCAGCCAACCAGCGGATCATGTAGAGCTAGCCAGCTCATTCCCAAAATAATGGGAGCGCCTCCCAGGGTGGCCACATTAAACGCTATCAGTTCTGTGTGCCTTGCCACCCTCATTATCATTGGGACAGTCTGCAAGCGGACTCCTCCTCCCAACAACTCCCTGCCATCAATCGTGGTCACCTGCAGGGGGTTGCTTAAAGGGATGGTCTGTATCTGGTGTTCAGCAGCAAACTCCTTGCTCATAAAATTGCAGGAGCTGCCTGAGTCCAATAGCGCCTTTATTTTTAGGGGGTGCCCATTCTGCAGCTCTAGCGACACTTCAATCACTAGAGCAGGTCGAGGAGCTTCTGGCACGGGCACTTTCACTGCTCTTTGGCCTGGCTGCAGTGCCCCAATTGTGGCAACCAGGCGTTGGCTTTTACCTGCTCCGCTCCCCCTTCTTCTCCCCCCTCAACAGCTCCCACCATCCCTTGCCATTCCTTCCTCTGGGGGCAGACTCTGGCAAAGTGGCCTGGCTGTTGGCAGAGATAGCATTTCCGGGGGCCCTTTCCCTCCTTCTTAGCTCCCTCGCTGGTTTTTGAAAATGCGCGCGCGCGCGCTGTTCCGATTTCCATCGGCTCTGCCGGCGGGAAAGCTGGCTCAGGAATGTCTGGAATGCGGAACTCCTTCCAACGTTCCCCTCTCCCTTCCCGCCTCTCCAAGGCTCTTGCCTCCTGCCGCGCTCCTATGGTCAGCGCAGATTTGGTCAGCTGATCCATAGACTCCGCCCTGGGGCTCCGTGCCAGCTCGTCTTTCACCCCCGAAGAAAGACCTTCTTCAAATAGCATTTGAACGGGTGCCGCCGATAAATCCCAACTCAGTCTGTGAATCAGCATGGTAAACTCAGTCCAATATTCACGGACAGATCGACTCCCCTGCTTACAAGCCATTAGCTGTCTGCGCACCACCCCTTCCTCAATATCGCTGGAAAACATGATATCCATTGCACGAAAGAACTTCATTGTGTCCTTTAGTATGTCATTGTGCGTTGCCATTAGGGGTCGCACCCAGTCTCTAGCCCCTTTCTCAAGATGCCCAATTACAAAAGCAACTCGCGATTCCTCATCAGGGAACTCATCGAACTGCACATTAAGGGCATATTGCATCTCTGTCCTAAAAGCATGGTAGTCCTTGGGGTCCCCCCCAAATTTCTGCACCAATCCTGGTACCTTTCTGGGGAATTGAGTGGCTCTCCCCTTCTTGTCTGCATCCTGAGCCCTTCTCTCCTCCAGCCTCGCCGTCTGCAGGGCCAGTTGAACCTCCAACGCTCGGTATCTATCTTCCAAGCTTGGACCAGCTCCAGCCCCTGCTCCTCCGGTTCCGGTTGGTTCGCTCATGATGCCTTCTCTTGCACAGGCAGCGTACAAAGACTGTCGGACTGCTGTGAGGGTTTGATTAGCTGCTTGTGCGTGAAAACGTGCTCCCTCAGAGTTTGTGCGCCCCCACAAACCTCCGTGTGTGACGGAGCTCCTCAGACATGTCTGCTCTAGTCACTAGTAGAGTCCGACAGTGGCTGTCTGCGGAAGCGTTTCCAACAAAGAAGTTCCTTAACGGAAACGCGTCTCCTGGACTCACGGCGTGACAGTTTCCTGCGAGGTATGGGTCTCCCTATGGGAGACTCCGATACCTCCCCACTGTTCTCGCTGGAAGCCTCCCTGAGCCCTCCCTCCTGCTCGCATTCCCTCAGAGACCCACTCCTCCCCCTGCTGGTCCCTGCTTCAGCAGTTGAGTCTCTTTCATCCTGCCTGAGTCCCTCCACCACCTGATGCTCTGATGGCAGTTCCCTGACACCACCATTATAAATCTATACTGCCCTCCTCTTCTCAGGAAGGTTCCGGAAGGTTCCACCATGTCCAGTCCCTGACATTAGGCCAGGTGGGGCTGGCCTGGGCGAAGAAAGAGACCCCCTTTGATTGGTGTCAACAATGAGCAGTCCAGGTAATAAATGGGGTGCAACTTTATTTACAATGTAAAGTGCATCACACAGAAGTTGTTCAAACACATGACAAGCAGTGACATAAATGACAATACATTATTTGAATTTAATTTTTAAAAAAAACAACAACAGGTTAATTCCTCTGAGGATTTCGTATAGTAAAAAGAGATTGAAATTCACCAATCCAGCCTTTTATTGTTTCCTCTAGGAACTGCATCGCAGCAGCGGTGCTGTTCTTGAGGGTTGTCTCTGGGTCGTTAGGTTTCGAACTCTCTGCCTGCTCACCATATAAACAGCAAAATGTATGAACAGCTAGAACTGAAAACAGGTCGGTTGGCTTTATAATCCCTCCCCGACATTTCCCCGCCTCTCAGATCAAAAGTGTGGTTCAAAAGACGGGCTTTTTTCAGGGAAAGGTATGATTCAGAATGCCACCAGGATAAAATAATACACAGAATGCTTGAACACAGAGGAAAATAGGGCAATTTTTCAATGATTCGAGGAAGGCAATGGCAGCTGAGTTTAAATTCCATTTCTTACCCACTCAATGAGGGTTTCTAAGGTGGAAATATACTCTGACTTGGGAGTTACTCTTCACTGAACTCAGCAAGACCTACTTATGAGTAAACATGCATAGGGTTTGGTCTGCGCATGTATCGCTCTGTAAATCTTGTAGAACAGCAAGTTCTCTTAAAAGTCTCTGTGTGAAGATAAGCTAATCATTAGTGTATGTATGTATGCTATGTTCCAGCACATGTGCATTATGTTGTGGAGATTGCTGCCTGCTGTTGCAATGACAGGAGCAGATAATGAAGAGGGGAAGGCTGTGAAAAAAGAACGTCAGTGGAATTGCAGGACAATATATTCTTAGTTTAGTCAGTGTTATACACAGTTGCTCTCCCAGGGCTGATTCTTCATTACACTTTCTGCTCAAAACTAGACAGTGGTAGGTTAACAACAGGAAGATTTAAAGGAACTATTAGAAATGACTATCAAAAGCAGCAGAGATATGAGATGATCAGAGCCCCCCCCGAACTTGAAGCATGGGAAGTCCCAATAAAAAATTTATAATTCGGCAGAATATTTGGATTATTTTATATATATATGTATATGTATAATTTGGAATACTTAATGTGATTTGATTGGATTGTTAAAATGGAAAACGTAATAAAAATGATTTTAAAAAAACAAAACAAAACTAGACAGTGGTGACCATATATTTATTAGAAAATGCATTTTCATTATTTCAACTCCTCCTCTTAATTTTTATAGGTTCCTGGTAAAAGAGCTATATGTTTTGTCTTTCTATCCTGTTTGCTCTTAGTATCTCCAAGCCCCTGCAAAAACCTAAAAATAAAATTCTTGTAGTTGTGCACATGCACCAGAAAGGGAGAGCCCGGCTGTCCTCAGAAAGGACCATAACAGTGAGGTTATAAAAGATTAACAATTATTTCCTACCCTTTTGGAATGAATCTAACTGCTATCAGACACACGGGCTGTTTTCAAACCAGGGCCCTAGTCAGTGGTCTTCCACTGTCAGCTGAAAGTTGATGTTTAACTCCCAAGTACAGAGATATTTTCCCAGCTAACAGTCATGGTTGTCTATCCACAACACAAATGCTTAAGTGGGTGGCACAGAACTGATATTTCAAGTACGTTACAGATGGGAAGTAATCTCATTCCCTGTTTCAGGGATGCTAACTTGAATAAAATATTGGGGGGGGGGAGCAGGAAAGCCTCACCCCACATTATTGATCACAATATGTGACACACACCATTTGAATGGCAATGCCAATCATCTTGGGGGGGGGACCTGGCCCCCTCAGATATTTTATTGAGGGGGGCCGAAGGGACCTCGGCCGCTAGGGGTTGGCTCCTATGCCCAGAAAGTGAGGAGGAATTAAAGAAACTTTTAATGAGGGTGAAAGAGGAGAGCGCAAAATACTGTCTGAAGCTCAACATCAAAAAAACCAAGATCATGGCCACTGGGCCCATCACCTCCTGGCAAATAGAAGGGGAAGAAATGGAGGCAGTGAGAGATTTTACTTTCTTGGGCTCCATGATCACTGCAGATGGTGACAGCAGCCACGAAATTAAAGATGCCTGCTTCTTGGGAGAAAAGCAATGACAAACCTAAACAGCATCTTAAAAAATACCGACATCACCTTGCCAACAAAGGTCCGTATAGTAAAAGCTATGGTTTTACAAGTAGTGATGTATGGAAGTGAAAGCTGGACTATAAAGAAGGCTGATCGCTGAAGAATTGATGCTTTTGAATTATGGTGCTGGAGGAGACTCTTGAGAGTCCCATGGACTGCAAGAAGATCAAACCTCTCCATTCTGAAGGAAATCAGCCCTGAGTGCTCACTGGAAGGACAGATCCTGAAGCAAAGGCTCCAATACTTTCGCCACCTCATGAGAAGAGGACTCCCTGGAAAAGACCCTGATGTTGGGAAAGATGGAGGGCATAAGGAGAAGGGGACGACAGAGGACGAGATGGTTGGATAGTGTTCTCGAAGCTACCAGCATGAGTTTGACCAAACTGCGGGAGGCAGTGGAAGACAGGAGTGCCTGGTGTGCTCTGGTCCATGGGGTCACAAAGAGTTGGACACGACTAAACAACAACAAGTGTGTAACATTTGCAGTGCACTACCATGTTTTGTTTTGTTTTTTTTTAAAAAAACAGAAGCCTACAGGGCAAATTCAGTCTCCGATCATTTTGTTTAAACATAGATTACATGCAAACGTACTACGAGCCTCCTGAAAACTCGCGATGGACGCAGCCGTTGATTCCATCCACACTTTTCCGAAAAATCCGCCACCACAAGCTTAAGTCTGGAGCTTATGGGCAACTGCAATACGCTCATAATAAAAAAAATAACTTGTATTGTTTTGCTGCGAGTTTTTGAGTCCTAATCACAGGTATTGCAAGCAATGCAATATGGAAGCGGCAAAGTGTGGGGAAAAGATGCGCTCACCAGTCACATTACTCTGTGTCACAGTGAACTCCTTGGCAGAAGACAATCTAGCAAAGCTAAGCCCATTTACACCTCTAAGGAGCAAACTGCAATACTCTTTGAAGCCAAAAATAAGGTGCCACAGGGCAGGGGTAGAACCAGAATTCAGTGATCAAGGAGTGACCATTAAGCAAGCAAACAGTGTCTAATTAAGCGGCAAATAGTGTCATTTTTTGTAGAGAGTAGGAAGTGTGGAAGAAGCACCTGTTGTTCTATGGAAAACACTCAGGCTGGAAAGTAGTAAATTCATACATGAAATACAGCAGAATTAGCACTGGGTCCAAACATCGTCCTTCCCCCTTTGTTTCTGACCATCTTTTAATTTTAGCAGTGGCTGAATCATTGTAGTTTGAGATCTCTGGTGATGAAAGTTACAGTACTGTGACCTTTGTATTGCTTAGGATCACTAGTTGTAATGGCCTCACTCAGGAAGGAAGGACGGCAAATAAACATCCACATTATTAGCATCAGAAAATGTTTGGAAGATAGTGAAATAAGATGATGTATTTAATTTTTATGTTTTTAAGGTTTGATGTTATGTTATTAATAACTTTTTCGGTTGAGAGGTAGCAAAGCGGGTGAAAATAGAAACAAACCAGAAACGCAAGTTGGGGGAAGTCTTGGAGGGGAGAGAGGGAGGAATATGTAGTAAACATTAAGAATTTGAGATGTATGTAATGAACGAAAATGGAAAATGAATATATATATTTAAAAAGGAAGGAAGGACAGCAAACAAATGATGTCAGTGGCAGGCAAATAAGAAGCCTAATTTCCATCTCTTTTACGAAAACGGCAACTAGTGTTTTGTTTATTTAATTCTGAATTAAACGGCAACCAAGCACCACCACAACACATGTGTGTGTGTGTTTTAAATATGTAAGCCATAAATCTACAGTAAAGTGATTGTGTGTTGCTTCACACCAGAGCTAATCGAGGGGGGATGCCTTCTACTTATTATTGTGATGGTCAGGTCTGAAAGAATCGCACAATTCTTTCTCTGTTGCAGGAAGTGGAGAGAGATGAATTTGTCTCCTTCAAACAGTAGGGTTTCCATGCCACATGAAAAACTGCTTTTGAAAATTGGTGGGACGGGCAGGTTTGTGTGTGTGTGTGAACCAGAGGATGACAGGGCACAACTTATGCTCAAGGATTTGCAACAATAATTAAAAAATACTCTCAGTCGACAACATTGTTTGTACATTTGTGTGTACTGACAGCAGCATATACGATAACACTTCTGCATGTGAAAAAGGTGGTTCTTTTCATACTAAAAAAAAGTATTAAGAAAACATCGTACAAAATTTAAAAAGAACATTTTAAAAACTCAAACACGTTGCTGTTGTTTAAAAAAACAAACAAACCCTGCACTGGGTTCGATTTTACAATGCCTGTAAAATACCAGGGTGTACTGGAGCAGTCCTGGAATGTCCAGAGTTCATGTTAAAAGTGGTGGAATCCAGATTTCCTTTTCCTAGATTAGCACACATGGAACAAGAGGGAAAAAACAGGTTAATTATTCACTACAGATCTTTACACACAAGGACAAAACAGGGTGTGCTGCATCGGGAAGACGTCTGCCCTTATTATTATTATTATTATTATTATTATTATTATTAGTTTATATACCGCCCAACACCTGGAGGTCTCAGGGCGGTTCACAGAAAAAATCACAACATATATAATCAGAATAAAAACAACCCAATAAAGCCCCACCCCCCAAATAAAGAGCCACATTTGAAAAGGGTATAGGATGTCAAACAGATCAACCAAAGGCCTGGTTAAAAAGGAACATTTTTGCCTACCGCCTAAAGGTGTGTAATGAAGGCATCAGGAGAACTTCCCTGGGGAGAGCATTCCACAAAATGGGGAGCCACTGCAGAGAAGGCCCCGTTCTCGTGTTGCCACCCTTCGGACCTCTCAAGGAGGAGGCACAGGAAGAAGGGCCTCGGAAGGTGATCTCAGGGTTTGGGTAGGTTCATATGGAAAGAGGCGGTCTTTGAGGTATTGCAGTCCTGAGCCGTTTAAGGCTTTATAGGTCAAAACCAGCACTTTGAATTGGGCGCGGAAACTAATTGGGAGCCAGTGCAAAATAGGGTGAGCAAGGTGTTGGGCCTGGAAGTGAGGCTGGGGAGGAGCTCCAAGGGTCAAAGAAAGAGGTCCAGAGGGCCGCATTCAGCTTCCTTGGGAGGTTGTGGACTCTCCTTCCTTGGAGGTTTCCAAGCAGAGGTTGAATGGCAATCTGTCCTGGATGCTTTAGGTGAGATTCCTGCATTGCAGGGGCTTGGAATCAATGACCCATGAGGTCCCTTCCAACTCAACAATTCTAGGATGCTTTGGTCCATGGGGTCACGAAGAGTCGGACATGACTAAATGACTAAACAACAACAACAAATGATTCTACCTTCTCCAGACCTGTTGTAAGTGGTTGTGTGTACAGAGAGGCCAGAATTTGGGACGAAACTCTTAAACCAAAACTACATACATTGAATTGAATTGAATTTTATTATTACGGTCACAGACCAGTTCTGGCTCACTTACTATATCAGGAAAATCATAAAACACAACAATATATTGAATTGCAATTGGGTATGACAGAGGCAATTCAGATATAGCTGCAGTTAAAAATATATATTAAATCTTGATCACTAAAATATAACCTAAAATTAACCTTAATCATTTTGGTAGTACAGCTTGTTCCCTAAGTTTTATAGCAGTCGCACAGAATTTGGCCACCCTTAGCGTGATCTCTGGATCCTTGTCCTCTACCAGGAGTTTTAGACATTGAAGTTCGGACCCATTTGGAGATTTTTGTATAACAGGAGTGATAAATACAGAGCGTAGAAATGGCAGTTTCTACCTCCATCAAGCCGCAGGGGAAACTACATACATACCTAGAGCAGTCGTGTCCAGTCCAAGGTGACGGGCAATGGCACCGATCCGGTCGTACGCATTTCCCACCATTTAAGCATGGAGACTGGCAGACAGCTGTATTAGAAGACCACAGATCCACATTAGCATTTGTTTGCATCACGGGTTGCTAAGCCATGGGCCTTCCAGATGTTGAAGGGCCACACTGGACGATGGGTGTTGTAGTCCCAACAACATCTGGGAGGGGGAGACGCAGGCTAGCCGTCCCAGTTTACACTGTGGCCTGTATAAAGTGGTACCTCAGGTTACATACGCTTCAGGTTACAGACTCCGTTAACCCAGAAATAGTACCTCGGGTTAAGAACTTTGCTTCAGGATGAGAACAGAAATTGTGCTCCGGCGGCACGGCAGCAGCAGGAGGCCTCATTAGCTAAAGTGGTGCTTCAGGTTAAGAACAGTTTCAGGTTAAGAACGGACCTCCGGAACAAATTAAGTACTTAACCCGAGGTACCACTGTAACTGCTTACACATAACCGTTTCCAACTGAACAAGTTTTCAGCCAGTTTAACTGCATGGCTTGCCATGGTAATGCAAGCAGGTGTCTTTTAAAAATAATAATAAACAAATGGAAGGATTCTGTACATCAGTTTTGAAAACTCCAGGGGTTTTTGTTCTGTTCATGTGGAGGCAAAACAAATGGAGGTCTAGGGAGAAACTTTCAGTGGCTAGTGGAAGCGGACAGTTTGCCCTTCATAGCTCTGCCTCTTTATTCCTACGCCTTCCTTCCCATATGTACATTTCCTTCATTGCCATAGGCCTCAGCCTTTCTCTGCACTGCTTTGCTTTTTCATATCCATTGGCTTTTTCTTCTTTTGGCTGCTGAAAAAAAGAGAAGGAATCACCCACCCGCTGTTCCCCCAAACCCTTTCTTCAGAAAAGGAAGGCCTGAATCACGACAAACTTCAGGGAGGTTTCTTTCAGAGCTCCCTGCAGTGTCATCCGATTTTCGTTCCTTGAGAACAGAAAATATTTACACATACGCTTACAACTGAGGATGAATTTGTAACATGCAAAATAGGGCTTATTTCTCTATGGCACAAACTTTTCGTGACGGGTGCAGATTAAAGGGAGGGACGTGGGTGGCACTGTGGTCTAAACCACAGAGCCTAGGGCTTGCCGATCAGAAGGTTGGCGGTTCGAATCCCCGCAATGGGGTGAGCTCCCGTTGCTTGGTCCCTGCTCCTGCCCACCTAGCAGTTCGAAAGCACGTCAAAGTGCAAGTAGATAAATAGGTACCGCTCCAGCGGGAAGGTAAATGGCTTTTCTGTGTGCTGCTCTGGTTTGCCAGAAGTGGCTTAGTCATGCTGGCCACATGACCCGGAAGCTGTACGCTGGCTCCCTCGGCCAGTAAAGTGAGATGAGTGCCGCAACCCCAGAGTCGTCCGCGACTGGACCTCATGGTCAAGGGTCCCTTTACCTTTTTATGTGCCTGTTTCCATTGACAGACATGAAGGGATCATGACAGCAAAAGTCATTTGTTGTTTTTTGTTTCCAGAAACATACATTTTAAACCAATTCTCTTAACCTGCATGTGCGGAATCCATCTCAGTTCTTATAACCCAGAAAACAGGGAATGGAAAGAAAAACCAAAAAAAGAGAGAAAGGTACAGAAAACAAATAGTTGAAAAATGCAATGATTTGATAAGGACTTCTCTGTTTGTTGATAACTGGACATGGATGTAAAGTGGGAAAAGGGGCAGAATCTCTGTGGAAGCTGTTATACTAAAAGGAACAGCCTGTAGCTGAACTATAAGGGACAAATAATTAAGGAACTAATCTTACTCAGTAGGAATAGTGCCCAAATAGCCATGTGATAGCTATAGTAGTTTCACTGTGCTAGCTATTTAATTACCCGGAAAATGGGCAGAGAGATAAAACCCTAGCATTTCCTGTTAAATCTGAGACACAAAGACTAGGTTTGATAGGAACAAATAACTGAGAGTGCAATCCTATGGCTGTTTACTTAGAAGTCCAACTGTTTTCCCTCGGGGCTTACACCTCATAGGGCTGCAGCCCAAGACGAACTGGAAGTCCTATTTTAGGAGTTTATTTTTAAAAAAACATTGGCGCAATCCTCTCAAGACAATACATAATGGATGCCTTGAATATTACAGGTTTGGAAACGGAAGGCAAATACATTCAACTGCGACCCTCGTGAGCTTGCCACACACATTTACATTTTAAAAGTATGCTTAAAGTTATTTCAAGTGTGCACCTAAACCAGGGGTGGAGTCCAAAGGGTGGCTATCAAGCCATTTTAGGCGGCCCTCAGGGGCATTTGATGCCCCCACCGGCCCTCCCGCTGCCTTCCCAAAGCCATGTAAGCGAGGTGCTCGGTTTGGGGAAGGAGGTGCGAGGGCTCTGATAGGACCCTCACATCCTCCTACCTCCTTCCCAAAGCTTAGTTAGTGATTTCCCAGTTTTGGGAAGGAGGTAGGAGGGCTCTAGGACCCAGAGGGCCCACACATCTCCTTCCTAGAGTTCCCAGTGCCTCACTTAGCCAGCTTTGGGTAGAAAGCAGCATGAGGGCTCTGAGGGGTGCGTGCTTCAAATTCCACCACCCCCACAAGGCAGCGTGTGCCCCTCCCTGCGTTCTGTGTCAAAGTACTTTTGCAGCCCACTTCGTATGAAAAGTTGGACCACACTGACCTGAGGTAAAAGGTTAAGGTAAAGGACCCCTGGACTGTTAAGTCCAGTCAAAGGTGACTATATCAAATGTGACATCCTATCAGATGTCAAAGAGATAAACAACTACCTGACATTTAGAAGACATCTGAAGGCAGCCCTGTTCAGGGAAGTTTTTAATGTGTGACATTTTGATGCGTTTTTAATCTTTGTTGGAAGCCACCAGGAGTGGCTGGGGAGGCCCAGTCAGATGGGCGGAGTACAAATAATAAATTATTATTATTATTATTATTATTATTATTATTATTATTATTATTATTATTATTATTATTGGGTTGAGGCACTCATCTCTCTTCAGGCCGAGGGAGCCGGCATTTGTCCGCAGACAGATTTTCCAGGTCATGTGGCCAGCATGACTAAACCACTTCTGGAGCCAGTGTGGTGTAGTGGTTAAGAGCGGGGGACTCGTAATCTGGTGAACCGGGTTTGATTCCCTGCTCCTCCATATGCAGCTGCTGGGTGACCTTGGGCCAGTCACACTTCTTTGAAGTCTCTCAGCCTCACTCACCTCACAGAGTGTTTGTTGTGGGGGAGGAAGGGAAAGGAGATTGTTAGCCGCTTTGAGACTCCTTAGGGTAGTGATAAAGCGGGATATCAAATCCAAACTCCTGTTAGTATTTCATGCCTCTGTTGCTGCAGATGTGATTTACACCAATCTCATCTGCAGCAACGGAGGCGTGAAATACTAACATCCTGTCTGGAAGCCAGAGCGCACGGAAATACTGTTTACCTTCCCGCCAGAGCAGTACCTATTTATCTACTTGCTTTCGAACTGCTTTCGAACTGCCAAGTTGGCAGGAGCTGGGGCAGAGCAACAGGAGCTCACCCCGTTGCGAGGATTCGAACCGCTGACCTTCTGATCGGCAAGCGCAAGAGGCTCTGTGGTTGAGACCATAGCTCCACCCACTTAAAAAAAAACAACAACTGGGAAATATTGTATGTAGATTTTATAGCTAAATGGTCTATGTGAACGTTAACACTGCTATGAGTGTTTGTGGAAACATCCTTGCTGGAAAACTCTCATTGCAAGACCAGTTAAGAAAAACACTTATTTACAACGTAATGTAATATGTTTAATTAAGCTTATGTGTAGGTCTATCCAAGGCTTAGATTCTAAGGAAGCATAGCATGTATTCTAAGCCTCGATAATTAGCATGTATGTCAAAGCTAATTAGCTGAGGCACATTTCCTGGGTTGGTGTTTTGGACTTGGCAAGCCTAGCCAAATCAACAAGTGTCGATGAAACTTCTTTTGAGATGTCTCTGCCTGGGGTGAACCACCAGAGGTTCAAAGCATTCAAGGAAAAAGGAGTTGGTATGTAAATAATTGGAGCCCCACCCCCTGTAGATAATGAGGGCTTAGTTTAGGGAGTGATGTAACCAGGAAGCAGAGAAGGTGAGCTGGGATGTGCTTTCAGAGCAAGGAAGACTGCAGAGAATGGATGCTGACGCTGCAATCATGGAATAAGCTGGTGACTTTTGGGGCTGCTGCTGCCATGAGCCCCTTCACTGAAAGCTTCAGGTTGCATATGTGTGTAAATAAGCCATATATCATAAAGACACCACAGACTCCTCGGTGCCTGGAACCCCTAAGGTCTCAGTAGACTGGGGTGGCGTGCAATGATAAGATTATGACATTGTCCCTCAAAGCTTCCCAGGAACAATTACAGGCCAGCATAACAGATGTTGCTGTTAGATAGCGGGAGGCACAAAGTGAGACAGGTTTACCCTGATGGCAACGGGATCCGGTCCACCCTGCTTGGCAGTCACACTGGTAAGGAGCCACACAGCGACCTCCATTCAGGCAATGCAGGATGCAGATTGCTAAAGAGAAGATGGGGGGGGGGAGTACCAGAGAAAATAAATGCATCAATATTAGGACCAGAAAAACCACTTTCATAAAGTGGGATGATTGAACTAAAATGCCCAAGCTTATTTAAACATATCGTATTTTTCGCTCCATAAGACGTGCCTTTTCTCTCCTAAAAGGTAAGGGGAAATGTGTGTGCGTCTTATGGAGCGAATGCAGGGGGAGGCAGGCAGGAAAAGCTCCCAAGAGCCGCACACAAGCTCCGCGCAGCTCTTGTGGGCTTTTCCCCAGGAGGGAGAAGGGACTGACGCGGCCAGTCAGTCCCTTCTCCCTCCTTGTAGAAAAGCCCACAGGAGCCGCGCGCTCCTTAAAGGGTGCACAGCTCCTGTGGGCTTTTGTAGGAGGTGGGGGAATTGCCATAGCCACGCGCAGCCTCTCCCAGCTGGATCCCGCTCGCTGTCTTGGCTTCTTTGCTCTTTGGGGCGGGGGGGGGGGCGGAAATAAGATTTCCCCCTTGATTTCCCCCTCTAAAAACTAAGTGCGCCTTATGGTCTGGTGCGCCTTATGGAGCGAAAAATACGGTAATTATCTAGGGGATAAGGGTTCATCAATAAAGACCTGGTTATGTTTAGAATGATACCGCATAGGGAAATGTTCCCTGATACCAAGATGAGGGATTTTATGGAATGCAGATAGAGAGAACTGATAAGAATAATGATCTGTTGTGACCTTGACGGAAGCATACAATAGACGAGCCTTCTTGTGTTTTCGCTCACCTCCCCTTTTTTTCTTCCTTCTCCTTCTCCTTTCCTCTTTCTTTTTTTCTTTCCCATAATGGCTTATGTTCTATGTCATGTACTTTGATATTTTTTGTAGGTTTTTTAAAGCCTTTTCCATTATTATTATCATTGAGGATTTTTCTTTTGTAATTTTGGTTGTTTATATTTATCTGTATTTGTTTAAAGTTAAAGTTTAAAGCAAAATAAAAACAAAAATATTTTTTTAAAATGCCCAGGTTTTTTAAAAATATGTTTTTGCAAACGTTTTCCCCTAGCTTACTCTGTTAAATCACATTGTCTTTATACAATTCCCAACTGCACTTTCAACAGCAACCTTTAACTCTTTTTTTGAGTTAAGAGGCACATGAAATATCAGCGGTTGGCAGCATCCTCGACATTAGATCCTTTACAAACTGCGATGACATTAGATAAGGCATTCTTAAGCCTCCCCCATAGGATGTTACTACCATTCCAAGCCAAATGGGAAAAAAGAAAAGAAAACATGAACTTTGATGGATCTAGACAGCTGTCCATTCCTTTCCTTACAAAAGAGAGTTGAAAAGTGAATTGAGGTGGCAGATCACAATGACCAAGAGCACAAAAGCAATCCCTAAGTGTTGGGAGTCTCGGTTTAGCATTGCTGTCGACACTAAGGTAAGGAAACAAGCGGCGACATGTCAAGTGCAAGGCCAGCGCTGTGTGTCTGCTCCACCTCTGACTGATCTGTTCAAGCATAAAGGGGGGGGGGCAGGCAGACCTAGAATACTGCTTTAGAAACTATCATTAGAAAAGGTTAAGTTTTGTGATCAGCATAGAGTATACAAGTTGGAAGAAATTTCCCTGCTTTGTTTGGATTTCAAACACCAAACAGCTTCTCAATATTTATAATTGCTTTGTAAATGTAAATATGTTACTTTAAACAGTGGGAATGAAGGCATATATATATATTTGTCTGTACAGGGGGAAAAGACAGGTTGGCAGCAAACCTATAGAAATGAATGAACCTAAATTACGGAGGATTTCGGTGACTTGCGTTTGCAAATGTTCCATTAGTGCAAGCGTCACCTCTTGCTTGTTGGAAAGATCTCCTCTCTTCCTCCCATCCCTTGCACTGTTCTAGGTGTTCTCTTGACTCCCGTAGACCATTGTGGTGGTATGGGGGAGAGAGGCAAGTTGGGGGGCATTCAGGGCCGGATTTAGGTTTGATGAGGCCCTCAGCTACTGAAGGTAATGGGGCCCTTTATATGTCCAGCTGTCCTTTGTCAACTACAAATTGTCACTGTTTTTTGTGTTGAATATATGCTATATGGCAATTTATGGACCTAACAGGTCTCTAAAGCCATTTGCCCATGTTGCCATGCCACCAGTCCATGCAGAATGTAGGCACCCTATATATAGAAATGAGCAAACCAGTGATATTTTAGGGAGCAGGCTAGCAGGCGGGGCCCATGACTTACATCATAGGAGCCTACACAACACAAAACACTGCTGCTGTATGTAGGTTTTATTTTATCTTATATTTTGGAAATGTACATCCACAGGTTTTTTTCCCTTTAAATTTTTTTGGGCCCCCACCCCCAAGAGAGTGGGGCCCTAAGCTATAGCTTGTTTAGCTTATACGTAAATCTGACACTGGGGGCATTGCACTAGTGGAAATCCTTATGTGGGCTTCTGCTAACAGAACCAGCTGGTCATGGTCATTAATTTCAGAGGATCTTCTCTGAGCAAAACGTAGCACAATACCACCCATTGCGTTTCCCGTACAATGTAGGACGAACCCTTTTAAAAGAAAGGGCTCCGACAAGACAGTGTCATTTCCATTTGCTTTGGCAGCTGGCGCACCAAATGCACCTGACCTGGTTCTCTTTTAACTGTCTGCTTGGTTTTTGCTCTCTGAAGTGCAAATTTGGGCTCGGAGTTGTTTAGACTCTCTTTATCTTTTCTGTATAATCCGTTCACCTGGTTACAAAAAATGCTAGCAAACGAAGATGATGTGCACTGGATGCTCCTTGTAATATTTACACCACTGCTCTGCAATTCTCAAACAATCTGAACTTGCCGGGTGCGGAGAAGGAAGAACTTCTGTGACTACATTTTATTACATTTGCTACTATTACAGCGCAGTCCAGTGCAATATCTACTTAGGCGTATGTTCCACAGGGTTCAAAGGGGGGTTATTTCCAAGCTAAGCGTGCTGATAGGACTGTGGCTTCAGTATTTCATCAGAGATTGGCTATTTCTAGGGTTTTGCTGCAGATAGATGACCATCGCTGAGGGATGCATGATTGGCGTGAACCAATCGTGATACAGGATAGTGAGGGAGTCCAAACTTCTCTGTGGAAGATTTAACTTTTCACTATTTCTGGACCGATTCTGACAAGCACTGAAAATGCCAGTAATGTGGATGGAAACCTGGGATGCATACAGTCGTATGATTATCGTCTTCCAAAGCAACTACTCTATTCTGAACTTTAAAATGGAAAGTGTAATGCTGGTGGTCAACAGAAGAGGTTTAAAGACTCTCTCAAGGCAAATATTTAAAAATGTAGTATACACCAACAATTGGGAAACCAGTGCTCCAATTGGAGAACAGCCTTTTCCAAAGGTGTCATGGGCTTTGAAGACACTCGAACTCAGGACACAAGGGAGAAATGTGCTACGAGGAAGGCACGATTGGCGAACCCTCACCGTGATCAACTCCTGCCCGGAAACCTATGTCCCCACTGTGGAAGGACATGTGGATCCAGAATTGGCCTTCACAGTCACTTACGGACTCATTGTTAAAACTGTGGTTATGGAATACAATCTTACTCGGCTACGAGTGATCGCCAAAGAAAGAAGAAGTCGAGCTTGGAAGTAAAACAGAACCCGTTCTGGAAGTCCGTTCGACTTCCAAAACATTCGAAAACCAAATTGTGGCTTCTGATTGGCTGCAGGAAGCTCCTGAAGCCAATCGGAAGCCATGGAAGCCCCGTCGGACGTTCGGCTTCCAAAAATAGTTCCCAAACCGGAACAGTCACTTCCAGGTTTGCAACGTTTGGGAGCCAAAACGTTCAGGAACTAAGCTGTTTGACTTTCAAGGTACGGCTGTAATTTCAGGTGCTTAAGGTGGGTAGCACACACAGAATTTTTTTAAAAAATAATAAAGGTACGTACGCTCTTCACAGAGACGCCCCATCCATCCATCTGGGCAAGAACACACATTTGGTCTCTCACAGACGCCGCCATTCTGACACGGGAACCGGCAAATAGCTGGAAAGGGGAGCGGCATCAGGTTAGAGAACGTGGGACAGTGAAAGCAGAGGATGCACTACAGAACAGACACATTCCAAACATTCTTGGCAGTAGGTGGTTTCTAGGCAAAGTAGGTTTCCTTACTTGCAAGGATTATCGGGTACAGTGGTACCTAATTTGTTCTGGAGGTCTGTTCTTAACCTGAAACTGTTCTTAACCTGAGGTACCATTTTAGCTAATGGGGCCTCCTGCTGCTGCTGCCGCACCACTGGAGCATGATTTCTGTTCTCATCCTGAAGCAAAGTTCTTAACTTGAGGTACTATTTCTGGGTTAGCGGAGTCTGTAACCTGAAGCGTCTGTAACCCGAGGTACCACTGTACAGCATACTGGATGAGCACCTTAATTAGTAGCCTTCAGCCACTGAATTCATTTTGTCAGGTTACCCTGTCAGCCTGAGCCCCCACCTGCAACACGGGAATAATATTTTATTTATTTCCTACAGTTAGACCTCGTATTTCCTGCAAGGAGCTCAAAGTGGCACAGTTTGTTTTCCTTTCCCCATTTTATCAACCTGACAACCCTGTAAGGTATGCTTGCCAGAGAGAAGGTGACTGTCCCAGGTCAGCCAGTGAGTTCCGTGGCTGAGTGGTTGATTTATACTTTGGTCTCCTATGTGGGATGTCATCCATTGGAACTATCAAATGCAACATTCCTTATTTCCCTAGAGTGGGCACAGGCAGGGGGACATCCAGTCAGTGTTACTTCCTGTTCCACTGGTCTGGAGCATTCTCCCCCTGCATGTGATCTGGGAGATGGGCTGACTCCATAAAAGAGCCAAGTCACACAGCCATTTTCTCAGTCTTGTCTTCTCTCGCTTGCTTGCTGCTCTTTTGCTGCCATTTTGATCTCTTAATGTAATTTTGCTGTCTGCTGGCTCTCAGCTAGCAGCACATGAGCTCAATCTCCATGTGAGATGAACTCACAGATTGTTATGTACCGTATTTTTCGTTCTATAAGACGCACCAGACCACGAGACGCACCTAGTTTTGGGAGGAGGAAAACAAGAAAAAAAATATTCTGAATCTCAGAAGCGAGAACAGCAAGAGGGATCGCTATGCAGCGAAAGCAGCAATACCTCTTGCTGTTCTGGCTTCTGGGATAGCTGCGCAGCCTGCATTCGCTCCATAAGACGCACACACATTTCCCCTTACTTTTTAGGAGGGAAAAAGTGAGTCTTATAGAGCAAAAAACACAGTAACTACTAAGCAAAGCCTGCCTTTCAGGGATCAAATCTTGAACCGATATGTGAGTAAACTTCTTGTTACTCTTGTGTCTTTATTCTTTTAAGAGGGATAAAAGGGGACACCGGGAATAATCCATCTGGGCAAGCCAGATTGGATTGCTTAACTAAAGAGATTCAAACGAATCTGCAAACTAGCTTCCTGCGATATTGAGGGGAATCTGCAATGCTACACCATCCACTAGTGTGAGTGAAGGTAGGATAATACTTATTCAATATATCCTTTCCAACTATCCTTAACATTCCCACATCCTAGGCCTTAGTCCAACACTCTACCCAGCTGTCACCAACAGGTGCATTCCAGGTGTTGCTGAACTACAACTTGTCATCCCTGGACTTAAGCCATGCTGGGAGCCTAACAGCATCAGGAAAGCACCACATTGACTTCTTCACTGGAGGTAATATTGGCTTATTTTTACAGAGTTTCTGTAAATTCAATTCAGGATTATTGAAATAATGTAGAAGAAATACTTGGCGCAGTTAGGAAAAAGTAGGTCTTGCATTTGCTGAAACATGCTATAAATATTTATACAGAAGAACATGCATATGCACTGCTGCCCTCTAGCGGATTCAATGTTTGACCTACTTCAATCTTTTTCAGTAGGTTAATAAAATAATAAAATAAAATAAAATAAAATATTCTAGACCTGGGACCCACACAGCCAGGTGAACCTCTGTCATCTGGATCCAGTTTCAATTTACAGGTCCACATCCACCCAATTACTGGCTTCAGGAACTTCCTCCCTTGATATTGGTGGAACAGAGCTAGGCGTCAACAGCATATTGACAGCACTTCGCTCCAAATCACAGTGGCTGCTCCTGCAGTGACTTCCTACGCAAATACGAAACAGCATGGGCAACAAGAATGATCCCTGCAGAACCCCACAGAACAGCTCCCATGGGGTGAAGAAGCCACTCAATGCTGCTTTCTGAAACTGCTCTCGGAGATTGAGAGCGGAACCGCTACAAAGCAATGCACCCAGCTCCTAAATTCTGAAAGCAGCCCAGGAGAATCAACAGGGACACACTCCTCTGAGTTCTCTCCCAACCAAGACCAACGGACTAGGGTGACCAAGGCAGTTTGGGTCCCAAACCAGAAGCTGGACTTGCAATGGGACTAGATGACCGATTCTTTCCAAGCACACCTGAAGCTGTCATGCCACGACCTTCCCAAACACCTTACCAAAGAAGGAGATATTAGCAACTGGTAATTGACAGATATTTCTGGGTCCAGAGATCTCCTCTTGAGGGGATGAACCACTGCCTCCTTTAAAGCTTATGGCACCATCACCCCTTTCGCGTCAAGGCATGAAATCACCCCCTAGACCCACGCAGTCAACTGACTCTTCAGCTTGCTTTTATTAGCCAAGAAGGACAAGAGTGGGGAATACATGTAGGGGCTGGACACCATCCATCACCTCCTCCCTGTCATCAGATTGCAGCAATTAAAACTGATCTGACAACATATTGGGCCACATGGTGGTCTGAGTAAAGGTAAAGGGACCCCTGACCATTAGTTCCAGTCATGGCCGACTCTGGGGTTGCGGCGCTCATCTCGCTTTATTGGCTGAGGGAGCCGGCGTACAGCTTCCGGGTCATGAGGCCAGCATGACTAAGCCACTTCTGGTGAACCAGAACAGCACACGGAAACGCCATTTACCTTCCCTCCAGAGTGGTACCTATTTATCTACTTGCACTTTGAAGTGCTTTCGAACTGCTTAGGTGGGCAGGAGCAGGGACCGAGCAACAGGAGCTCACCCCGTTGCGGGGATTCGAACCGCCAACCTTTTGATCGGCAAGTCCCTCTTATCAAACCCATGTGAAGCACAGCGTCTAACGTGGAACGAATTTGAGCACTGTGTCACACTCACAATACCCAGAAAACCTGTTGCAGGGGGTTACATCATTTTGTCTCTTCACGTTACTTAAATACTAATACAGATCTACTAAGTATGTAGAATACTATGATTTTTGTTGTGAGTAATATATTCTGCACTTTCTTGAGTGGGGTCTACAACTGGGAGTGAGCTGCTGAGTACTGTATTGGTTTTTCCCTTGAGGTTACTCTGAGTCACACTGAGTCTTACTGTCATGAATCCACTGGACAACTCCAGAGTTGCCAGAATATGACATGTAATCTGCTCAGAAACGGTCCCGGCTTAAAGTACTCACACTGCATTTTTATTTGTAAGACTCGTATTAATTAATATGTCATTAATTGGGTTAGAATGTCTTGATTTTGCAGACCTGGGGCATTTCTTAATACTATTTATTGGTGCTAAAGCCCTACAGGGTTCACGTGAGTCATTGATGCTGACTGCTTTCATGCTGCTTCTGATGTAGGTCCTTCAAAGGCTTAGGTGCTGGAGGTCTTTTTGCAATGCAAATAGCCTGCATTATTTATAATACACTTCTTCCTTTCTCTCTTTTTTAAAAAAGCTCTCTGGGACATGAATCAGGAGAACACAGGACCCTTTCTGCCTTTGGTCCTTTTTTTCCTATTACTCATTTTTTTGGGTAGAAAGGCGAGGATGAATAATGCACGATATTTAATAGATTAAAGAGTTGCATACAATAAAGCCGGTTGTTATTTCTTTTTGTAGATGCTCAATGTTTGCTGGGGACGGATAATCCCACATCCTCTCAAATTGCTGCATGCAGCTGGATTGGGGCAATCTGCAGGTCAGCATAAGATTGTCATAAGTAGACACAAAATTTACACCAGTGCCATCCTTGTTTGCCCTTGCTGTAAAAAAGGTAAAGGTAAAGGACCCCTGGATGGTTAAGTCCAGTCAAAGACGATTATGGGGTGTGGTGCTCATCTCGCTTTTGGGCCGAGAGAGCCAGCATTTGTTCACAGACACCTTTCTGGGTCATGTGGCCAGCAGGACTAAACTGCTTCTGGCACAGTGGAACACTGTGATGGAAACCAGAGCTCATGGAAACCAGAGCTCACGGAAACACCGTTTACCTTCCTGCCACAGCGATACCTATTTATCTACTTGCACTGGTGTGCTTTCGAACTGCTAGGTTGGCAGGAACTGGGACAGAGCAACAGAAACTCACCCCGTTGCGGGGATTCGAACCACCGAGCTTCTCATCAGCAAGCCCAAGAGGCTCACTGGTTTAGACCACAGTGCCACCCGCATCCAAGAATACCCATGCACTCACTAGCCAAGCCGGTGGTTGGCATGGGATGGTTGGGGTTGGGGTGAGAGGGAAGGAAACAGAATTCTGGAAGTTCACCCCACGCCCCCAGTGTTTGAGAAACACTGAGCCAAAATGCAATGGTGATTTCCTGAATTGTCCTGACAAAACTGGGATAGTTTTATGGGAAATGTGAAACAGATATATCTTCATTCCACCTCCCTTGCAACGTCCAGTGGAAGACAAGTGGTACCATTGTGGCATCAGGCTGTGTGTTATTTTCCAACACCCTGCCAGCCAATTCTGCAAGGCGGGGGCAAAGCAAACCTTAAGAACGATGATGTCAGATTGCGTGTTGCTTTGTGTTTAACCTAGATATCTGTTGGGGGTTGGGTGGCGGCAGCTCCACACCTCCCAGTTTGAGTAGCCCCGCAGCTAAACTGAGGGAGGAGTTTATTCTATTATTGCTACCTTTATCATTATTACCTCAAGGTGGCATTTATGGTCCTCCACCTCCCCATTTTAATTATTATGTTCATTATTGTTCGTTGTGTTTTCTCACAGAGTGACCCAAAGCAACCTACATCAAAAGCAATTGAGGACAACCAAGTAAGAACCTAAAAGCAGCAGTAATGGCAATAGGAAAAGAAAAGATTAAAAAAAGATGTGTGTGTTGTTGTTTTTAAAAAACCTTTAAATTTAAAAACCTGTTTCCTGAAAGATGTTGTCTCTAAATTCAGCACAGCAAAAGCATGACTATATTAGAAGCAGCATCTCCACCCTCATAGTTCAACCCGGACACTGAGGTCCAGCTCCGAGGGTCTTCTGGCGGTTCCCTCACTGTGAGAATTGAGGTTACAGGGAACCAGGCAGAGGGCCTTCTTAGTGGTGGTGCCCGCCCTGTGGAACACCCTCCCATCAGATGTCAAGGAAATAAACAACTATCTGGCTTTTAGAAGATGTCTGAAGGTAGCCCTGTTTAGGGAAGTTTTTAATGTTTGGTGTTTTTAATAATCTGTTGGGAACCTCCCAGAGTGGCTGGGGAAACCCAGGCAGATGGGCGGGGTATAAATAATAAAATGTTTATTATTGTATTATATAGACAGTGCTTCTTTAACGGTAAACACTGGGGAAAGCTCTAGGAAATTCTTTTTAGAGGGCACCTATCATACAATTGCTAGGGAATGTGGCTGGCACAGCTGTTATGGCAAAGGCCTATTTACCTCTGCAGGCTGGTGGTGTTGTCCAGGTTGCATTCTCTAAACAAACGCTTCGTAGGGAGCCTTCCAGCATGTACCCACTGTAGCACGAGTATGTCACCACATCTCCGTACTGATAAAACGTTCCCCGAACCAAAGCATTTGCTACGTGAGCCGGTGGTCCACAAGATATCTCTAAAGAGACACAACAACGAAACTGTGATTTAAATGGTAAAGCACATCACGATTTGACTCTGAAAAGACTATTCAGGGAGCTGGGTGGGAATTAGTCTGAATATTACATTTGACTTCAGAATTTATGGATATGCAAGGATGCCTGACTTCCAGGTACATGGTTGTTTGCATATGGATTTGGTTGGCAGGCTGGGGCTCCTTATACCTTCCCATATGGTCCCTCCCAGCTACTAGCCAAATCTGAAAGGTGGGTGGGATTGTCCACTTGTCAATCAGCTGGCGTAAGGACACATGGCACTTTGAAGCCCCAACAGCCAAGGAGATCATTGGGCCTTCAAAGCACCGGGTCCTCCCTCCATTTGCATTCTCTGGGGGCAGGGTCAAGTGGGGGCCCCCAGGCACAGCACAGAGCTGTGAGGGGGTGCATACATGGGAGTGCCTTGTTGTACCCTTTCAAAATCTTGCGCCTGGGGCCATGGCCCCCCTGACCCCCACACTACGCCCCTGCCCCCCCATTACATTTACATAATACCCAAAATGTGAATCTCAGCTTTCACAGGCAGAAGACTAGGCATGATTTCAAGGCATGTCAAACTCTCTCAGATTGACACCGATTGATATGACAATCAGCACTTTTACCTGAATGTGAATTAATGCAGACCGGCCTATAAAATCTCTTTGTCAACTTGGTTTTGTGTTCTAGCTTCACTGGAGAGAGGAGCTTAATGCTGAAAGCTATTCTTAATAAAAACAAAAGTCGCTTTTCATTATTATTATATTACTTACTTTCACATTTAGCTCTAGTCGGAGTCCACGCCTCATCAGAATTACAGGTTATGACAGATGGCCCTCGAAGCTGATAGCCCTCTCGGCATTTGATAAATACCTTTTGCCCGACATAAAAAGTTGTCTCCGATAGGAGGGCATTTTCTGGGATTATGAATGGCACAGGGCACGGATTTGCTGTTAACCGTAGGAAGAGGGGGGAAATGCAGATAGTAAACAAACCTGACATATCCATACTTAGTTAAATTACGCTACCACTGAAAAATAGGCTTATTTATACAGTATTTAGTCCACAACAAAAGCTGTAACCTGTTCATTTAGGCATTCTGTCCATTATTTTAAGTGTATGTGTAACAGTGTGGTACTTATCCATACATATACATCAGCAAGAAATGGATCTCACCCTCTCTACTAATGGTGGCATGGAAGTCACCAAACAGAGATAGCAATGAAAGCAATAAAAGTGAAAAATGTAGGAGTCAAATTTAACATGTCTGGTTACTCTGCCGCCATCCTCACAGTCTGGAAGTCACATTTTCCTCAGATCTATTTAAAAGCAACATAGTTGTGACTGTAATTTGTTTTAAACTGTTTTCAGTCTTGTATTTTGCATTGTTGTGAACAGCCCCTGGGACATTGCGGTGAAGCGTGGGTAATAAATATCATCCTCATGGATCTCTCACAGTTATCATGTGTGGTTCAGACCACATACCTGGAAGGCTCAAAACACCTTTGCTGCACTATGAAATCCAACGTTTTCTAAGGAGAGTGGAATGATGGTTGTGGAAAGGTTATGCCACAATAATCAGGAACATCAGAGCCATAAAATGCAGGGGATTAGATGTAGTTTAGACTACATGATACGGTGCCTAGCCTGAACATCTGTACCTAAATTCAAATATGTAGTCTTTAATGTGGTAAATAGAAGCTAATGTAAAGGACCCCTGGATTGTTAAGTCCAGTCAAAGGCGACTATGGGATTGGGGCACTCATCTCGCTTCAGGCAGAGGGAGCCGGTGTTTGCCTGCAGACAGCTTTCTGGGTCATGTGGCCAGCAGGACTAAACCGCTTCTGGTGCAACGGGACACCGTGACGGAAACCAGAGCGCACAGAAACACTGTTTACCTTCTCGTCACAGCAGTACCTATTTATCTACTTGCACTGGTGTGCTTTTGAACTGCTAGGTTGGCAGGAGCTGGGACAGAGCAGTGGGAGCTCACTCCAAAGCGGGGATTCAAACCACCGACCTGCTGATCAACAAGCCCAAGAGGCTCAGTGGTTTAGACCACAGGGCCACCCACATCCCTTTTAATGTGGCTGAATTCTTTAAAGAGAATGTAGAACATAGCTAGTTATTTATGGTGGGCAAACCTTGATAAACTTCACCGAAGGCAAAAAGACATACTCCACATTAGAAATACTTTGTTTTTTAAAATCAGACTTCACAACTTTTGTATGATACAAAGCAAAGCTAGTTTCCATTATTGAGAAATGAACATACGTCTGCACTGAGGTATAGGATGGCTCCACGTTCCTGCTTCTGTGCACTCTGCAATGGGCTCCCCTTCTAAGCTGTACCCTCGGTTGCAATAATACGCAGCCCTGCTGCCAACTGTGTTGTTTTCATAGAGAGCATTCCCATTCTCAATGAATTCCGGATCTTCACATCTGGTTTCTAAACAACGGTAAGTTAATTAGGACAATTGTGGGACGAGTGTCTATTAGGGCTCCCCAGCACCCCTCTGAAGATGTGGATTTCTGTGAAGACAATCTGGACCTCTCACTCGTTTGGAATAAGAGGACAGTGTATAAACAGACCACCAGTGTCCCCAGCCACAAGAAAACTAGCAGGACACTCACAAATGCAAAACACAACCCAAAAATCACCTTTGCAGGACGGGAAGGGTTTGCTCCAGGTTCCATTGGCCAAGCAGGTGATGTTTTCGGGTCCAAGCAAGTGGTATCCAAAATTGCATACAAAGGATATGTTGCTTCTGTAGTATGTTTTCTCTACGACTACAGGCAATGCATTTTCCACTCTTGGAGGTGGTTCACATCTTATGCCTGCAAGAGAAAAGAAGCTTGTGGTCAGTGAAGAAAGAGCTTAATCGTGAGCCAGGGCTTGAATGATATGGTAAACAAAACCTTGGCTTGGCTTAGCATGGTGTGGAAGCCCTCTCTGAGAGACCACATGTTCTTACAGTCCCAGTAAGTCATAGTTCGTTTTTGTTATGTACTGAAGTTCTCACCCTGGGCCAGCAGGGGGATATTGTAGATAGTTCAGGTACACATATGCAAATAAGGGATCGAAAGTGACATTCGGTGATTGGATAGTTACAGAAAGTTGTTACAGTTACGTTGTACTGGAGCTCTATATAAGCAGGCTGGCTGAACCCTTCAGTTCAGTTCTGTTCTGGCCTGTGAATAAACAAGAGCTGTTTGAAGAATCGCTGTGTCGCCTGATATGTTCACACACAACTTAACAGTTTTACTGTGTTGTGCAAAACAGGTCATGGTCTAATGCCTAACAGCAGCAAACGATTCTGTAGGGAAAGTGGACACAGGGAGGTTTTCCTTCCTCTTTTACAATGCTAGAACTTGGGGGACATTGAATGAAGCTGGGAAGATTCAAGACAGAAAGAAGGAAGCACTTTTCTACACATCACATGGAATTTATTCTCATGGGAGGCAGTGATGGCCAATGACTGGTCCAGCATGGCTCATCTTATGTTCAGGTGATTCTGGGTTTTTTAAGAAAATGATTTTGGTTTCTGATATAGATTTTTTGGTACCTACCGGTGGGTTTTGTTGTTTTTATCGTTGTACATTGCTCTGGGCTCCCTTTTGGAAGAAGGGCAATTCATGGCTTCAATAAACAATAAATATAACACTAGGACAAATAAAACAATAAATTTGTCCAATAAAATTTTATTGGACAATAATAACAATAAGAAGAAGTAAAATATACAATGTGACCAATGTAATAAACAGCAGGTGTAAATGAAAATAGACAGACAACAAGAATCGTATGTATAGAAGGATTTATTTGTTTACAGATATTTTATGGACAAATGTGGAGGAAGAATAGCAATATAAAAAATGCATAAGGAAAATTTAGAGACGATATAAAAAAGCCAGAAGGAGGAAGGAGGGAAGTCAGCTCCTAGGAGCAAATATAAATGTAAAATATAATGCAATATGTGTATGTACAGTATGTAATTAAAAAAAAAAGATTATCTGGGGGGGGGAGGACTAATAAAACAATTCTGGGGGGGAACTAAGACACCCATTCTTTCCTCTCCCTTGTTACATGACCACCAACATAGCTTTGCCTGTGGCAACTAGAAGGAGAAGGCTTCGCGTTTCTACTGAAAGTTACCTAAAGTGGTATACCTCTCACTTGGAGAACTTTTCTCAACTGACACTGATATTTACTTACTCACACACGTAGGGGTTGAGGGGCTCCACTTCTTGTTAACATGGCAAATCCTTCGAGCTGGCCCCTGTAGCTCAAATCCCTGATCGCAATTGTAGAGAACTTCATCTCCAAGCACAAAATCTTTGCCGATAATGGATCCATTATCTATTGGTTCAGGGGGCCCACAGGATATCTCTGAATGAAAACACACAGGTGATCTTTTCAGTAAAGCATGCACACATAGTACAATGGTACCTCAGAAGTTGAATGGAATCTCTTCCAGAAGTCTGTTCAACTTCCAAAACGCTTGGAAACCAAGGCGCGGCTTCCAATTGGTCGCAGGAACCTGTGGAACCTGCGGAAGCCGCATCGGATGTTCGGGTTCCAAAGAACGTTTGCAAACCGGAACACTCATTTTCAGGTTTGCGGTGTTCAGGATCCAAAACATTTGACTCGCAAGGCATTCAGGATCCAAGGTATGACTGTACTTAACTTTGTTTACTTTGCTGGTATGGATGAGTTTGCAGATGATTAATTACTAGGAAAAACTTGGGGGGGGGGAGCACCTCAGAATCTCTGCAAAGGACCCAAACAGACTCTGCATTCAAAGTAATGGCCAGATGTGTTTCAAATGAAATTTGAAAGGAACTGATCTACACCGGCAAAAGCAACACAACATATTCCAATATTGCACCTTGGGGTGGGGGAGCCATGTTCAAATTAAGCTTGACATATAATAAAATTAATGCATAGCTTACTTCTGCAGACTGGTGTTGCTCCACTCCAGAGTTTATCCGCTCCACAAATACGCTCTGCATCACCCTATTGGGTAAAAGAATAATTCAAAAAAGAGCACAAAATATCCTATTCTCACAGGAAATCTGATATTGGACAGAGGAATCTTAGACCAGCAGATCTTTGGGCAAGGTTCACCAGCTAATTCTAGCAGATTCTCCTCCTCAACTGAAACCCTGTATAACAAAGCCCACACAGTTCTGCAGGGGCCCAACCTCTGGAGCTGAGAGGAGGAGGAGGAGGAGGGTAAAGGATAAAATTGATTGCACAAGCTATCTCCTGCATGCACAACTACTGGGTACAACCCAAGGAATAACGGAAGTAGAAAAGCATTATCGAAGAAATATGAAAGCATTCTCTCATAAGTCTGTGGGGGAGAGCTGGGTTGGCAATTTGAATAAAATATTTGGGGGGATGGGATCCAGCTAAACCCCATCCCACACAACCAATCAATGGGAACTGAAGAGGAGTGGTACCCCAGACAAAGCTCAATGAAGATTAAGCAATGGTCATGAAATGTCAAGTACGGGAGTTCCCCATTTCCCTTCCGGTGGCTCACCAATAAGAATTAATGAAGGCGCCCTAAAGACGTTAAAGCAAAGATTATGCGATAATACACACAGTGACTTGTGATCTTGATCACACACAGTCCGCTGGCAGTAGGAGTACAATACGGGCATGTCTTTAAGTTAACATCTTACATTAAAAACCTGACAACACCAAATTATCAAAGGTTATTCTCCAAAGCCAGACTAAACATCTTTCCTTCTGAAGTGTTGGATGGCAAGTTGAGAGGAGTTCCCTACAGGACAGACTTGGCTCGTGTGCTCAAGACATGGATTCTATAAAACGTATTTTGCTGCACTGTGCGAAATATGAGCAAGCCAGGGCTGAACTGATATTACCCTTGTTGGTACCTTTCCCGGTAAAATCAGAGGCTCACTATGTCAGGTTCCTATTGGAAGACCAGACAAATGCTAGAACATTAGCAGTGGTGAAGTTTTTATCGGTGGTTGCAAGAACCAATGATCCCTATCTTTAAGTTTGAACAAAATGCTTGTTTAACCTGGAGGTAGGCTGTCTGAATTGTGCATTGCTTTGTAACGATTTGTTGGGTCTCTGGACCGTAATAAAGATTGATTGATTGATAATGAGCATTTGGTAGATTTATAGTCTTTTTATTACAGCCTTCTGTTACAAGCACAAACAGGCAACCCTCCACAAGGATATGAGTTGCCTACTCTGACTCCTCCCCACTTCCGCAGCAGAAAGCGCTCCAATGGGAAGTTCCTCCCCCCCCATGTCTTCTTTGTTCTCTGACACACTCGGACCTCCAAGTTCAGGGGGAGGGAGGGGGTTCTCCCCCACTCTTGATTGATGTATCACCCAGCTGCTCCCTCCCTTCTGGTTGCTTAGCTACTATCTCATAGCTGGGTAGCTCCTCTCTCAACTGTGTCTGCCTGTCTCCCTGCTTCTGGAAATGCTGGAAGCAAAGGGTGTGTGTGAATATTCCCTCTCCTCTTCTGTTAGGAGCTGCTTTTCCTGTGACTGCATTCCCCAATCTGCATTCCCCAATCCAGACCAGCCTCTGACATGGAATGCCAAGTGAGTATTGTGAGGTGGAGGAGGAAAAGGAAATGGAGTATCTGGGGAGTTTTTTTGGCTGGCTAAAGTCATGAACAGGAACACTTTGCAAAGCCACATTTTGTTGCAGGTCCCACTTGCGTCATTAAAACTGATCTGATTTTTAAAAAGCGCTTTCTCTTGTTTTCCTTCCTGATACTATTGTGTTCATCTTTGGCCACTGAGTTCCACTGCGTTTTACCATTTTAATGTTATTGTGAAATATTTGGGAATTTGCTTACACAATGGCAGCATACAAACATTTTAAATAATAAATAAACAAATACTCTCCCCTCCTCAGGTATTGTGTTATTACAGGGGTCAGCAAACTTTTTCAGCAGGGGGCCAGTCCACTGTCCCTCAGACCTTGTGGGGGGCCGGACTATTTTTTTTTTTGGGGGGGGGGAATGAACGAATTCCTATGCCCCACAAACAACCCAGAGATGCATTTTAAATAAAAGGACTCATTCTACTCATGTAAAAACACGCTGATTCCCGGAGAGTCTGGGGGCCGGATTTAGAAGGCAGTTGGGCTGGATCCGGCCTCTGGGCCTTAGTTTGCCTACCCATGTGTTGTTATTATGAACAACAAATATACAGGCTGAAAAATTCTTACCCAGCCTTCTTCCTGGTGTGCTACTTTCCTACTTTCAGGTTCGTTTTGTTTTTGTACAGCAAGAGAGTCAAAAATACAATTTGCTGCCTGCAATTTGAAGTGCCACAGCTTTCTCATCTCTGAACTACCAGTTTATTTGCTCCTCATTGTGTTACACATGGAGATGCAGCTACAGTTCCTGTCTTAACAGATGCAGACCTACAACTAAAGCTTCACAAGCAATCATCCCAACTTGGATCCACTTTCTGGTGTACCAGTTTGAAAGGTGCATTGGACGTATAGTTTTGTGACTTACCGTATTTTTTGCACCATAACACTCACTTTTTTCCTCCTAGAAAGTAAGGGGAAATGTCTGTGCGTGTTATGGAGGGAATGCCTACGGGTGGCATGCCTATGGATTTTCCTCCTCTAAAAACTACGTGCATGTTATGGTCGGGTGCGTGTTATAGAGCAAAAAATATGGTAATTCTTTTGAGAATGGCTTTGCCAGTTCCCATGGTTTAATGAGTGACAAATACGATACCCATCATAAGCAATGTAGCACACCTGTATGTTATTCTCAAGTGCAAATGATGGTTGTAAGAAGCTTTTCCCAATAAAAGGACACATTGATTTTAACCTAGCATGCCATCTACTGGGCAACATGCTAACCAACAGAATGAAGAAAAGATTGGAGGGACTTACTTCCAACTCATAACCAGAACTGCATTGATAAAGAACCATGTCTTTGTAACTGTATCTGTTGCCAATCATTATTCCATGTTCTGGAGCCTCAGGCTTTCCACAGGAAACAGGAGCACAGATCTCGCTTGAAAATAATGGCATCCAGTTACCGTTATTCTAAAAAGAGGGGGGAAAGTATCTCCATGGCTTGCTAAGCAACACAGAAGCAACAAATTTCTTTTTTCTTTTCACAAGATATATAAAGTGTAAGCAGCCTAGCAACAAATAAGTTTGATATGCAGAGTTTAAGAAATGACTGGACTGAAGAATTGGGACGTTCACGATTACCTAGACCAGGGTTTCCCAAACTTGGGTCTCTAGCTGTTTTTGTCCTACAACTCCCATCATCCCTAGCTAGCAGGACCAGTGGTCTGGGACGATGGGCTTTTTAGAATGGTGTCAGGGGTATGGCATGTCCTGTGCTTTTATAGATTGCAACTTGCACTTTTTGGAATTGAGATCTGATGATTAGCAGAAAGGTGTTTATTCATGCAGAAAGCATTATTTGGATCAAGAAATGTTGAGCAGACATAATTTAGCAGCAAGAATTTATTCCAAATTGCTAAATAGCATTTTTATTCTAAATATTCCAAATTTTGTAGACATAGTTCCATGGCAAATTACAACAATGCAACCATTGCTTGCTAATCAAGTCGTTTAACGGTTTCCAGGAACTATATTAATCAAAATGCATCTAGAAAAACAAAAGGATAAAACTCCATTACCTAATAGGAGCAGGTCCACACTTCTCTAAGGAGGATAAATTGACACAATTCTCATGTTAAGTTTTATTAAGGTGGCATGGAATGTCTGGCCTTTCAAATAACTGAATTAACTTCCTCTAAATTTAACACTAAGGGTGCAATCCTAATACAGTGGTACCTCAGGTTAAGTACTTAATTCATTCCAGAGGTCTGTTCTTAACCTGAAACTGCTCTTAACCTGAAGCACCACTTTAGCTAATGGGGCCTCCTGCTGCAGTTGCACCGCTGCTGTGCGATTTCTGTTCTCATCCCGAAGCAAAGCAAAATTTCTGGGTTAGCGGAGTCTGTAACCTGAAGTGTATGTAACCTGAGGTACCACTGTATACACACTTCCCTGAGAATAACTCCCATTCATTGCACTGGGACTTATTTCCGAGTAGGCATGCATAGGATTGTGCTGCCAGTCTGGAATGGTGCTGTTATAAAAAGGTTACGAGGGAGGATTATTTTCAGATCAATATTTTTTAAAACAGCAATGCAGTTCGGTTTTCATTTAGCAGAATAAAAGCATGGTGTATTACCATAACATTATTATTATTTCGCTCTTCAGGAATGACTTCACCAGGCACAGATATATGACTATTAAGACAAGGATTAAAACAAAGCAAAAGTGAGATAAACCTTTACCTGGCATGTGGAAACGTTTGCTCCGTTCAGAATATAGCCTTCTTGGCATGATAAGGTAATGCTCTGGTTCACAGTGAACTCATCACCAGAAATAATTACGTTGGTTGTATTTGTTGGCAGGGAGCATTTTCTGGGGCAACAGGAAATACTATTAGGGGACCAGTGCCCATCTTCCTGACAGGTACAGGTATCCATTTCTGTCTCCATCACATAACCCTCCAGACATCTGCAACATGTAAGTCACACTGGGGTCAGCAGCAATAGGTACATATTGCATGCTCTGAACTGCTGAAGTAAATCCTAAGGTACATCTGCTAGCTGTCTGTGATAAAATAAGACGCCTTACACAAGACTTGAAGATAAAGATTTACTTGTCAGGTTGGCAACAGCTGAACAACAAATATTATTCACATACCTGTTAATGAATACAATGCATTTCACTCCCTTGAGCCCAAGAGAGGGTTTAATCCTTTTCTGTTTTCAAAGCTCCTTCATAGCAGTGCACAAGTTATTAATCCATAGCTTGCCTGCCTTCACAAACTTCTCCAAACAGCACCTGCATGAAGCCACCTTCTCAAATAATCAACTAACAGAATGACCAACCAACTCCCAACTGCCACCTCCTTTCCCCAGTACCTTTTGTTCTTTGTGAAATACATTTACAATGCACACACAAAACAAGCATCTGTTGGGGATGTCTGGGTCTGATGACTTAACAAATCCTACTTCTTGTAAGGGGAGAAAGGAAGCTTGCCATAAAACAACCCAAGCAGGGTTTAAGGAGAAGGAGAGGTGCTTCAGAGAGCAGTTTGTAAGCTGTTCTTTGAAGTGCCTCCTCATTTCCATTAAATAGTGGTGTTAAAACCCATTAAAAGGTGGGCTGAGCTGTGATGGGGAGGAGCTTAAGGTTAGTTGGGAGTGGAATGGGAGGTTGGAGTGAGCTGTGAGGGGATGGGTGAGGTGTAAACAGAGGAGGGTTTGGGTCAGGTATAAAGGGAGATTGGCTAGGTATGGGGGAAGCAGGGTTAGCAGGTAGGCAGAGCAAAAAGGATGGCAACCTCAAGTTATGTATGTATGTATGTATGTATGTATGTATGTATGTATGTATGTGATGCTAGGCATTCTAAGGCAGACTAGGGCTGGTAAATACAGTGGTACCTTGGTTTAAGAACAGCTTAGTTTATGAACAACTTGGATTAAGAACTCTGTAAACCCGGAAGTAGGTGTTTTGGTCTGTGAACTTTGCCTTCGAAGCAGAACATGTTCCACTTCCTGTTGAGTGTGTTCCATTTGTAAATTGAGTCCCCCCACTGCTATGGGAAAGCACGCCTTGGTTTAAGAATGCTTTGGTTTCAGAACAGACTTCCGGAAGGCATTAAATTCGTAAACCAAGGTACCACTGTATAATAATAATAATAATAATAATAATAATAATAATAATAATATATTATTTATACCCCACCCATCTGGCTGGGCCTCCCCAGCCACTCTGGGCGGCTTCCATAAAAACCAAAAATACAGTAAAATACAGTATATCGATATATCGTCCAAAGCCAGTTGGAAGTCCATATTGTGATATCAGTTTCATAATTTTTGACCTGGCAACATATCACCAATCGTGTTTGTGTGCTATGCAAAAACAATGATTGTGGGGGAAACAGTGAAGCCAGCCAAGGCTTTTCTCTTTTTCTGTAGTCCCTGTTAACTCTGCCGGTTCAGCTCTCCCCTGCCTCTTGCAAGGGGCAGTGAATCAAAAGAGAAGGCTCTGGCAAAAACCATGATTCTGGAAAAACCATGAAGCCAGCCAATGACTCTACATAGTTCCTTCCTTATTTCAGACATCATGATTTATTTGGTATGTCGTGATATTTTTGCTGGTGATATATTGCAATGCTGGAAACCAGGTATCGCCCGGGCCTAAGACTCTTAGACTGGCATGTGAACTCTTCTTACCTGTACTGGACTTTGCTCCCATAGGCTTGCGACTCTCCAACGGCAACTGCGTGAAGGACAGAAGGTGGTGGCCCACAAGTCAGTAAGGTGCAGCTTGGATACGGCTTGCTCCAGGTTCCTGTTTCTGTGCACGTCAATTCCGAACTCCCTTGCATCACGTAGCCCAGTTCGCAATTATAAACGATGGCGTTCTGGTCTACAGAGCTGCTCCCATTGATGAATGCGTTGGGGATCGTTGGTGGGGGGCCGCAAGAGATCTGCCCGCAGTGCGGAAAGCCAGAACTCCATCTGCCGGCAGCTTCGCACGTGATTTCTGTGGGTCCTAGCAGCTTGAAACCTTCCAGGCACTGAAACTCTACCCTCTGGCCACAGCTGAAATGGTTGCCTACAACTAACCCGTTCTGAATCACGGGCACAGGGCATTCGCAAGGTATGCAAGAGGGGGCTGTTCCATTCCACATCCCATTAGCCATACACTGCCTCACTGGGTTCCCCTGTAACTCATAGCCAGGAAAGCAGATGTACTTTATATATTTCCCATAAGTGAAGACCGAGCCGTTCAGAAAGCCGTGAGAGATGTCTTCAGGAGGCCCACAGCTGACAGACTCACAGAAAGGAGCCTCTCTATCCCAGTTACCATCAGCCTGACAGATACGTATGGATGCACCACGCAATACATACCCTTCGTCACAGCGATGCTCAATTCTCTTCCCAAAGCCAAATTCTGACCCACTAGTCTGCCCATGATGAAGCACTGGTGGTTCGGCGCATTGGATCATCCTGCAAAATGGAGATCTTCCACTCCATCGTCCGTCTGCAAGGCAGACTCTCCTCTGGTCCCCTTCCAGGACGAAACCTTCTTTGCAGCTGTACTCAATATGTTTTTGGAACGTATATTCCTCTCCTAGCACTTGGCCATTCTCTAGATTAGGGATTTGGCCACAGGAAATGGGAAGGCAGATCGGCTCATCCCCATCCCAATTCTGATCGGCCTGGCACGTTCTCTTACCTGGACCATTTAACTGAAACCCAGGGTCGCACTCATAGTGGACCACGCTCCCGTAAGTGCGACCTTCCCCTCTTATTGTGCCATTCATGGGCCTGCCAAGCCCCGTGCATGATGCTATTTTGCAAGCCGGGGCTTCGCCACTCCATTGCCCATTGGGCATACAAAGCCTCGTTTCTGAGCCCATCAGCTTATACCCTGGTTTGCAGGTATACTTCACTGAACTACCAAGCGTGTTCTCTGTAAAATTCGCGAAGCCGTTTTCCGGGTGCGGCAGCAATTCGCACCGGCTGGAGATGCAGACAGGGGCACTGCCGTTCCACATGCCGTCCTCTTGGCAAGCCAGCTTGGAATTCCCTAAGAGTTCGTAGCCAGGGTAGCAGCTATACAACACCATAGTCCCATATAAGTACCCTGACAACGGCAGCGTGTTAATGGCCTTTGAATAACTTTGCATGTCTTTCTGGTTATCAAGTATTAGGGAGTAAAAAGGTGGGCTGGCAGTAGGGAACCCCTCTTCAAACCCTCCTCCATGGTCAAAAAGCTTTTCATTGCTGCTAATTGTTATATACCCCCCGAAATCTATGTGGGGAGGAAGGCCACAATCGGTCGGCAGGCATACTGGGCTAACACTAGACCAGCCAGACTCTTCACAAGTCTGCATGGCAAGACCTGAGAGCTGAAATCCTGGCATACAGCTGTATATCACCATAGCACCATAGCTATAATCTGCACCTTCGACAAAGCCGTTCTCAATGGGCTGCGGAGGATCGCAGTTGATAGCTCTGCAAGAGGGAATTTCTGCATCCCACTCCCTTGTCTCCAGGCAGCTCAGGACACTTTCTCCTTCGAGCTGGAATCCTCTGTCACACGAATAGGTAACTGTCTGCCTGTAGTGCAGGTCAACGTACGAATATCGGCCATTCTGAATCTCCCTGGGCTTGGAACACTCAATGGGCTTGCAAGTTGGCTTCCTTCCAAGCCAGTGGCCGTCCTCCCCGCAAAGTATGGTCATGTTCCCCACTAGCTCAAAGCCCGGTTTGCAATTATACAGGGCAGTGCTGAGGTAGGTAAGGCCTTGGACGTCTACAATGCCGTTCTGAACTTCCACCGGCTGTGGGCACTCCACCGGAATGCATTCCGGCAGCGGGGCGCTCCATGTACCATCGGCTTGGCAGCTGATGGTCGAAACACCTTTCAGCAAAAACCCATCCATGCACGTGTAGCTCACGGTGCTGCCAAAATGAAGGGAAGACACCACAGAGTCCGAAAAGGGGATATAAGGCGGCCGAGGGCACAGTACGGCTTGGCAGACAGGGAAAGAATCGTTCCACTGTTGTGACGTCAAACATTTCAATACGGAGGCACCGTGCAAAGCAAAGCCCTCTTTGCATGAAAAGTGGACCACGCCTACTTGGCCAGCCATCTCCTTCATGACCAGCTGATTCTCAATTAGCGGTGGCTCGGAGCACTTTGCTGGAACGCATTTGGGGTTTTGTTTTCGGTTCCACACCCCAGAGTTCTGACAAGTCCAGGAGGCATCTCCGATCAGCTGATAGCCTTCGTCGCAGAAGAACCTGACTTTTGCTCCCACTTCAAAACTTTCTCCCTTGCTGAAGCCATGCTGGAGAGAAGGTGGTTTTGCACAAGTGACAAGGGTGCAGGAAGGAAGGGCTTCACTCTGCCACTGGCGGTTAGCTTGGCAAGTGAATGTTGCGCTTCCATTCAGTTGATAGCCAGCATTGCACCGAAATCTCACTTCGCTCCCAAAGGAACGCCCTGTTGCAACCTGTAAAACAGACCAGAACAAATTTTAGGGCTTATAAAACGTCACACACCTAGCAGATAAACACTGACTTCTGACAGTTCATAAATGTTAAGGCTCTGATTCCAAGAACAACTGGTACCATTCCCACTCTCCCCCCGCCCCACTTAAAGAGTTAAAGATTGTCACAAATTCCAGTCTTTCTCTGTGCAACTGAGGTGGTGCATTAGCTGTGCAGCCAGTTTCATAGGACCGGATGAAACAAAAACTCCAAAAATTTAATGTTGAAAGACATCATTATCAACAAAACTCAAACTCAAGGTGAAATAAATGTGCCTGTACACCTGAACAGGTTTTGGTACCTCTTTCAGCATTTTTATGGATGATGAATGGGAAAAAGTGATATCAGATACATCTTTTGGTTATCCCTACAAATCTGCCCACCATCTGTACAGAAAAAAACAACAACCAGAAAACTCAGCCAGCGAAATGTTTTCTGGTTTTCTTAGTGTCCTGTTTAAAAGCACTTCACTTACCGGATTAAGTTGCACATATCTGATTTTTAGAAGTCTGATTCAGAGACTAATGCATTTCCCTAACTACCTTAAACAAAAACTCTGCTTTTAATTATTTTTTCCAAGTTCATTGGCCTGGACTTTTAAACTACTGAACCTTCCAGCTGCTAATGCTGTCTATGCTCAAGGCCTTATCAGTACCTCAATAACTCCATTTGCAAGTTTGGGTGGTTCTCCACAGGACACCGGGTGACAGGTGGGCATAGCAGCGCTCCAAGTTCCGGTTGCCTCGCATGTCCTCTTCTTCTCTCCTTTGATATAGTACCCTTTAGTGCAGCTGTAAGCCACAATGGCCCCAAAACTGTAATTTGTGCCGATTGCATAACCGTTTTTAATGCCTGCTGGTTCTCCGCAGCGAACAGGAATGCACTGGATGGTCAACGGAGAAGGGCTCCATTGCCCTCCCCGAACACATTCAATCTTAGCGGACGTGTTTAAGACAAAGCCCTCTGTGCACTTGAAGCTCACAACGGACCCGGCTGCAAATTTGGCTTTGTTTGACGATTCCAAGATGCTGTAAGGCGCAGGCAGCGGTCTCTCGCAGAAGTCGGCGATACATTCCGGAACGTCTTTGTCATCCGGCGGCACCCACTTTCCCTGGGCATTGCACAGCAACTGGGCATTGCCAGCTAAACTGTACCCATCAGTGCAGTAGTAGATCGCTATGTCACCGAAGAGACGATGGCCGCTTTCTGGAGAGGCATGTTCCACAGGCGGAGGCTCATCACATGAAACGGCCACACATTGCTGGTGATTCAGGTCCCATTTGCCACTCGCCAAGCATTCCACAGTTTCCGTGCCAATTAATGTGTAGCTGTGGAATGGAAAGGAAAAGCAACATTAGACTCATAATAGAATGGACTTCTAATGTCATACAGTGGTACCTTGGTTCTTGAACGGCCTGGCTCCCGAACAAATCGGCTCCTGAATGCTGCAAACCCAGAAGTAAGTGTTCCGGTTTGTGAACATTTTTCGGTAGCCGAAAGTCCGACGCGGCTTCCGCTTGGGTGCAGGAAGCTCCTGCAGCCATTCGGAAGCCGCGCCTTGGTTTTCGAATGGTTTCGGGAGTTGAACAGACTCCCGGAATGGATTAAGTTGGAGAACCGAGGTACCACTGTAAAAGTTTTGAAATGTACTTACTTTTTTGGGGGGTGGGTTAAGTTGCCATGGGAAAGTTTTATTCTCAGAAAGAATGGGTATAAATGATTAAAATGAATTAGAATATACCTTTTCTGTAAACCATGGAAACTAGTGGAGGAGTAAATCACTGTCAAATTCCACTGATTTCAACAGGAGAGTTATTTTAAATTGACGGGCCTTAAAAGTGTTTAACTTTGGAGCCGCAGATAAAAACAAGTCACAGCTATGAAAGTGTTTTGGCATGCCCACAATTATTTCTTTCCTAGATATCTTTTCTTGGATGCAATTCACTGGCGGTGCTGGGGCTCCTCCTACTGATGGGTGCAATCTTTTGCCCCCCTATCAAGTAGTTAGCTCTAAAACAAATCATTCAGGGAGCTTTGAACAAAAGGTTCCGTTGAGCTAGCACATCTTCGAGACCAAAAGGTGGATAATCTTTTTCAAACATTCCTTTCTGGGCAAGCATCCAGGAGCCACTTGCCAGTGTTACAGGGGCAGAGGCTGAGGTGGACAGAGCAATGAATATAAATCTTCCCTTTGCACAGTAGGCAATTTTCTACACACTCTCACACTTCCCTCTCTATCCAGACAAGCATCAGACTTGAAGGACACTTCTCAGCCAGGCAAGCACATTTGGGGTGCAAAGCTTTGGAGCTGTGCGATATATTGATAAATGGCATTCAGTTCGCAATACTGGTTTCAGACAATTTGAGCTGGCAATACAGTGTGATGGCTGGGGAGCCGCAATGTATTTGCCATCGCAGTTTGCCTGCAGATCAGCAAGGGTGTAGGCAGGCAGGCAGGCAGAGCCTGAATACATTCCAGGCGAGCCTCTTCTCGGGCTTCATCTGCTTGCCTGCCTGCACCTTTGAGGAAACCCCCTACCCCCCCCCCCCGGCTTAAGCTGAACAGTTGAAAGAAGCCTTGATTCCCCCTCTGGCTCACGTGAGCCAAAGCTCATGGGGCTTTGCAGGGATAGGCGGATATACCTCTGTGATATCCCTTGGCTGCTCCTTCCTTCCCTAAGGTGGGGAGGAAGTGTCATTGAAATTCTACTCAGTATTGATCCAGAGTAGATTCCAATGTATAGTTAGCAGAGTAACAACTTAAACACGTTGCAGGATCCCCAAAAAGGAGACCAGAGGCTCTGAGACCCCACAGCTAATTCTCCCCTGGTCTCCTCCATGGCCCAAGTAGCCAGCTAGCCCTGGGGATTATCTAATGCTTATTTCCCCTAAATTGATTTTTGATTTTTATTGTTATTCATGTTTTTATACTGTATTTTATGCTGCTTTTACAATTAAGTGTTTTAAATTTGTTGTTAGCCGCCCTGAACCGGGAAGGGAGGGGTATAAATAAATTATTATTATTATTATTATTATTATTATTATTATTATTATTATTATTATTATTTTATTATATTTCATCCAGCAGAGCTTTACTGCTACTGAAGGCAAATGAGCATAATGGCCACAAATCCAATACATTCAGGATTGGCTTTGTCCATAAGAAATCCAGTCACAGCAGACTTAACTTAAACTTACAATAACTTATAATAAGTCTAAACCTTAACACTAAGCATACTATGTACAGAGCACCACACCAGAAGGAAAAGGGATAGAAAGAGAAAGTGAAATCCAGTCTCCTTCTGGCCTTACTTTTAAAGTCGGCATGACCTTGAGTGAAAGAGATAAGAGAACCAGTTTAAGTCAGCTGTACTCAGCTTCTCTGAAGGAATAACCCAAACATCATGAACCTTCTGCTTGTTTCTTTCACACACAGAAGCTTCCAGAACCCTCTTGAATTAATGAGAATAGGAAAGATCACTACGCATCAGATCAATACTTTCTGTGCTAAGAAATGCAAGGAGCTGAGATACATTCCAGAGCCAGACAACGTGATATATCAGCATATTGTGGTATTTAGCCGCTATGCATCACAATGCTGAAAACCAGGTATCTCCCAGCCCTACAAAGCACCCCATGAGGGGTGCGGCCTGCAAAGAATTCTGAGGGCCAGATAGCGAGGTCTAGAGGGCCACATTCTCTGCACTCCCTGGGCCTGAGGCTCTCCATTACTGCTATATATTACCTTTCAGTTATCTGACACAGGAGCATGGATTCTGCAATGAGATCTACAATAATCACCACACTTTAAAGACACACTGTGGCTCTGCAGATGCTGCTGGACTATAGCTTCCTGGAACACTGGCCAAGGGGATGGCTGGGGCTGTTGTGAGCTGGAGTCCAGCATCACGGGAGGGTCGCAGGTTCCCCATCTCTGCTTTGCAGTACGACAACGTTTAAGAGTTCCGATCTGATTGAGCTCCTTTACATACCCTTCCTTACACGTATAAGTGACGGTGCTTCCGAAAGTGTAGTTGTTCCCAGTAACCACGGCATCTTTTATAACAGGAGGGAGACCACAAGAAACTGTTTTGCACTCTGGAGGGAGGCTGCTCCAGCCGCCCGAATCTCCGCACACGAGTACAGAAGGTCCTTGCAGGCTACGAAACCAACGGAAATGGGGAAATCGTGAGAGGTGCGCATGAAAGCACAAGCGTCCCTTACCATGTCTTTCCTTGAACATGTTGAACTTTAATCAACCATCCATTTGAGAGCACATGGTTAAAGTAAAAGCTGTAAAGCCACCCACCCACCCACCCACCCACCGGGTATAAAGTTGCCAAATGCAAAATCCTAAAAAAAGTGACACCTTATATTTGTGCAAAAATATACCACCCAGCAGATAAGCACATACCCACAATGCATGAAGAGGAGCAGACATAACCTTTCACCCTGCAGCAGAGAAACCCAACATGCCTGGGCAAATTTGTCTTGCTGTGTTTGCTGAATTGTGGTCATGGTTTGTTTGGGTTTTTTGTGTGTGTGTGTCTGTCTGATTAAAAATATATACATAAAATCTGTTTGCTGCAATACTGTAAAGGGGGAAGGCACATATTTTACTTACATCACTTTTTTTTTTTAAAAAAAGAAAGTAAGCGAAACAGATCTTGTAATGGTGGTTGTTTGCTGCTGTGTAATACGCAGCCATTTAGAAGGATTTTTCTTTACATTTTATGAGAGTAGATGGGCAATCCAACTGCAGTGGTGCAGCAGAAACAGCCCGTAAAGAAGTTAAAGTTAAAAAAAATCTACATGAAATTCAGTTTCCAAAATCCTACATGAAGGTGGCATGGGGGCAGGGAGTAAAGAAATGTGATATACCATATTTTTTGCTCTATAAGACTCACCTTTTCCCTCCTAAAAAGTATGGGGAAATATGTGTGCGTCTTATGGAGTGAATGCAGGCTGCGTAGCTATCCCAGAAGCCAGAACAGCAAGAGGGATTGCTGCTTTCACTGCGCAGCGATCCCTCTTGCTGTTCTGGCTTCTGAGATTCAGAATATTTTTTTCCTTGTTTTCCTCCTCCAAAAACTAGGTGTGTCTTTTGGTCTGGTGCGTCTTATAGAGCGAAAAATACGGGTAGCAAATTCTGCATTCTGCAGCCACAGTCCAAATAAGTATTTTCTCCCCCCCCCCTTTTATGCTTTGTTGTTTGTAATTATATCTGTACAACGTAAACTCATAATCATCATTACCAATCCGTCAATAAAATCAATAATCACAAAAAGTATATACATTTTCCAGCAATAAATTTTCTTCCCGTCTTCTTCTGACTTCCCGTCCCTTCTATATTTGTTTCTTTTAATAAACATATTGCATGATTTTGTTTAGTTTCATAACACAGTATTTAGTGTTTCTATAACTTTTTTCCTTAATACATATTATTTATAGTGTTTACTCAAAAGCTATTACCGTATTCAGATTGCAGCAACTATTTTTTAAGTGTCTCTTGAAATGATCCCATTCTAAAACGAACTTTTGCCTGGGTTTATTTCTAATTCTTTTAGAAAGATAGGCTAACTCCGCATATTCTGTCAGCTTTAATAACCATTCTGCTCTAGTGGGGATTTTATCATTCTTCCAACACATTGCTTTGAGTTCCCACGCAGCAGTGGTGGCATATAAAAAAACTTTTCTTACATTTTTAGGAATATCTAAACCTATAATGCTGAGTAGGAATGATTCTGGTTTTCTAAGAAAGTTTACATTCAAGATTTTGTAAAGCTCAAAATAGATATTTAAGCTCAAATACAAATTTTCTGTTCTCTTCAAATTGTTAGTTTCTGTTTGCCACTGAGCAGCTGCTTAGAGTCACAAGGCTCTGTTTACATTCCAGAGACAGTCCAGGCTATTGGAAGTCTCACGGGAGACTAGAGACGGATGCGACGTTACTGGTTTCCTGTTTCCTTTGTTCCTTTGTTGCAGTTGCTCTCTGCTCTCACAGGGAGAGGATATATTTTTCTTTACTCTCTGCGTAGCTTAGTAATAAAGCATAGCATGTAGCCATAAATCTCATCACTTCTGCTGCTTTGGTCCTCTGCTGAATGGGGGAACGTGCCTTGGAGCCTTATCAAAGGCTCAGGTGGTTAAACACGTCGGGAGGAGAGCAACCGAAGGACTCGGGGGAAGAAAATGAGCTTTATCAGCTTGGCCAAGCGGAGATCCTGACACAAATCACTATAACAGCCAAGCTGCTGTCAGACACCATATTTAACTCTGAATTCTAGTGTTTCAGAGTTTTCAACAAGCTTTTTTTTTTTTAAAAAAAAGAAATATTAATTATGAAGCAATAAAATCTTTAGTGGGTGTCAAATTGTAAATATGAACCTTTTGATCATAGGATAATTTGCAGATTTTGCCTAATGATGCTTTTTAAACATGCTTGCTTAAAGACTGGTGCTCAGAAGAATGAGCTGGGTGTTAGGAAGATGACTAATCCTACATGACTTTTCCATGAGCATCACCAATTTACATGAGCAGATATTAGAAGATTAAAGAAAAAGCCAGATGAATCATTTTGCATATGCTCCATTCAAAGCACTCCTCCTTCATTTCTACATTTTTTTAAAAAAATTAAAAATGCACATAAAATGCTAAGTGCATCTTGGTTTCTTGATTACCTGTAACCTGTGTCGCAGGTGTACGATACATTAGAAAGGTATGTCACGCCACTCATTAGATATTTTCCATTGCTTATTTCCTTTGGGAGGGGACACTTCACTAATTCACAAAATACGGAAGAACGATTCCATGTGCCACTTGCAAGGCACACCGATTCCTCATTGCCTACTAGACTGTATCCTTTATTGCACCTGTATTGAGACAAGAAAGCAGGTTAAAAATAGGTAAAAGAGCATTGTACTTTCCTTGCATCTCTGTTAGCTCCAACGGTCTTAGTCCCTCCCCCCCACTGAAAAACTATGGGTAGAATCAAATGGTCTCATAGCATTCGGCAGATGCTCAATATGTTCAATTCGTGCTGCACTGTGGTCACAACTACTGCTCAAAGGATGCTCTCACTGGTGGAAGAGTGGAGGAGCCAACTTTTGCCAATTTCCCTGGCAGTCGCTTGCATTCTTCAGAAATCTGCTCCATAGGATTGGGGCAACCTTCAGAAAAGTATGGGTTGTGTTCTGGGGATGGACGGACAGCAAATTGAAAAACATCACATCCGCCAGTGAGATCCTTGGATCAAAAGCCTTCCACGGATAGAAGGAGTTCTTCTTTTGGGGAGAGTGAATACTGTGTCGAGTTCAGTGGTCTGTAACTAAGGTAAAAAGGTAAAAGACCCTATGACAGTTGAGTCCAGTCAAAGGCGACTATGGGGTTGTGGCACTCATCTCGCTTTCAGGCCGAGGGAGCCGGCGTTTGTCCACAGACAGCTTTCCAGGTCATGTGGCCAGCACGACTAAACTGCTAAGATTCAAACCGCCGACCTTCTGATCGGCAAGCCCAAGAGGCTCAGTGGTTTAGACCACAGTGCCACCCGCATCCCTGGTCTGTAGCTACTCTTTATGGATTAAGTTGAGGACCACAGGACTTTCCTCCTTCCCCAGACTTCCGAGGGGTTGCAGAGCAAACAAAGACATTACATATTTCCATTGGCTAGTGATGAAATAAAATTAGATTTCTTGTAGCACTCTTGTCGTTATCCTTAGCTGTCTGTTTAGAACCTTAAGTGAGAAGCAGGCTGGGCAGATATTATAGTATGGAACTGTAGATAAAATTCATAGAAAAACTGAAAATATTATCAATATTTAACTAATTACCACCATACCTTAATATTTCAAATTGCCTATGTTAGACTTCATCTCATTATTTAACACTTGCAAATGTTTAATCAAAGTCCGTCAATATTTCTAATATAAGGAAAATAAGAAAGAGAGGTTTTATAATTATGCAGAAAATGTACTTATTTAATGAACCAGAAAAGGAAATGGAGGGAAGTCAGGAGGTTAAAGAGAACTTCCAAAATATGTCTATATATACTGAAAATGTGTCATGATTAAGGTTTATTTATATTCTCATTTTTTGTTTTCTTTTCCTTTTCTTTCTTTCCAGATTTGTATTATCTCTATGGAGAATCCTTGGTGAAGTTAAAATTGTAAAATTAATAAAAATAATTTAATAAAAAAGAAAAGAAGGAAAAGGAAAGAAAAAAATGAAAATAAAGTACAGTCGTACCTCGAATCCCGAAAGCCTTGGGAGTTGGACGTTCTGTCTCCCGATTGATCGAAAACCAGAATTGAGTGTTCGGTTTTCAAACATTCTTTTGGAAGTCAAATGTCCGGCGCAACTTCCGCTGCTTCCTGCAGCCAATCAGAAGCCACGCTTTGGTTTCCGAACGTTTCAGAAGTTGAACGGACTTCCAGAACGGATTCTGTTCATCTTCTGAGGTACAACTGTATTTGATTCCTAGCTGTAGCTTTTGCTGCCAAACCATTTATCGTACATAGTGCATACAACTGAAGATATAATGTATGCATTGCATAATCATATGTAGGGCATATAATTTAAAACATGATCGCAATATTCTGCATCTTTTTTGTGTCAACAAATCTTTTATTATAAGAAGCAATAAAATGCAACATATTTTTATTTCAGTGGTGCCTGTCGTTTATTAATAGTTTCAAGGTAGAGAACATGGAAGTTTTAAATATGTCATACTTATTGATAACTATATGCATGGAGTCACTGAGTAGTCATTTACCAAACCTCAATGGACCCTATATGAACAGTATAATATATAATTTAATACTAATAATAATAATTCAACAAAGTCCTCTCAAACACAGAACTTATGAAATAAGTTACTACACATTTAGGACCAGATTTATTTGATGTGCAATCCTCCTACCTGTAGATTATTTTGCTACCATATGTAAAATTTGAGCCATCGACTGCACCATTTTCTGGAACAACGGGGATACCACAGGAAACAGCTTTTAAAAAATCAAATAAAAAACACACATTCTTATTAACATAATTTAACTCAGTTGGGCTTACTAATGAGTAGCGATTTGTAGAATTGTATTGTTAGTTGTGTGAAAATGGGCTAGTTCAGATCAAAATCTAGTAAGCCTCTCTTTTTCTTTCTTCTGGGATACTATGAGCTCTCACACAGGGGCACAGAGGTTCAGCAACGAACAGAAAGCCTTGGGTGATGGGCGGCGATACAGAATAAATAAATAATCCAGATCACTTCTGGATCCTGTCACTAAGCTCTGCAAAGAAGTTGCAAAAGAGATATTTACTGTACCTCATGGCCTCTCAGGTCACATATACAATTCAAACTGTTATTAAACACACACAAAAGAATCCTAGGAATTGTAGCTTGAGGAATGTGGTGAGAATTCGCTGGTCACAGAACCATGGGTTCCCAGGATTCCTTTGTGAGAGGGAACGACTCTTCAGTCTGCTTAAGTCTGTGCCTCTGTGCTATTTTTCTAGGAAAAGAGGTCCCAGAACTCACCATGAACACCTCCCTTGTTCTCTTATAATGGCAATGGTGACACTTGAGAGGTGCTGGAACTGAGTTCTGGCTGGGGAAAAAGCCCTGGATGTGGCTGTGTTCTTAATACTTTATATATGCATTTACTTAGTATATATTTAACTGGCCCTTCATCCTGAGATTTCAAGGCAGATTACAGATCAATTAAAATACCAGCATCCTAAGAAACTGACAGAGCAGATAAAACATACCTAAAATCAACGGTAGCTCAAGCACAATGTATCTTATTGGAGGAAACCCAACTCAACTCTTTACAACAGCAGAAACTAATGCTAGAAACTTGAGGAAGCCCAGGCCAACAGCGAGATCTTAACCTGGCGCCAAAATGGCAGCAGGACTGCAGCCCGGCGTACTATATGGAACAGGGCAAACCATAACGGATTGCTATATGAATATCATCTCATGAGAGAACTCCTTCATCATAGTTACATCCTCAAGTGAGCAGCCCATACCAACTTATGTGGAAGGAGGTTTATGAACTGTCGAGTACATTCGTACCTTGGAAGTCGAAAGGAATCCATTCCGGAAGTCCGTTCGACTTCCAAAACGTTTGAAAACCAAAGTGAGGCTTCTGATTGGCTGCAGGAAGCTCCTGCAACCAATCGGAAGCACCGCCGGACGTTCGGCTTCCAAAAATAGTTCGCAAACCGGAACAGTCACTTCCGGGAGTGTTTGGGAGACGAAATCTTTGAGAACTAAGCTGTTCAGTAAGCAAGGTACGACTGTAATAACCACTGGAGAACTTTTCAGAGCAAACCACTTTATGCAAAGCACTCAGAGACTATCTTTTTGATCAAACAGTATATTAACTTTGCTCAATAAAAATGAAGGGGAAATGTGTGTGCGTCCTATGGAGCGAATGCAGGCTCCTTGGCTTCGTGGCAAAGTGCTTGACCTAGAAGCCGGAGGAGGAACAGAAGGGTCTCCTTCTGTTCCTTCTCCAGCTTCGCTGAAGGGCGCTGTGCCTTCTCCCTCTCTGTGCAGCGCCTCACCTGTGAAGGAGAGGCGCTGCGCAGAGAGAGAGAGAACTGTGCAGTGCCCCTTCAGCGACGCGTCTGTCCTGGAAGCCGGAGGAGGAACAGAAGGGTCTCCTTCTGTTCCTTCTCCAGCTTCGCTGAAGGGCGCTGTGCCTTCTCCCTCTCTGTGCAGCGCCTCTCCTGTGAAGGAGAGGCGCTGCGCAGAGAGAGAGAGAACTGCTCAGTGCCCCTTCAGCGACGCGTCTGTCCTGGAAGCCAGAGGAGGAACAGAAGGGTCTCCTTCTGTTCCTTCTCCAGCTTCGCTGAAGGGGCAGTGCCCCTTCAGCGACGCGCCTGTCCTGGCTTCTGCCTTAGCCCTGCACAGCCTCTTCGGGCAGGGGGAGCCTTCATCCTGCTGCCCTGAAGAGGCTTGGTGCGGTTATCCCAGAAGCCAGAACAGCCACACGGTATCCCAGAAACCAGATCCCTCTTGCTGTTCTGGCTTCTGGGATTCAGAAGAATTTTTTCTTGTTTTCCTCTTCCCAAAACTAGGTGCGCCCTATGGTCCGGTGCGCCCTATGGAGCAAAAAATATGGTAGCCAATTCCAGCCAACTAGGCATTCAAGTGCCTAACATTTCCTTTTAAAGTTTCGTGGTTCTATCCGTACTATCACAATAAGAATGCAGAATATACCTTCGCAGTGCGGTATCTGGTGGCTCCATTCCCCGGACTCTAAACATGTAACTTTGTTCATTCCCTTGAGCTGGTAGCCCGTGTCACACGAGAAACTGATTTCGCTACCAACACTGTAGCTGTCACCATGCGAATGGCCGTGTTCAGGGTCTCCCGGGTGTCTGCACCTCACTGGTTCTTTGGAATCAGATACAAGGTAAAACAGAGCTTACTGACATCAGGTGTGGCTCATGTGCTCAAAAATGAAAAATAATCATGCAACTTTTCAGCAGGTGACTTGGGAGGGGGAAAGAAGGCCCAATGCACAAGATTACGGGGATATACAAATAGAGCACTTCAAAAACACTTCAATGAACATTTCCAACCACATTTATTTTCTTTGCAGAGACTTCACCAATACTAGATAGGTAGCCGTGTTGGTCTGTCATAGTCAAAATAAAAAAATTCCTTCCAGTAGCACCTTAAAGACCAACTAAGTTAGTTCTTGGTATGAGCTTTCGTGTGCATGCACACGAAAGTGTATCTGAAGTGTATCTGAAGAAGTGTGCATGCACACGAAAGCTCATACCAAGAACTAACTTAGTTGGTCTTTAAGGTGCTACTGGAAGGAATTTTTTTATTTTCACCAATACTGCAATTGGGCCACCTCTTCCACTGAGAGGAATCTGCTTCCTTTCCAAGTGCAATAATATTTCATATATTGTTTCATTTCCTTACACAGAGTGCAATATTGTCTAGTGTGCAATGTGCTGAAATGTGAATCTAGAAGCAAAACGTCGAGTCACAGGTCAACACTTTATGGCCATTAGGTCATGACTATAACTTGCGATCTACTTTTGCAACACAGTTGGGAGTTGAATGTTCCGGCTCCCAGATGATCGAAAACCGGAAGTGAGTGTTCCAGTTTTCGAACGATCTTTGGGAAGCCAAACACCCAACAGGGCTTTTGCGGCTTCCAATTGGCTGCAGCCAATGAGAAGCCACGCTTTGGTTTTCGAACGTTTCAGAAGTCGAACGGACTTCCGGAATGGAATCCGTTCGACTTCCGAGGTATGGCTGTATTTGATTATGTTCTTTGGAATTCCTAGCTGTAGCTTTAGCTGCCAAACCAAATTTTGCAGCTTCTGCTTGTAAAAAAAGTCTGTTTGCCCTCCTTGGGTGGGTGGCTTCGCAAACGGGACCCTGGACTCCCCTGTGAACCGGCCTCTTGCAGGCTGGATTGTCCTACTACACATTTTTTAAAGCAGTATGTGCTTCCTGGGAGAAAATGTCTCATGTCCTAGGTTTCAATTCAAATTCATACGAGTTTCGCCATTGGATTTGCGAAGCAGGTATCTTGGGATCTCAGCGATGGATTTTGATAAGAAGCGAACTACAGCAAAAATATAATTCTGCAATGTTTACGGAATACAGACTGGGCAAGTCTCTCCTTTCAGAACCCGCTACTTAACTCTCTTTCCCCTGTACCTGCACATTTCTTGCCATCTCCAGTGTAAGGGTGAATGCAGGCACATAAGTAGGAACCATTTGTGTTACGGCAGGAGGCATGCGGGTCACAGTCTGAGCCAACAGCACATTCATCAACATCTACAAAACAGAAAGTGGGATTCCTATGAATGAAATGCCTTTGGCGTCTTTCAGCTTTCATGCCCTAAGCTGTTTCTGCTTGTGATGTTTCTTGGCCATCCAAAGACAACCTGAAGGTCTCTTGATCTTTTCCCATTCTCATTTGCTGCCACTTATGCCCGGGATTTCCTTCCCAGGACACCAAAAGTGGTGAAAGTTCCCTCTCCAAACCCCAACCCTTCCCTGCAACTCATCTCCACCTGAAATGACTGCATTTGCTCTTATTTCTCCTTTGTTATCTTAACCTCTCCCTCCAGTGTGGTGTAGTGGTTAAGAGCGGTGGACTCGTAATCTGGGGAACTGGGTTCGATTCCCCGCTCCTCCACATGCAGCTGCTGGGTGACCTTGGGCCAGTCACACTTCTCTGAAGTCTCTCAGCCTCACTCACCTCACAGAGTGTTTGTTGTGGGGGAGGAAGGAAAAGGAGATTGTTAGCCGCTTTGAGACTCCTTAAGGGGAGTGAAAGGCGGGATATCAAGTCCAAACTCTTCTTACCCTCCCCTGTGTTGTTTTTTTCCTTTCCTACCACCAACCTGTCGGGACACGGGTGGCGCTGTGGGTTAAACCACAGAGCCTAGGACTTGCCGATCAGAAGGTTGGCAGTTCGAATCCCCGCAACGGGGTGAGCTCCCATTGCTCGGGCCCTGCTCCTGCCAACCTAGCAGTTCGGAAGCACTTCAAAATGAAAGTAGATAAATAGGTACCGCTCCGGCGGGAAGGTAAACGGTGTTTCCGTGTACTGCTCTGGTTCGCCGGAAGCAGCTTAGTCCTGCTGGCCACATGACCCGGAAGCTGTACGCCGGCTCCCTCGGCCAATAAAACGAGATGAATGCTGCAACCCCAGAGTCGGTGACAACTGGACCTAATGGTCAGAGGTCCCTTTACCTTTACCACCAACCTTGATTTAAATTTAGATTGCAAAGGATTTTTGACCTACCTGTGTTACTATCCCAAACATCCTACTCACCAATGGTGCTAGATTAATTAAGGTAAAAAGATAATGGACCCCTGGATGATTAAGTTTAGTCAAAGGCGACTATGGGGTTGCGGTGCTCATCTCACTTTCAGGCCGAGGGAGCCGGCATTTGTCCGGAGACAGCTTTCAGGGGTATTTGGCCAGCATGACTAAAACCACTTCTGGTGCAACGGGACACTGTGACGGAAACCAGAGTGCACGGAACGCAATTTACCTTCCTACCACAGAGGTACCTATTTATCTACTTGCGCTGGTGTGCCTTCGAACTGCTAGGTTGGCCTGAGCTGGGACAGAGCAACGGGAGCTCACTCCGTCGCGGGGATTCGAACCGCCGACCTTCCGATTGGCAAGCCCAAGAGGCTCACTGGTTTAGACCACAGCACCACCCGCTCCCCTTACTAGATTAATAATATAGTCATACTACTAATACCCTTGGAGGTGCTACTGTCTCAGGGACTCTCAGTCTTTGGTGCTTTATACCAAGATAGCAACTTACATACCCCCAAGAACTATTAAAAACAATGCATGAAAGAATGTACACATTCTCTATTTCCCTTCCTTTCATAGACTGCTGCTCGATAAAGACATAACAAAACTTATCAGAAACAACTGCCGTACGATGACAAAAAATGCAAACATGTACTCTTGCTATTGTAAGCAATGCCTTCAAAACTATGTAAGCTCAACGATACATTTAAACATCTTTTGCAGGGGAAGCCTGGTGGGCCACAAATATCCTGCACCTAAAATCCAAAGACCCGCATCTAAAACTGGGTGTCCCTGAAGGGGCTTGGGTCTTAAATATCTTGGAACAGCAGTTCTTTGTGCTGCAAAGCAGATTGCTTTTGAAACAGAGAGGGTTTTCAAAAATCTCACTGGTGGATGCAAGGTCTCAGAATTGCCTAGAGTAGGTTTTGGGGATCTGGCCAACAGCCGTATTCAGCCAGATTGGAGTCTGTAGGGTGTGCAAGTTTGGGGATGGTCCGATGTGGACAGCCAATGGCGACTACCACCTGATCAACCTGAATCCATGCCAGTGAGACTGAATGTGCTGCCTTCAGCAATACTACAGGGGAGATTGCAGAAAATACCATTCACAGAGAGACTATGCCCCTGAGGACAGAGTCATATAGAATCAGTTGTGCATGCCTCTTGTGTCAGAGAATTTCATCTAAATCCATTAGTCAGCTGGTTGTTAGCAGGGTGTAGCATTCAGATGAATGCAAGTTACCCTTCCTAATGTTTCCCCAGGATGGGGATCACAACGAAGATTTGTGAATGTTATACAACAGCATTTTATTTGTTAGATCAGGTTTAAGGTGCTGGTTTTGACCTTTAAAGCCCTATGCAGCCTAGGACCCATGTACCTACGGGACTGCCTCTCCTGGTATGCCCCGTGGAGGACCTTAAGGTCCACAAATGACAACATTTTGGAGGTCCCAAGTCGCAAGATTGGTCTCAACTGGGGCCAGGGCCTTTTCAGTACTTGGTGGAACGCTCTGTCACAAGAGACCAGAGTCCTGCGGGACTTGACATCTTTTCACAGGGCCTGCAAGACAGAGCTGTTCTGCCTGGCCTTTGGTTTGGACTCAGTCTGACCCTTATGTCCCCCCCTCTTATGGTTTTGATCTATGGGCTACTTTTGAAATGAGGCTGCATTTTAAATTGCATTTTAACCTGTGTTTTAAATTGGTTCCCCCCCCATTATGTTATTACTGTAATTTTACTGGTGATAGCTGCCCTGGGGAAGGCTGGGTATGAATAAAATTTATTATTATTATTATTATGATAGATGCAGAGTCTACCAGGTGATTTCACTGTACTGAGCCTTTCAGAATTTTGTCTATATACCAGTAAAGGTTTGAGGTTTAGACCGAGATTCAGCCAGTAGGAGAATGCAGGCAGAGATGAGCAGGAGTCTTAGGACTCTTGTGTTGACAATACGGTCAAACGTGCTCATGATCTCACCGAGGCAAGATGGTGAAATGGCGCTCCAGATCCCGCTGTCTTTACAGAACGTCCTTGAGTCTCCTAATAAGTAATAGCCGCTGTTGCATTGATACGTGATGGTGGTTCCAGCAAAGAAGTCCTCGGCAGAGTAAAATCCGTTTTCTAAAGGAGGAGGCACTCCACAGCTAATCCCTGCAGCCGGACGATATATGCACAAAAGTATTAAGAGGTTAGACGTGCTCATTTTCATCTCTTCTTGATCAAAGCGGATTGACGTAAAAGCTAAACAAGCTATAGCTCAGGGCCCCACTCTCTTGGGCCCCCCAAAAAAATTTAAAGGAAAAAAACCTGTGGATGTACATTTCCAAAATATAAGATAAGAAAACAAATAAAATAAAACCTCCATACAGCAACAGTGTTTTGTGTTGTGTAGGCTCCTATGATGTAAGTCATGGGCCCCGCCTGCTAGCCTGCTCCCTAAAATATCACTGGTTTACTCATTTCTATATATGACTTTAGATACCTATTAGGTCCAAAAATTACCATAGAGCATATATTCAACACAAAAAACAGTGACAATTTGTTGTTGAAAAAGGACAGCTGGACATATAAAGGGCCCCATTACCTTAAGTAGCTTAGGGCCTCATCAAACCTAAATCCACATTTTATGACAGCAGCACAAGAAGGGGCCTTCTGGAAATCACGAAGTGGCTTCCTTGGCAGTGATTGTTTTGTTTTGTTTTAGTTTAGGATCTTCGATCTAATACTGCAGTATATCCTAAAGTTAGGAGCATCTTAAGGGTATCCACTTACTTTCACAGCGTGGGAGAGGTTGTGCCCATTGCCCTAAATTGAGACAGTGCTGGACGGAATTCCCTTCTATGTGGAAACCTGGGTCGCAAAAGAGGGAGACTTTTGACCCCGGCTTTGAATCCGTTGATGAAGTTCTCAGGTGAGGTATGGAACCTTCTAAAGGCGGGCAGTCTGAGAACAAAGGAAAACGCACAGACAAAACAGCTAAAGCACCTTAAAACAAGAGCTCCTGTAATCCCACATGGTTGTGTAACATAAATGAAATGAACATCTCCATTTAGTTGTTGAAGTTTGCCACACTGCTGCCAGATAATCAGCTGGAAGCATGAGAGTTGCAGATTTCTTCACACTTTCGATTCCCAAAATTTTACTAGTCTTCCATGCTATGCAAGGAGGTTTGGAAGACATATATACATGCTTCCAATGCTTGCTTTTAGAAAAACATAAGAGTATTATCTGTTTCAACATCCAAGGTTAAAACCATTTTCACAAGTGAAAAAACAAACAAACAGCAAAACAGAACGGGGAGCCAAAATAAGATCAAAATTTCTGTTCCAATGAATGACTGGAAATCTCTCCCAATTGACCCAATCCTAAACTTTACTCTTTCAACATCTCAATCCAGGAAACCATAAATATTTCGCTCGAGGTCCCAAGGAACATTTATTACACAACACTGGAATCCGAAGAATGAAGACGGAATGTTCCAGTCATTAAATGAGCAAGTGTATCTGTGAAAGGCTAGTAGGCCATGGGGATAATAATATCATAGGTTTTGTGCCACTTAAGGAGCACCAGTATACCAGCGATTTATTTATTTTTTGATTTGTCTGCTTTCAGGGACTTATTTCTGTACTGAAACCAGCTTTGCAGGTGCTGCCAGATGCTCTTTCTAAAAGCCCAACGATTCGCTGGTTGTCAAGTCACAGCAACATACGAAAAGCCTATCTGACAGTCACATAGTTTGTGTAGCTAGTGTCAGGGAGATAAAGCTCTGGCCCACTGGGCTGAAAAGGTTTCCCACTCCTACCTTCGGGCAAATGTGTAAGACCTCGGAGTCCTCCCCTCAGTCCTTCTGCTCCTCCAAACAAATTACAAAGCAAGCTATGTATGACACACTAAGCTGGAATCTACACGCATATAGAAACCATTCTGAAAATGCTTTTTTTAAAAGCGTTTTTAAAAAATACATTGAATTTTCCATAAGGCTCACCATCACCAGCTAGTGTCACATTGTATATTGCACTTAAAACACACGTAAAACATTTCATTTGCAGCTGTATAGCTGAGTCCTCAGTCAAACAATGGCTTAATTGACAGCAGCACAGCAGCAACACGACTGGAGGAGCAGGACCCAACACATTGTCGCTAAGTCCTAGTTTGGCTGGGCATGCAATGAGGCACCTCTGACTAGCTTCCAGGGTGCACCAGGATTTCCTGAGCAAAGTTTAAAAACCATGGCATTATATTACAAAAACACTTTTAGGAGGTAGAGCTCTAACCAGCACAGAATACGCTCTTGGAATCTATCTTCACTCTTCCAACAACCCCAGGAAGGAAATCTGGCCAGGCCAACACATTGCCCTTTTGGAGTTCTTCTGGACAAGAAGTAGCCAAGGAATTCACCTGATAGTTCAAGAGAAAAGGAACAGATACAAGCTTGTCAATTAGTTGATTCATCCTCTTCCTTCTCACCGCAACGATCAGCGAATGATCAAACTGAACAAACCCATGTCTACTGTATCTGAATGCAAGACCTTCCTTTGAGAAATACTGGGGGTGTTGGACACACAGTGTTGTGCAGAAATGGTTAGCAGAATATCTGTTCTTCACTTATTTCCTGAAACATGGATCAGGCAGGAAAAAAGACAGTCTAGAACAGGGGTAGGCCAACTAAGGCCCGGGGGCCAGATGTGGCCCAATCGCCTTCTCAATCCGGCCCACGGACGGTCCGGGAATCAGCGTGTTTTTACATGAGTAGAATGTGTCCTTTCATTTAAAATGCATCTCTGGGTTATTTGTGGGGCCTGCTTGGTGTTTTTACATGAGTAGAATGTATGCTTTCACAGTGGTACCTCAGGTTAGATACGCTTCGGGTTACATACGCTTCAGGTTACAGACTCCGCTAACCCAGAAATAGTGCTTCAGGTTAAGAACTTTGCTTCAGGATGGGAACAGAAATCATGCTCCGGCAGCACGGCAGCAGCAGGAGGCCCCATTAGCTAAAGTGGTGCTTCAGGTTAAGAACAGTTTCAGCTTAAGTATGGACCTCCGGAACGAATTAAGTACTTAACCTGAGGTGCCACTGTATTTAAAATGCATCTCTAGGTTATTTGTGGGGCATAGGAATTCGTTCATATTTTTTCCCCAAAAATATAGTCCGGCCCACCAGATGGTCTGAGGGATGGTGGACTGGCCCACTTCTGAAAAAGGATGCTGACCCCTGCTCTTGAATATTGACACCCATTTCAGAAAAACAGAGTGTTTTCACGAGAAAACAGAGATCTTGGAAGTCATTAAAACTGTTACATAACAACCCCAACACTCTAACTAACTCTACAACATACGGCAACTAATTGCTTTCAACTAAAAACCTGTTTAAAGTGATGTATGACCCGATACATAAACAAAGAACTTCCACGCTTTCCCCCGGCGGTAGCTGTGGCTGTAAGGTAAGCTCTGAAAATGGTCCGCTACTCACTTGATCTGAAGAACCCCACAAAATCATGCACAAAATCCAACCTTTGTGTTCACTTTAAGAACACACATTCTTAAAATGTGTGTGCTCAAGGGTCTGGATGTAGACTCTCTGGTAATTGAGCACATTCAGGTTAACAAAGCTCCCAAAATGCGCAGGTGGACCTACAGGGCTCCTGGTCGCATTAACCCCTACATGAGTTCTCCTTGCCACATTGAGATGATCCTCACAGAGAAGGAGCAAATTGTCCCTAAGCCAGAAGAGGAAGTTGCTCAAAAGAAGAAGATATCTCAAAAGAAATTGAAGAAGCAGAAACTGATGGCTCGGGAATAAACATCTATTCAGTTCACAAATAAAAAACAAAATTGTAAGTTAAAAAAAACACCCCCCCCCAAAAGAACTTCCACCCACTCTCATAGATGTTGGTCATTTGAAGAAGGACTGGTTAGCTTCCCTCCATCCTGTAAGTGGTAGCCATGTTAGTCTGCTACAACAAACAAAACAAAACAAAACAAAACAAAACAAAACAAAACAAAAACACACCAGAGTTTTGCAGTGCTACAGGCTATAGTTTATGAGGTGTGCCTGCTTCCACTGATAGATCAAGCACAGTTTAGGGTTTGGATGACACACTAAGTTGTGGTTCATAAAAATGCCACAGGAGGATGTGTGAGCCTGGGGGAAGCTAGGCTCATTCTTGTCTGAACACAGCCACTACCTTCCCGTTTCATTACTGCCAACATGGTTTTATTTTTCACGGATATAAACAATTCTGAGCAGCTGATGAGAGAAAGAGCAAAGGATCAGGCCCAGAATGTGGGAAATTGCTTAATATATTTCCATTTGCCAGACAGTGCTCTCCTGAGCTTCAAAGAAACCAAATGAAATGTTACATATGTACCTGTTCTGGGGACAGAACATAACCCCAAATGTTGAGCTGGCTAATTGAGCCGACAAAAGACTCTGCTGGATTAAATCCTTCTCCTCTTTGGTCCTGCTCCTGTCCAAGAACTAACGCACCCCCACCTATTCACAAAAGAAAAACAGAACAAGAATATAACTGAATTGGGTCCCACCTTCTGTGCTGTAATTGAAAAGAGTAAAAACCCCTCTCAATCAATATGCATCATTGTTAAGTATTATAATCAAATAAATATGGAAAGGTCCATACCAGGGATTTCTGATCCTACAGATAAACCACTGCCTCCATCGGATAATTTCCCATCAATATACACTCTCCAAGCTCCATCAAGGCTTGACCAGGTCACAGCAATGTGATGCCAATTACCATCGTTCACAGAAGGGCAGTCTGTAATACTCTCCTTCCCATTCACATAAAGAACCCACCTAATTAAGAGAGAGAACGAAGAAAATGATTCATCTTTGCCCAGGGATAAGGAAAAAAATTGATTTAAAGCTGAACCTTCAAAATGTGTGCTTTCTGAAATAATTTGGAAAATGAAAAACAGCCATCCTTTGAAATGCACACCTCTCTGAATTTTCCAGTGCAGTTGTCCAGCCAAGTAATGTGTATTTTTTAAAAGCGTATATTAGGGAAAAGCATGTATACAAAAATGCTTTGTTTTAGGGGAAACTGCTTCACTAGAGAGCCTGATTACCTGAGAAATTTTCAAGGTTGTGTGTGCAGCAAATTACAGCTCTGCCCATGGAGAATTACGTGGTCCCCAAGAGTACTGAAATTCATCTAGAGGGTAACACAGTACTGTTTTCTACTTCACACCTACCCGTTGTAATCTGTAAGCAGAAAGGCATTGTCACTTCCATTTTCCACCGCGTACGAGATGGGAGTACCATAATTAGTAGTATCTGCCGATTTCATCCAGAACGCACAAGTGATTTCACTGAGCGAGGGGAGGACGCTGTCAAGCATAACATAGCCATAGATCCCAGACACGTCAAAATCCAGATTAAATCTGGAAGACTGTTCTGCAACAAACGGGAAAGGGGGAGGGGGGAGTTTCACTTTTTCAATGGCTTGCTAAGAAACATGCTTGCCTTCAAAATGAACAATTTCATTTGCTTTTCCACTTATGCTTCCCACATTAGTGATCTACGGAAGTTGATCCTGAGACAATCCTAAAATGCCTGGTTTCTGTAAGAAGCACCAGCCTCCAAACATATAGCCACAAATCTAACATTCTCCTTTTTAAGGGACTGCGAGCCTGCAGAAAACATGTCACTTTCTTGTTTTCAGATGGGATTGACTGTAACGATCTGCTTTGAAGTTGGATCTTGCAATGCCATCCCAAGATCCTTCACCTCTTGCCTACAGATGTACCATCTGTTGCATCAAAGACAAACTAAGATCTATGGATGAAGGGTGTGATAGAAATTTAATAAATAATAATAATAATAGCAACTACATCTTGGATTGCCATCAGGACTGAAGCATGCGGTCAGGGGAAGTTTTAAGCGTTCCTTCTCCACCTGCCATCACCTGCCACCTGTTCCTCCCATAATTAATATTTTTAAAAAGGTTCCCAGTGTTTCATGGTAGCAGATCAAAGCTTACTCTTATCGCGCGATGTGTTACACTGACCGGCAGAGGAAATGGAATAACATGCAGATTTGCAAAGCTTTGGCAAGGGGAAATGCTCATAATTTGTTAGGGATCAAAAAGAATTAATGGCAGGGCTGCCTTTTTTACAAAGTGCAGGTATAGCATTATTTATTGCAAGACGAAAGCTACAGTATCATATATGTGTGCCACAGCACACCAACATAATATAAAGCAGAGTAGGAATAAAATCTTTTCCATGGTAGCAAGGACTGAATGCACTGCACTGTCCAAAATCTGCTCTGAAGCATTGCAGGGAACCATTGGCGATTCTGTTACTTGGGCAGAATTTGTTCTGCTTATTCAGTAGCTTCTTGCATTTGGAGGAAATCCAGTGGTAACACTGGCGTTCTGTACTGTTATAAGAAATGAAATTGCCACTTGAGCAGAGACAAAAACTCTATATGCCGGTTTTCTATTTGCAAAGGTTTCCTTTTTTCTGTTAAATCATTTTTATTAATTTTCCAGTAAAAAATATCCAATTAACATATCAAATCATAATCCAATAAAAATAAAAAACAAATAAAAAAGGTCGAATTATCTTCCAAATTGTAATTATTAATTTTTCGGACTTCCCATAGTCTGGACCTTGAAGCATAACTCCAAATCTCAATCCTGCCTCTGGTTGTTATTTCCATATTTCCACATCTTGATTTTAACACTCTAACTTCTTGTCTCTGGCTCTGCGATTCTCAATCACGTCAGAAATCATATATCCTTTCGTTTCCTCTTTTTAATGGGATTGGATTTGGTATTTAAATCATTATGATCATGAACATGGCCCTTTGCAAAATCTCCTACATTCACGGCAGCCGTCTGGTATCAGTTCAAAACTGCACTAGCGTTGCCATGAAGCTTTGCCAAGCCTTCCTTCTCCTGATACTTTGGTCCTGTGTACCTGTTTCACACCTGCTGCCTGTAAAGCCAGGGGGACATTTACAAATGTATGCGTTCAAGGCATCCACACAAGTCGCTTGGTTTGCACAGGGATTGGAGTCACACTCATTTATGTTCACTTCACACTGCGGTCCTGTGTATCCTCTGACACAGTGGCACCTGTGGGCCAAAAAAACACCAAAAGCACCTTTTAGTACAGCAGTCCACAAAACAAAATCCTGGTTGTTCCGAGTGAAATGAGGGAGCAAAGCAGAGGGGGAAACTGGTGCTACGAGTTCAAAGCAGCCTGAGCAGATGGCCAGTTTGAAAAAAACAAAATGAATACAGTGGTACCTCTGGTTGCGACCAGGATCCGTTCCGGAGCCCCGTTCGCAACCTGAGCAGAACACAACCCGTGTCTGCATGTGTCACAATTAGATCCTTCTGCGCATGCATGTGACGACATTTTGAGCTCCTGCGCATGCACGAGCGGTGAACCTGGAAGTAACCCATTCCGTTACTTCCAGGTCGCCATGGGATGCAACCTGAAAATGCTCAACCTGAAGCAAACTCAACACAAGGTATGACTGTAGTTCGCTATTGTGACGTGCTTTCGAACTGCTAAGTTGGCAGGAGCAGGGACCAAGCAACGGGAGCTCACCCCATCGTGGGGATTCGAACCGCTGACCTTCTGATCGGCAAGTCCTAGGCTCTGTGGTTTAACCCACAGCGCCACCCGCGTCGCTCTACTAGGGAGCAAGCACCCTTAAACTCAACAGGGCTTATTACTGGGAAAAACACGTACAGAGCTGTGCTGTAGATGAAGCTAATGCTTGTCGCTTTTTACCTGTAGCCATTGATAGCATCACTGCAGGTGCCTCCATTTTCACAAGGCCTGCTGAGACATTCATTAATGTTTTTTTCACAGAGGGTACCAATAAACCCAGATGGACACTTGCAATAGAAACCTCCGACCCGATCCTCGCAGGTAGCTTTGTTTAAACAGGGGTTTGAAAGGCATTCATTAATCTCTGCTTCGCAGTGAGTACCTGAGAAGAAAGGTGTAAAGAGGAAAGTTAGGGGTGGGGGAATAGGAGCATAATGACTTTATCGGGCAATTTCTAATTTCAGGAACTTTGACAGATTAAAAAGAACAGAGATGAAAACTAAAGAATATTCCAGAAAATAATAATAATAATAATAATAATAATAATAATAATAATAATAATAAATATTTATACCCCGCCCTCCCCAGCTACAGCCAGGCTCAGGGCGGCTAACACCAGTAAAATTACAGTAAAAACATAATAGGGGAAAACACCCAATTTAAAATACAGGTTAAAATGCAGTTTAAAATTCAGCCTCATTTTAATGAAAATGAAAACAACAACAGTGATTTATTGGTTACGTTAAACACAATACTAACAAATGTACCTTTCCTCAGCAAATCACACTGGGGGAAGTTATTTAGGAGTTGCAGCAACACATTTTGATAGCATATTAATGTTTAAAATCTTTGCCAATCTTTTTCATGTTACAGAGTTCCTGTTTATAACGTTAAGAGACTGTGTGAATCTGAAACGAAAGCTGTATCTTTATATTTCTTTTCAATAAAAGCTGAAATCCTCTCAATTCTATCAGTACAGAATACACTGAGGCTGTATTTAAACAGAAACGTCTGTAGTAGTGGTGCTTCTAAACAAACAATGACAAAAACAGCTTGGTGTACTTCTTATAACACACGTCAGAAGGTGAAGCTTACACCTTCAGGCGTTTTCTCCTGCTAATGTCTGCGTAGAAAGCTGTTGTTAAAGGCAGAGGAACAATATAAAAAGCTGGCAACTCTTAATACAAACCAATCAGTTATTTACCCGTGAATCCTTCTGCACACAGACACTGGTAAGAGTTGGTGCCATCAATGCAGACTGCTTCATTCAGACATGGATTTGAACTGCATTCATTTACTTCTTCTTCACATTGCAAGCCTTCAAGCAATAATGGTTACAGAGCATTGTTAACAGTTCATATGCATGGAAGAGGCAACCCTAAAAAACACTGAATTGGCGTTCTAAAAATCTATTCAGCTTGCACAGAGTCTTCATGTTTCATTTACCACTTATTACGTGGTTCCTCGTGTGCTTTCCACCCACAGCATGAGTTTCCAGGTTTCAAAGTGAGCCATGTGGCACACTCACATTGCATGAACTATTTATTGTTCTCCAGTACTGCTAAGGAATCTGACAATCTCCTTTTCTTTTTGCAGTATAAATTAGAGCTCCTTGCTGGACACAGCATGGGCTCGATGGGCTCTGTAACAAGTTTTGCAAGGCAAAGCTTTAATTTCATTTTTATTTTCTCAAGGAGGATTTTGCTTGAGTTGATGCTCTAGTCTAGATGTCATGCTAAGTTATAGTTAAGTGCTACAGGGACAAGCCTGAGTGGCAGTTGGGTTTGTTTGCTTCGTCACCCCGGTACAGCCACAGAAAAGGAGACTAGAAGCAGCTAGAATAGGATATGCCTAGAGATGGTAAGAGGGAACAATACCCCTAACACCCCCCCCCCCAAAAAAAAAGGATGGCAGATGAAACTGATAGAATATGTAGAAATGGCAGGATTGATAAACAGAGTTGGAAATCAAGATGAAAAAAAGATTTAAGAAAGACTGGAAATGTTTTGTAGATTATTTGGAAAATTATTGTAAGCACATCAAAAAGCTAACATTAATAGAGTACTGTATTTTTCCATGTATAAGACTATATTTCCCCCCAATTTTTAAAGTTTTCCGTCTTATGCACGGAATGTTGCAATATATAAATACATTTATTTCTTAATTTAGTCCTTAAACAGCTGTTTAGTCCCAAAACAGCTGGAGGGCCAAGTTTGGCCACCACTGCTATAAAGTAATAAACAACCTAAATGTGGTTCTCCTTTTTTGCATAAAAAAACAGAACACTTAGTTTTTGCTAGACCTAATTTTCCTAGACCACTTTCGTTTTTGTTTTTGCCAAATTACTCTGTATAAACTTGCTCATATTTATTCCTAGTGCCTGTTCTAAGACTGACAATCTGGGAATACTGAACTTTTGCACTTTTTATTGTTCTGTTGGAAGAATATTTCAGGAATTTCTTATCATTTTTATTATGATTGCATACTGTTTTTAAATTCGCTGGCTCTTAATTGATTTTATGGGTTTGTATTTTGTCTTAGCAAGACACTCTGAGACTCTTTTATACCAAGTGACTAACAAAGTATGGAGTTTCAGCAAGTGAAAGGTCGACTGAAGAGACCACCTGATTTTGTGTTAAGAAGGTCGCTCGCTGAAGTCAGGCAGTACTGGCCTGAATCAGGTGAAGGCAGTTTCATACACTCACGAAAACTGAATTCTAAAATAAATCTCCTAGAGCTTACTACCAGCATTTTTATCTCCATAAATACAAGTGCTAAATCTTAGACTTTCAGCACAATCCCAGCTATTTCTGCTTTTGACACAGTCTGGTTACTGAAGCTAAGCAGACCTCTCTCTGTCAGCTGCCAGCGTATGGGAACCATCTATAAGTTGCAAAAAGCAGGGTATATGGACCATATCAGTGGGACAAGCTTTAAGATAAGTAAGAATTGCAGCCTCTGACATCTTAAATAAGCCATTTTTTGTATAATCAGAACTTCTAAAACATGCACTGTTGTATCAAATTCCTCTACATCGCAACCATAAAAAGTGTACTGAATATTTTATCATCAGCTGACTGAAAAGGTCCAGTTTCTTGGAACTAACGAACTTATTCCACAGAAGGCAAACAATTTAAAAGCGAAATCAAGTACAGTGGTACCTCAGGTTACATTCGCTTCAGGTTACATACGCTTCAGGTTACAGACTCCACTAACCCAGAAATAGTGCTTCAGGTTAAGAACTTTGCTTCAGGATGAGAACAGAAATCGTGCTCTGGTGGCACAGTGGCAGCAGGAGGCCCCATTAGCTAAAGTGGTGCTTCAGGTTAAGAACAGTTTCAGGTTAAATATGGACCTTCGGAACGAATTAAGTACTTAACCTGAGGTACCACTGTATGACCAACACTTGGCTTTTTTTTCTTCTTCTTTTTAAAGTATGCAACCTGGAGTTGACGCCTGAGTTCATCATTTGTCACCTGTATAGCCTGGCTGGCACTGGCAAATGAAAGTTGCATTGCCATCCTCGCAAATCCCTTTGTTGAGACAGGGGTGTGACTTGCACTCATCAATATCTGTTTCACATTTTAAGCCTAAAACACAACCCAAAAGAACACAAAAGAAAAAAATATATTGGGGTTACTAAGGAGGGGCAGGGGAAGAAACAGCAAACTAAAATTCCAAATGAATATAACACAAATAAATAAATAAATAAATAAATAAGTATATACAAAAAGGTTGGGATTCAACTCGTGAGTCTGTCAGAAGATGTCCTTTGCAAGGGCTTCTACTTGTGCAAAATGGCTTTCCCCTCTACTCTACTCTCCTTTCCCCACCCCAACAACCCATATATTGGCTGGAGAGCACGGTACCCCATTCCTTTTCCATATCAGGACACTTGCTGTCTTTACGACTTATACTAAAGACCCTCCTTTTTCAACGACTCCAACTTTTAAGTGGAGTTTCTAAACCCCATCTTGTATCTGTTCAGGATGCGAAATGGTTACTATGCATGTTTTGATTGTTAAGTTGCTTCAAAATCTTTCAGGGGAAGCAGCTCCTAAATGAAATGCGAATGAATAAATAAATAAAAGTTTCTAGCTAAGTGAAGTGCTGCTTAAATGTAAATACACAGTATTAAAATACGTTCTGTGAAAACAATTAATGACATCTAGCTAAAGTTATAGGACATGCAGCCTTCAGAAATGGTTCCTACTGAGTTTGTTGTCACTTAATCCTATACACCAGGGATGGGGAACATGGTATCTTCTACATGTTTGGACCAGCATGCCCAGATGGTCAGATGATGCAAACTGTAGTCCATCAACATCTGGAGTAGGGTTGGGGGTTAGATCACCCAAAGCCGGGTTTGAGATCCATATTGTGATATCGGTTTCATAATTTTTGACCTGGCAATATATCGCAAATCATGGTGTGTGTGTGTGTGTGTGTGTGTGTGTGTGTGTGTGTGTGTGTGATATGCAAAAATTCCAATGTTAACTCTGCTGGCTCAGCTCCCCCTACATCCTGCAGGGGGCAGCGAGTCACAAAAGCAGCTGCTGGAAAAAATCTTAACGTGGGGGAAACTGAAGCCAGCCAATGCCTCTACATAGCTTGATCCTTATTTCAGACATTGTGATATATCAGTATAGTGTGATGCTTAGCTGGTGATAGATTGTGATGCTGAAAACCAGGTATTGCCCAGCCCTATTCTGTAGGGCTGGGCGGGTTCTCCATCTCTGCTACACACAGTAACTAGGGAATATGCACCAACGAACTTGGTGGGACCCTAACCTTAGGAGCAGCCTGCACATCCTATTAATACTGATGCATCAAGTTAATCATTACTAACAAGCTTCAATGCTTTCCATAGGAGTTAGTCACAAACAGTTGTATTG